>NC_141696.1:227230403-227802703 GCF_964263255.1 Lissotriton vulgaris
GCATTGACGAGGGTGCCGACATGCTTTTCACCCTGATGGATTTTATTTTGAATGTGGCGGAAGCGAGCAAACCACTTGGTGAGAGAACAATACGAAGTCTTTGGTGGCAATATGGGAACTACATTAACCACAATGCCTATGACGACGCCCACTGGGGCGGGACTTTACACTCAATTAAAATCATGTTCTGCAAAGCACCGCTTCTTGCCTCATTCCCTGCCAGTGATCAAGAGCTCAAGAAGCTCGAAACGCGTATGGCTCAGTGAACGCGTGTGGCATGCTGTCGGTGTTGCCTCCTGAGATTCAGTGTGCGGAAACCCTGAGGTGCGTGACATCCTAAAGGGCAACCTTGTGGCATAATGTATGTATATATGTATATGTATGTATATATGTATATGTATGTATATATGTATATGTATGTATATACACATTTAATATTCTCTCCGGGGTCCCCGCATGTAGGCAGCAATATTCCGTGCTTAGGACTTTGAGGATTCTCTTAAAAGAGAACTAGCATTACAGGTAAGTAACTTATCCTTCTCTAGCATTGTATCACTTTAGAGTGAGGTGTTTGACTTAATGAAACATTCCATGATGGAGAAAGTGGTCCTGTAAAGTTTTTCTCTGCTTTCTTTGTGTTTTCTAGATTGCCTGGGCATTGAATAAAGGAGTTAAATCTCAATACAAAGGATTTTGGAATGTAGAACGAGGTGTTACCCACATACCATGGGATAAATTCAAGAAAGAGGATCTTGAAAGTATTTCTCAGGGAGGATTGCTGGACAGTGATACACTTCGCCCAGGTAATATATGAATTGACTTGGTTGCAGGCCACCAAGACCAGGTTCTTGCTGGTAAAGTTGGCAAAGTTTATTCCCTGAGTACATTCCTATGTATCATTCTGGCAGGGATAGAAAGATTAAACCCCACCAGGAGCATTGATGGTATTTCTCTCTGCTTCTAAATTGGCAGAAGCAGTAAATAACAACAAGGGGAGCCCCAAGATACAGATCACTGATTGAATTATGCTCGCTGGAAGTGCATTGCTGAACATCTCCGCTCATTGCTATCCTGCGGAAACAATACCAGTTTCCAATTTTAACTCTTCTCCACCACATAAGGTGGGAACATTCTGCAAACATTCTATTATTCTTTTCCCCAGTATCCAAGTTTACCCCTCCCCTGCGGGGCTAATTCCCCCGCTATGCTGGGGGGAGGGGGCGCGCGCAGCGCCGCAGTGCTCATGACGAGCTTGGCTCGTCATGCAGCGCGGTGGCGCTGTGCTCATGACGAGCTGAGCAAGTCATGACCACGCCCGTTCCAATGGAACACCCAGCACAGCAGGGGAATTATCCCCGCGTGGGCGCGGCGCAATGGTCATGACGAGCTCAGCTAGTCATGAGCACAGCGTGATCGTGCCGCATGACGAGCTGAGCTCGTCATGAGCACGCAACGGGTTAATGTTAATGCAGACTTAAAAATACAGTCAAAACTCAAAACTTGCCTACTGAGTTGAAACAGTCATGCTACTAACACGACAGATCTGGTCTTAAATTAACACAATACAATTACACTCTCCTGTACCACACCACTTGAGTATAACTGTAGAAATATACTGAAAGCAAACTCAACTAAACCACACCAATAGCCCCAACCATTCTGACCTTTTCATTCTGCAGCACCTGTACTCAGTGGTATAATCGTTCACGCATAATACAAAACAACCCTGTAAGTGCCACTTGCATCCTTATCAGATATACACTGAAATGGAAGGTAAAATGGCCTCAAAACACTGCATCTGTTTGCACCTCTTGTCAGTGAAGTACTCTGATCACAGTGTCATTAGCTTGGAAGGTACTATACCTAGGGACATCCAGTGTAGGTACAGCTGCCAATCTAAATGCATGAAACAGAAAATCATCTCAAATATTCAGAATTCATGGACACCCCTGCAAGACCACTAGCATTTATATAACTATATTTTCCATGTGCACCCAGTAATGCGTTTAATCTAAAGCAGCTGTCATACACACATTTTATGATCGATACTTCTAAGGCAGGATTCCTGTCCTTTGGAAAATCCTCCAGGCGCCTGACTGCATGTGGAAATTTGTACTGTCAAACTCATGTGACACGGTAGATAGGGCCCTCCGGCTGCTTTATCCCGCTGCTGAAAATGATGAAGATCCATTTATCGGTGCCATCTATGTATGCTGGCATTACTTGGTTTCTATCTGAAAGAGATCCTAGTTCTAGTTAAAATTACCCCAGGCATCAAACTGGATCCAAAGATATTTTTTCTTAGCAGTACCCCTGCGCTTTGGTAGGTGGCGTTGGTCGGCTCCGCGTTTGGCGTCATGGTCGATGGGATGACGTTGCAGTGTCTAATTAGATGCCACCCCTCCGGGTGCCTCTGATGCCTGGAGCTCAAACACGACCCAAAGTCTTATTCAGACTGCCAGGCCTCGAATCCGAAGTCTTTGCGGGAGCAGTCCTGAAAGCTTTGGGCGGCCAGGCACTTGGCTCTGCGTTGCTCGAGGTCCTGGTCAAGAGGAAGGTATCTGGATAGGCTGCGGAGCCATCACCACTCGTCATTTCTTCAAAGCGCTGCATAGCATCTTAGGGCAGCCCGACTCTTCTGGAAAGACTTCGGGCCCGCGGACTCGGCCAGGGCCTTTGATGCTGGCGGCTTTAGCTGAAGGTGCCAGAGGGCCCCTGAGGGTCCAGGCCTTGAGCCGGTTGACCTCATGGTGCCTTCCCCGGCGCCGATTCCAGTGACCACGCCCCTGGAGCCGGTTGTGCCCCCAACCGCCGTTGACCCCAGCCTCACTCCCAACATGGTCACAGGGCTGAACCGGCGCGACCTGTAGATTTGTACCACTGTTCTTTCCTGGCGTTTCCTACCGTCCTGACTGTTAGCCAGAGGAGTGCGAGGAGGACTGGGAGGGGTGTGGTGACCCTCTAGCAAACAAACTTGAGGAGCCATACTGGCGAAAGAAGTTTGGTGAGGCCAGTGGTCTGGATATTTCACCACACATTGGTATGCTTTCTCCCCCTACTTTGCTACGGAGGAGGGCGCCTCCTACACTGTGCCACTGTAGGAAGCTCAAGGCCCAAGGCTTCAGCCGCCCTACGCAACACCAGTGAGGGCTAACCTCCTGAATGAGGTGCTTCAGCCGGCAGCAGCCTCTTCTGAGCCCCTCCTGCCTTTTAATGAGGCCCTCACTGACATCCTTCTGGGCACTTAGCCCAAGCCCAGCACAGGGGCTCCTGTGGATGGGATGATTTCCAGACACCACCGCCTGGCCTCGGGCGACCCACTTTTCCTCAACACCCTACCCTTGAGAGCTTGGTGGTCCAAAAGGCACATTCCCTACTGTTCACCCAGGTATGGAATCCAAGAAGCTGGGCCATTTTGGGGAGATGTTTTCTTCCGCCATCTCAGGACTGCTGTCGGTGAACACCGCATGTCAGTTGGGCTGTTACACCTACTCTAGGAGACGGTTGCACAACTGCTGCCACAGTGCCAGGACCGTGCTCACCAGCGCTGTCGCAGAGGGTAGAGACACAGCAAACTTAGCCATCCGGTGTGGGTTGGAGAGAGCCAACTCGCTGGGTAGAACGATTTTAGTGCTGGTAGCCCTAAGGAGCGGCGCTTGTCTGAGGTCCACTGGCTTCTGTGGGAATATTCAATCGACCCTTTTAGACATGCCCATTGATGCCTGTGAGAAAGTGCCATCTTTCTTGCATTTGTATGCCCCACTTTTACTGAACTGTTGATGTGCTTTGACTGAGTCTGACAAGCAAAGACAGACTCGGCTGTTCCTAAAGGATAGACGGAGGGAAAAGTGCGGTCACAGGGAAGGTAAAGGTAGTGCTCAGTGGAGTGCTACCCTGGGTATCCAATTTGTTGGATTTAATGGCCTCACACACCCTTGCGAGTGTAATGCTTCATCATTGGCGTTTGCTCCTCGTCGGGCAGGTGGTGCAATGCCCAACGGGCTCACCTCAAAGAGGGGCTCTTTGGCGGAGATCTTTTACCAACTGCCTATGGGTGAAGTGTGGGTGAGGGGCCAGGAAGGAAGGGATAGTGTAGAAACGTGGATTAAAATGTGGCACAAGGTACCGGAGATCAATTTATTCTGGTGGTCCCCTGCCACAAGTAAAAATAGTGGGTAGCCTATGATCGTAGGAAATTAGGATTCCACGTCACGATCTAGGACTACTATAAATATTGTGAGGTAAACATGTTTCTCGCCTTTGCACACTGGCTGCGATTCTTCAGGACCTAGTTAGTTACATCTATCTCTAGCAAAACATGACCTGGTTTAGTGTCGGTTAATATTTTATTATTATATAGTTGTACTACCTGTATGGGACAGCTCTTGCCTAAAGTTCAAGGTGTATAGGTGTCAACAGTACCCAGTAGGTTTGACATCAAGGGGGGAGAACCATAGGGGTTTAAGGTTCTCGCTACCTTGGATTAAAGCCCGGTGTGCCTACCCATCTCTACCGGGATCCGGATAGTGCTGAGTCCTCGGGTGAAGACCTGTTGCCCTGGGCTCCTGCCAACCAGGTGCCCAGGGCCTGTGTTCCTTCCCTAAAGCTGTGTTGAAACAAAACCCAATTGGCATCTCTGGCCACCTATCAGCCCCTAGTAAATGGTACCCTAGGTACCCAGGGCATGGTGAGCAGAGAGGACCCCTAAGGACTGCAGCACTTATTGTGCCACCCTTAGGGGCCCTGTACCCTGACACCCACATTCCGCCTTTGCAGGCTGAGTGTCTAAGTACAGAAATAAACAGTCGACAGGGCACACATCACTGTGCGCCATGCCCACAATCCCAACGCCCTGGCATACATCAGTCACCCCTCTAGCTGGGTGCCCTATGCCAGTGGTGTGGGCACAGGTGCATGAGCCCTGTGACCGTACAGTACCCAAGGCCATTCCTGGGCACGAAGTGCAGTGCTGCCATTTAAGAGTATATGGTGCTGGGAGGTAGTCATTACGAACTCCACAGCACCATGATGGCTTCACCGAAGACTGAGAAGTTTGGTATCAAACTGCTCAGTACATTAAACCTGCACTGATGCCAGTGTTAGGTTTAATGTAAGATGCACCAGAGGGCATCTTAGAGATGCCCCCTGGAACCTAACCTACAATTAACGTATAGACTGAGAGGCTGCCTAGGCTGCCACACAGCAGACATGTTGCTGGACCCCTTGGGTGGAGAGCCTCCTGCTCTACTGGGCCCGCAACAATGCATATCCTGGGCGAGGTGCTGCCTCTGTGAGTTTCTCTAGACCATTTGCTGAACCCAGCAACTGGCCCCCACCAGTTCTGACCCCCACTCTGGTAGAAAGACTGGCGGGAAACCCTACATCAGGAAGGGGGGTGTCCCAGCCTGTGCCAACCCCTGCCCCTCAGGTGGGAGAGGCAAGGTGAAACACGACCCCGGGCTCCAGCCATCTTGAAGATGGGGAGTCCTGGCAATCACAGCTAGGTTCCTGACCCTTCCCACAGGAGAGGAGCAGACTTGGGGGTGTACCCACCCCAGGACAGGGACCTATTGGTCTCTGCCCTGGCCCTACCTGTAACGCCCCTAAATTTAGTATTTAGGGGCTCCCTGAACCTTTCTTCCTCAGATCCTGTTTTGAAAAACAAGGACTACCTGCCCTACAGCTGCAAACAAAAGGATGACGACAACTGACTTGGCCCCAGCCCTACCAGCCTGTTGACCCTTAACCATGCTCCTGCTTAATCCCAGCGTCTTCTGTGTGCAGCAACCTCGAGAACCCCGGAGGACCTGCCTGCCTTGACCCTCTTAGAGACTGGGACTCCCATGAGCAGAGGCTCTGCTCCAACAGCAACACCCCTGGTGCCAACCAGAACCACAAATCCAGCCCACTCTGCACTGCCAAGCCCAGCCCGTGCCCGAGTGAACCAAGACCACGAGGACGTCCCCCCGGCGACTGGGGTCCGAAGTCCAGTGCTTAAAGACCCTCCTCGAAAAACTAGACGGCGCCTGAAGCCTCAGAACCAGAGACCCCCCAACCTCGACCAGCCGAGGGTAAGATTTCCCGACACCAAAAGACACCCCTGCACCCGGCTCCCTGCAGCTCCCTGTGCCTTCCTTTGGGGTACCTACCTCTTCTCCAAGATCCCAACTTACCTCTCGAAGTGGTGGTCGCACCTGAAGAATCACCGTCCCAGAGTCTGCAGCCTTTGTTCCCTTTTTACCGTTTCCATTGAATAACATTGGGTGCCCGACGGCTCAATAGCACCCTGCACCCAGCCGCCCGAGTGCCGCTGGAAGTGCAACTACTAGCCTACTCTACTTCCCCACTTACCCTGAGTAAGTGACCAGGAGCTTAGCTCCCACCGCCGCGTGGCCTGCTAGCTTGCAGCCACCAACCGAAGGCCCCTCCCCTCCATTGAATAACATTGGGCCTAACTACCTCTGCACCCGGCTGCCCATGTGCCGGTGAGGGTGAACCAACTGTACCTACCTGACCCTGGGGGACCCCTGAGTCTATGCCCAGAACCTTAACTTCACCAGTCGAGTACGTACCTGGAAACCGATAACTCACTGTTCGAGGCATGTTTGCTGCTGAATTCATATCTGTGCATAGATCGCCGCCTACTGTTGGGTCCGGATGATTGCACTTTGTTGTCTTGGAAGAGTCTTCGAAGTATCACCAGATAGGTTACTCCTCCCCTGGACTATATTGCGCATTGGCATCCTCTCCGTCCTCAGATTGTTTTTTTCCGCCATTGGGTTCGGATGCTAACTCCTATACTCCAACTTCGGAATCGAAAACAAACTTTCTAAAGGCCAAAAGGCCTTCGACTTCGACGATATTGTTCTCGTTCGGTACCTCTCTACCCGATCCAAACTTCCATCTCGAATCGGTCGTCGACGCGGGCCGTTGGGCCTTTTCAACGCCACGTGAGCCGACCGTCGATGGAAAGAAGCCTGTTTAAAAGGTGCCCACAATGCCACTCCAAGTTCCCACATACTGATACACTCAGTATGCAACAAGTGCCTTTCCCCAGACCATAGGGAAGAGACCTGCCCAGCCTGCGCCCAGTTTCAATCCAAGAAGACTATACAAAACCGACTGGCCTCTATGCAAGAAATGCAGCGACAGGCACCGGAACCGGACAACATCTTCGATGATGACCAGGATCTACAGGAAGCTCTAGACTCGGACCTAGAAATCGTCACCGTCAAGGACTACTCATACTCCGATGACGAAATCCCACCGGGGCAAATCGTGAGTACCCTGCCCCCGACACCAATTAGCCAGTAACCAAAGGCTCCGGTCGAGGCATCGCCAAAAGGCCTTAGCCAAGATCATAAAAGAGTTTTGCCAGCCCCGCCGTCCGGCTCGGCTCCGAAACCTTCACAAACCCCAGGGCCCAGTACCATCGTCCCGAAGAAGGTTCCAGAGCCAAAGAAGGTCGTCGATCCCAAAAAGGCCATACAGCCAAAGAGCGTCGAGCCAAACAAGACTGTAGACTCCAAAAAGGCCGTTCAGCCAAAAACTGTCGACCCCAAAAAAGTAGTCGACCCGAACAAAGGCACACAGCCGAAGGTCGCCAACCCGAACAAGCCTACTGTTCCGAAATCCGTCGACCTGGCAAACGCTGCCGTACCGAAGCCCGTAGCAAGGCCGGAAAAACCTGTCGACCCGAAGATAACAGCTCTAAAGACACCAGTCGATCCGAAAAAGAACATCGACTCGGAAAAAGACACTCATCCAAAGAAGCCTACGGAGCACAAAAAAATCGTTGAACCGAAAGTTCCGGTCGGCCCAAAAACACTTGTCGACCCGAAAAAGGGGCCAGAGCCAAAAAAGTCCAACAAAACACCGAAAGTCGTCGAAAAACCAGGTGTTATCGACCCAAAAAAGTTTAACACTCAACCCAGGACTGGAGAGGAAGAACTATTCCACCCAGATCCTTCTGACGACCAGGCAAAGATATATATTAATCCAGAGACTGGTAAAGTTACCATCCTGCATAGGAAAAAGAGGCCTTTGGACTTTGAACCTCATTCCCCTATTCCATTGAAGAAAAAGGACTTTCGGGACTTCTCCCTCTAGACCCTTCATCCCTTTTCAACCTATCATGCCTACTACACCTTTTGCTCCTTACTCTCCTTCCCACCACGGGGACAATGAGGGAAACGCAGGGGATGAGGCACAGCCTCTATAAGATTTCCCACAGGATTTTGAATCACAAGAGGAACCTTGGGATGAGTCAACAGACCCTTACAACACCCATCCCATCCCTGATGTATCCACTTATCCTACTAAGCAGTCACCTACTGATGACACTGTAGTCTTCAATCAACTCATAGACAGGGCAGCACAATTCCACAATGTGGACATGCATAATGACCCTGTGGAAGAAGACTTCTTATTTGACACATTCCATACTGCAGAAAAGTGTCAGAACACTCCCCATGTTAAAGGGAGTTCTAAAACACGCACCTGACATTTTTAAGGATACAGCCAGGGCACGGGTAATCAATCCGAGAATAGAAAAAAAGTATAGGGCAGCTCCTACAGACCCTACTTACATCAAAGGGCAGTTGCCACTATACTCACTGGTGGTGGCTAACGCACGTAAAAGAGCCAACTCCCAGACAACAGGGTAAGCACCTCCCCCATGTTAAAGGGAGTTCTAAAACACGCACCTGACATTTTTAAGGATACAGCCAGGGCACGGGTAATCAATCCGAGAATAGAAAAAAAGTATAGGGCAGCTCCTACAGACCCTACTTACATCAAAGGGCAGTTGCCACTAGACTCACTGGTGGTGGCTAACGCACGTAAAAGAGCCAAAAATACTAGAGGCATCAGGCAAAAGGGTAGCAGCACAAGCCTCCAACTCATGGAGGATTGCTAATACACAAGCCCTACTGGCTTGTTACGACCGGGCGCACTATGATCAGCTCGAAAGCCTAATGCAACACCTACCTGAGCCTTTTAAAGTACAAGCTAATGACCTCATACAGGAGGGAAAATTCATAACAAACGCCTCCATCAAATGTACGCTTGACGCAGCAGACACCGCAGCCAGGTCTATAAACACTAGCGTCTTGCTATGCAGACATGCATGGCTGCGTATTTCCGGTTTTAAGAATGAGGTGCAGTCCACCATTCTTAACCAACCTGTCAATCAGGATTTTCTATTTGGGCCTACTGTCGATACCATTTCGGATAAAATGAAAAAAGACACAAACCGCAAAATCAATGGGTGCATTGCAACTTCTGCAACATAGGGGCTCCTTTCGACGCTCCTCATACAGAGCAAATACACGAGGAAATACCTCCCAAACATCTGCCTCATACAAAAGTAAAACACAAGGTTCCTTCAACAAGAATACAACCAGAGGAGGTTACAGAGGTAACAATAATAAGGGAAGAGGACGTGGAGGCAATAACAGAGCCTCCACTGCCACAAAACAGTGACTTCATCACGCTACCTCTAGACCACTGAACACCGGTCGGAGGCAGACTACAACAGTTGCTACCTGTCTGGCACGCAATTACCACAGACAGGTGGGTGAGAGAAATTATCCAGTCTGGGTATTGCCTAGAACTGACTTCTACACCACCAAACATACCACCCAGACATCATCCTATGTCCACGGAACACATCACCCTGCTACAACAAGAGGTGAAATGCATGCTGGAAAAGGGGGCCATAGACAGGTCCCTTTCCACCAACAAGGGACAAGAGTATACTCCCTATACTTCCGTATTCCAAAGAAGGACGGTTCCCTCAGACCAATATTGTACCTCAGAACCCTAAATCAATATATACTATCGGAGCACTTCCATATGATCACACTACAACAAGTGCTCCCGTTGCTACAGCAAGGAGATTTCCTAGCAACACTGGACCTGAAGTATGCGTATTTTCACATACCCATCCATCCAGCCCACAGAAAATACCTCAGGTTCACAATACAAGGACAACACTACCAATTCAAGGTTTTGCCCTTCGGGGTTACCACGGCTCCAAGGGTGTTTACAAAATGCTTAGTGACAGTGGCAGCACATCTCAGGAGGCAGCACGTCCATGTGTACCCTTACCTGGACGATTGGCTAATACAAGCAAAATCGTACCAAGAGTGTGCAGCACACACGTCCCAAACAATTCAGTTGCTACACAGCCTAGGCTTTTCAATCAACTACACAAAGTCCCATCTGCAACCATCCCACGTACAACAATACCTAGGAGCCACTATAAACACCTCAGTGGCGAAAGCATATCCAAACTCAGCAAGGATAACCAGTATGCAGATGCTCATTCGCAAATTCCTGCCACAACTCTCTGCCAGCTCAAGTTTTTATGCAGCTCATAGGCATGATGGCCTCTTGCATATTCATTGTCCCCCATGCCAGACTTCAAATGTGCCCATTACAGGAATGCCTAGCACGGCAATGGAACCAGGCTCAAGGACAACTAAAAGACCTAGTGTTGGTAGAAAGTCGCGCTCACAACTCTCTGCAGTGGTGGAACCAACAAAACCTTTCCAAGGGGCGACTGTTCCAAGAGCCGGTTCCACAACTAGTACTAACAGCGGACGCATCACTGACAGGCTGGGGAGCCTATCTCCTTCAATACACAGTACAAGGGCTCTGGACAAACAAACAGTAAAAGCTGCATATCAACCAACTAGAATTGCTAGCGATATTTCTAGCCCTAAAAGCATTTAAAAAATACTTGTACAGCAAGACGGTGTTGATCCGGACGGACAACATGACCGCAATGTACTATATCCAGAAACCGGGAGGAACGCACTCTCCACAGCTGTCCCATCTGGCAGAAAGCATATGGAAGTGGGCGAATCCAAAGAAAGTTTTCTCCTAGCAGAACACCTTCCAGGGAAGGACAATCAAATTGCCGACCTGCTCAGCAGGCACAGCTAACAACTACACGAATGGGAGATTCACCCCTAAGTTTTCAGCCTATTCTTCAAACAGTGGGGTCACCCAGAAATAGACCTGTTTGCCACAAAAGAAAACTCCAAATGCCAGTACTTTGCCGCCAGAATTCCACATCCGTTGTCACAGGGCAATGCGATATGGATGAACTGGTCAGGCAGATTTGCGTACGCTTTTCCCCCAGCACCGCTGATCCCGCTGGTGGCATGCAAACTACGGCAACACTCGCTCATGCTGATCCTAATTGCTCCCACGTCGGCGAGACAACCGTGGTACACCACGTTCCTAGAACTTTCAGTAGTTCCTCATCAAAGACTGTGCCTTGCACCCCATCTTCTAACTCAGAACCATGGAGAAATCAGACACCCAGATCCCAATCGGATGAACCTAGCGATCTGGCTCCTGAGGTCTTAGAGTTTGGATACCTTAACTTGCCCCCAGATTGCATGAACATCATTAGGGAGGCAAGACAACCAACCACACGAACGTGCTATGCCGCTAAATGGAAGAGATTTGTTATTTACTGCAACAATAACCAAATCAACCCTTTAGACGCTTCCATACAAAACATTATATTCTACCTGCTGCATCTACAAAGATGTAACTTAGCATACTCTTCTATACGACTACACCTCGCTGCTATAGCAGCACAACTTCAAAACAGGCAACACCTTTCACTGTTTAGAGTACCAGCAATCAAAGCGTTTATGGAGGGTCTGAAAAGGGTGATCCTTCCAAGGCACCCCCCTTCCCCAGTCTGGAATTTAAATGTAGTGCTTACCAGACTTATGGGACCTCCTTTCGAACCTCTCCACTCATGCGAACTACAATTCTTAACGTGGAAGGTAGCATTCTTGGTTGCCATTACCTCACTCAGAAGAGTAAGCGAATTACAAGCACTAACAATCCAAGAACCTTTCATGCAAGTACATGCCAACAGGGTGGTTCTTAAAACAAACCCGAAGTTCATGCCAAAGGTTGTATCCAATTTCCACATTAATCAATCAATAGAACTGCCAGTATTCTTTCAAAACCCAGTCAGTAGCTGTGAGAGCCCTACACACATCAGATGTAAAAAGAGCTCTACTTTATTATGTGGACAGAACTAAATCATTTAGGAAAACAAAGCAACTATGTGTTGCTTTTGCACCACAACACAAAGGAAATCCTACATCAAAGTCAGGAATAGCCAGATGGATAGTTAAATGCATTCAAATATGTTATCAAAAGGCAAAACACAATTTAACAGTACACCCAAGAGAACAATCTACAAGGAAAATCGGGGCATCCATGGCTTTCCTAGGAAATATTCCTCTTGAAGACATCTGTAAGGCAGCCACATGGACCACCATACAGACTTTCACAAAACACTACTGTGTAGACGTGCAAGCAAAACCGCAAGCTGCTGTAGGCCAGGCTGTCCTCAAAACTCTTTTCCAAACTGCTGCAGCTGGCACAGATGGCCACCGCTAGAGGAGATACTGCTATTCAGTCTATGCACAGATATGAATTCAGCAGCCCACATGCCGCGAACGGAATATGCTACTTACCAGTATGCATCTGTTCTTGGCATGTAGGGCTGCTGACATTCATATCGCCCGCCCTCCTCCCCGGTGCCTGTCGCAGCTGCAGCATTATCTCTGGCATGGTCATCTCTTACTTTACTATCTCCATCTCTGCCACAATGGCTAAAAACAATCTTAGGATGGAGAGGATGCCCATTCGCACTGTAGTCCAGGGAAGGAGTCGCCTATCTCGTGATACTTCAACAAAGTGCAATCATCCGGACCCAACACTAGGCGGCGATCTATGCACAGATATGAATGTCAGCAGCCCTACATGCCAAGAACAGATGCATACTGGTAAGTAGCATATTCCTTCCTGCCATAGGATAACATTGACTGGTTTGACTCGAAAAATCTTCTAAGTGAGAAGTTTTTAAACTCTAAGATATTACTATAAAATCAGCCGAATACCGAATTCCGAAGTACTCACCTGTGATCAGGAGAGAAGCCAGAACTGTACCTTTTAGCCCAGTACTGAACCGCAAAAGTAATCCTGTCCGGGTTTACTAGTAACCTGTATTTTCTCCATAGGAATCAATTTTCTGCTTTTCTGTGAAATTTCTTCTAAGTGTCTACTTTTGAAAACTTAAAATATTCCTTAAAAATCGTACCAACTACTGAAACGTAATTACTTACTGGTCTTAAGCAGAGATCCCAGTGCCCGACCTTGCAGCCCAGTACTGGATTACAAAAGTAACGAGAATGTACTTTACCTGTACCCTGAACTTTCTCCCATTGGATAACATTGCTAGATTTTCACTGAAAAGTTTCTAAATGTGAACTTTAAAAATACCTTTATATTCCTTAAAAATCATTGCAATGACCAAAACGTTTTTACTAAACTGTTTTCAGCTTAGACCCCAGGACTGAATCTAGGATCCAGTCCTGAATTACAAAAGTAATTTACAAAGTAATCAACTGCACTTTTTTTGTAGAAAAACCCATTGAGCTCCATGTTGGATTGTGTGTAGAATTGTGTTGCCTACTGCAACGCCTGTACCTTTTGTGTTTACAAAGTTATCTCCTTTCTCAACGTAATTACTTGAGATCTCTCTTAATTGAGAAAAGTATATTTTTGATACCTGTTGGTTCTAAAAATAAAACTATATCTTTTGATATAACAACAATTGGCCTGGAGTTCAGTCCTTGAGTGTGTGAAACCTTTTGCTGACTGAGTGTGTACAACAAATGCTTTACACTGTCCTCTGGTACTGCCTTACTGCTCGACCAAGCTACCACTTTTGAGGGTAAGGTCAGCCCTGACTTTAACCTCTGTTATACCTCTGGGGTTGGTGGTCTCTATACACACTGTACCTTACTTTGGTCCAGTATATATAGAGCCACTTTCTCTCATTGGTGGATCAGCAGTGGGATACAAACTTGCATTTGTTGGACTACTTGGTTACCATATGATCACATGACAGAACTCCTAAATTCCCTTTAGAATTCTGAAATAGTTTTTTCCAAAATACTAAAAGACTGGTAGGGCCTTGCATAAGTCCCATTAAGATGTTATAAAAATAAGTCACTATAGTCAGGTTAGAGGGTTAGAACTATTCGGTTATGATGTCTCAACAACCCTCAACTTTTAGTGAAGGTAATATGGCACAGGACCTGGTGGAGGAGCTCGACCTCGCACCTTACTTAGACTTAAACTTCAGAGAACTAAGGTCTTTATGCAAACTGAAAAATATACCTATGGTTCTGCATCCAACCAAAATAGTGCTCCAGGAGCCCTTGGCTGAGTATGCTAAATGCCACCCCTCTGAACAGGGTGATGACCAGTCAGAGGAAGAAGAGGAGGATGACTCTTCTCTTCCCCCCCCCCCCCCCCCCCCCCCCCCAATCACCTCTAGGGAGAGGAGGATCCCTGTACCCATGAGAAGACTTTGGGACTATTCCCAGTGAAGAGGACAGCTTGTTAGACAAGCTGGCCAAGAGATTAGATCTAGAGTCCAGACTGCTGGCTCTGGAAAAAGAAAGGAAAGAGATGGGCTTAGCCCCCATCTCTGGTGGCAGCAATACCAGTAACAAGGATAGAGTGCAATCTTA
Source organism: Lissotriton vulgaris (assembly GCF_964263255.1). NCBI lineage: Eukaryota > Metazoa > Chordata > Amphibia > Caudata > Salamandridae > Lissotriton > Lissotriton vulgaris. The sequence continues at coordinate 227,244,986 of NC_141696.1, forward strand.
TGACCCTAAAATCCCCAAAGGGATTGTCCCCAAATTTGAGGAAGGTGATGATATCACCAAGTGGTTCACAGCCTTTGAGAGGGCTTGTGATATGAGAAGAGTAAATAAACCTCTCTGTAGGGCACTCCTTTGGGAACTGTTATCTGGTAACTGCAGAGATAGGCTTCTGACCCTCTCTGAGAAAGATGCAGGGTCCTATGACCTCATGAAGAAAACTCTGATTAAGGGATTTGGGCTCACTACTGAGGAATACAGAATTAGGTTCAGGGGGGGTCACAAAACCCAGACCAAATCCTGGATAGATTTTGTAGACTACTCAGTAAAGACACTGGATGGCTGGTTAACTGGACACAATGTGCATGACTTTTCTGGACTTTACAATTTGTTTATGAAGAAACTCATTTTAAGTAATTGCACAAACTAAAAGTTGCATCAGCATTGGGTAGACCTAGGTCTAATTTCTCCCCATGAATTGGGAAAGAACGCAGACCATTGGGTCAAGACAAGGGTGACCAAAAGAAGGTGGTTACAAAACCTCCCCAGGGGAAAGGTGGTGAGAATCCCCAGGATAAGTCTTCCAAAGGGCCCCCGAACAGGTGGGTGAGCGCCAAACTATTCCCTATGTGCCTCAAACCTATAGGGGGAAGAACTTTGATCCTAACAAGGCCTATTGTAACCACTGTAAGAAGTTGGGACATTTAACTGTAAATAAAAACTGCCCCTACAACAAAACCCCTAAGGCACCCAGTACAGCTACTCCAGGTACAGCAAGTCTACAAATGGGATCAGAGGAGTGCCCAGAGCAAATACACTCAAGCTAGTCTACTCTCCTTGGGGGAAATGGAGTTTGCCAATGTAGCTGGGTTACCACCCAATCTGAAAAAGTATTTGCAATACCCCTCTATAAATGGAATTAGAATTAAAGCCCTGAGGGATACAGGTGCCAGTGTCACTTTGGTGAAAGATAGACTGGTTTCCCCAGAGCAATACTTGATTGGGAAAACGTACCCAGTCACCAATGCTGGCAGTGTTGCCACTAATCGCCCTATGGCTATGGTGACACTGGGTTGGGGGGAGGTTACTGGCCTAAAACTAGTGGTGGTCTCTCCACAGTTACCAGCTGACTGTCTGCTTGGAAATGACCTGGAAACTTCAAACATGCTGGGTATTCCAAGACTGGTATGTGTGCAAACCAGAGCACAGAGCAGAAAGAAGGGTGAACAAATAGGCTTGGAGCCTGAAAGTATGGCCCCACCAACCAAGAGAAAAAGCCAGAAGACTGGGGGACCAGCTCCTACACAGCAAGCCTCTCAGGACCCCTCTCCTCAGGGAGAGGACTTGGAAACCCTAGAGGGAACTGAGCCCATGGAGCTTGAGCCTTACCAGGTTGGACTCCTGGGCCCAGGGGGACCCACTAGGGAAGAGCTTTGCCAGGGTCAGCGAGACTATCCCACTCTTGAGGCTGAGGGAGGTTCCAGTGGACATTGTGGGTCCACTGGAACCTCCCACAGCCTCTTGGAACAAGTTCATTCTAGTAGTAGTGCATCATGCTACTCGGTTCCCTGAAGCAATTCCCCTTAGGGTTACTCCAGCCCCTGCAGTAGCCAAGGCCCTCCTGGTGTCTTCACCAGGGTAGGGTTTCCTAAGGAGGTGGTTTCAGACAGATGTTCCAACTTCATGTCTGCTTACCTGAAACACATGTGGAAGGAGTGTGGTGTGCAGTACAGGTTTACTACCCCATACCATCCACAAACCAATGGCCTTGTTGAGAGATTCAACAAGACATTGAAAGGTATGATCATGGGACTCCCTGAAAAACTCAAAAGGAGATGGGATGTCCTGTTGCCATGCCTGCTTTTCACTTATAGGGAAGTGCCACAGAAGGGAGTAGGGGTTTCCCCCTTAGAGCTTCTGTTTGGTCATCCTGTAAGGGGACCACTTTGTCTTGTGAAAGAGGGTCGGGAGAAGCCTCTCCAAGAACCCAAACAAGACATTGTGGACTATGTGCTCGGCCTAAGGTCCAGAATGGCTGAGTATATGGAAAAGGGATCCAAGAATCTTGAGGCCAGCAAGGAACTTCAGAAGCACTGGTATGACCAAAAAGCTGCACTGGTTGAATTTCAACCTGGGCAACAGGTGTGGGTTTTGTAGCCAGTGGCACCAAGGGCTCTCCAGGACAAATAGAGTGACCCTTATCCTATCCTGGAGAAAAAGAGTGAGGTCACTTACCTAGTGGAACTGGGCACAAGCAGGACACCCAAAAGGGTTATCCATGTGAACCGCCTTAAGCTCTATCATGACAGGGCTGACATCACCATGCTGATGGTGACTGATGAGGAACAGGAAGCAGAGAGTGAACCGCTCCCTGACCACCTCTTTTTCAGCCCAAAAGATGGGTCAGTGGATGGAGTAGTCTTTTCAGACACCCTCACTCCCCAACAGCAGGCTGAGTACAAACAGGTTTTGCAACTGTATGCTAGTCTCTTTTCCCTGACCCCTGGTCTGACCCAACTGGTGTACCCATGATGTGGACACTGGTGACAGTAACCCTGTCAAAAACAAAGTCTATCGACAATCAAACCAAATCAAGGAAAGCATCCGAGCTGAAGTCAGCAAGATGCTGGATTTGGGGGTAATTGAACGCTTTGAGAGCCCCTGGGCTAGCCCAGTGGTTCTGGTCCCCAAACCTCATCCCCAGGGTGGAAAGAGAGAGATTAGGTTCTGTGTGGACTATAGAGGGCTCAACTCTGTAACCAAGACAGATGCTCACCCCATTCCAAGAGCAGATGAGTTGATAGATAAGTTGGGGACAGCAACATTTCTCAGTACCTTTGACTTGACTGCAGGGTACTGGCAGATTGGCATGGCCCCAGGGGCAAAAGAGAAAACCGCATTCTCCACCCTGATGGGTACTATCAGTTTACTGTAATGCCTTTTGGGTTAAAGAATGCCCCTGCCACCTTCCAGAGGTTGGTGAACCATGTCCTGACTGGGTTGGAGTCCTTTAGTGCAGCTTATCTATATGATATTGCTGTCTTTAACTCCACCTGGCAGGATCACCTGATCCACCTGGGGAAGGTTCTACAAGCCCTGCAATCTGCAGGACTGACCATCAAGGCATCCAAATGCCAGATAGGGCAGGGCACTGTGGTGTACTTGGGCCACCTTGTTGGTGGAGGCCAGGTCCAACCCTTACAGCCCAAGATCCAGAGTATCATGGACTGGGCAGCTCCAACAACCCAGACCCAATTCAGGGCATTCCTTGGCTTAACTGGGTACTACAGGATGTTTGTGAAGGGATGTGGGTCCATTGTGACTCCCCTCACAGAACTCACCTCCAAGAAAATGCCCAAGAAAGCAAACTGGACTGTTAGCTGCCAAAAGGCTTTTGACACCCTGAAAGAAGCAATGTGCTCAGCACCAATTCTAAAAGCCCCAGACTACTCCAAGCAGTTCATAGTACAGACTGATGCCTCTTAACTGGGGATAGGAGCAGTCCTATCCCAGATGAATGAGGAAGGCCAAGACCAACCTGTTGCTTTTATAGGTAGGAGGGTACTCCCCAGAGAGCAGCGTTGGAGTGCCATGGAGAGGGAGGCCTTTGCTGTGGTTTGGTCCCTGAAGAAGTTGACACTACTTGTTTGGAACTCACTTCCTGTTTCAAACTGACCACAGACCTCTCAGATGGCTAATGCAAATGAAAGGGAAAATCCAAAACTACTAAGATGATCCATCTCCCTACAGGGAATGGACTTTAAAGTGGAATACCGACCAGGGACTGCCCATTCGAAAGCAGATGGACTTTACAGGTTCTTCCTCTTAGACATTCAAGACTCCCTAAGGCAAGGTTAGTCTCATCACCTTTCGTGTGGGGGGAGGGGGGCCGGTGAGTGCCATCTTTCTTGCATTGGTATGCCCCCACTTTTTGTGGAACTGCTGAAGTGCTTTGACTGTGTGCGCCCTGGGCTCTAGCCAACCAGGTGCCCAGGGCTTGTGTTCCTTTCCTAAAGCTGCGTTGAAACAACACACAATTGGCATCTCTGGCCATCTATCAGCCCCTAGTAAATGGTACCCTAGGTACCCAGGGCATGGTGACCACCTTATTGTGCCACACTTTGGGGCCCTCTACCCTGACATACACATACTGCCTTTGCAGGCTGAGTGTCTAAGTACAGAACTAAACAGAGTCGACATGGCACACATCACTGTGTGCCATAACCACAATCCCACTGCCCTGGCATACTTCAATCAGCCCTCAAGCTGGGTGCCCTATGCCAGTGGTGTGGGCACAGGTGCATGAGCCCTGTGCCCCTACAGTACCCAGGGCAATTCCTGGGCACTGTAAGTGCAGTGCTGCCATTAAGAGTATATGGTGCTGGGAGGTCGTCATTACGAACTCCACAGCACCATGATGGCTTCACTGAAGACTGAGAATTTTGGTATCAAACTGCTCAGCACATTAAACCCGCACAGATGCCAGTGTGAGGTTTCATGTAAGATGCACCAGAGGGCATCTTAGAGATGCCCCCTGGAACCTAACTTACAAACAACGTCTGGACTGAGAGGCTGCCTAGGCTGCCACACAGCAGACATGTTGCTGGACCCCTGTGTTGAAAGCCCCCGCTCTCCTGGGCCTACAACGATGCACATCCTGGGCGAGGCTCTAGGTCTCCTCTCCCAGGATGGGCAGGGGGAAGCTTCAATGGCCTGCCGCCTCTGTGAGCTTCTCCAGACCATTTGCTGTACCCAGCAATTGGCCCCCACCAGTTCTGACCCCCACTCTGGCGGGAAGACTGGCTGGAAACCCTACATCAGGAAGGGGGGTGTGCCAGCCTGTGCCAACCCCACCCCTCAGGTGGGAGAGGCGAGGTGAAGCACGACCCCGGGCTCCGGCCATCTTGAAGATGGGGAGACCTGCCCAATCTTAGCTAGGTTCCTGCCCCCCTCCCACAGAAGAGGAGCAGACTAGCGGGTGTACCCACCCCTGGACAGGGACCTATTGGTCCCTGCCCTTGCCCTACCTGTAACACCCCTAAATTCAGTATTTAAGGGCTCCCTGAACATACCTTTCTCAGATCCCGTTTTGAAAAAACTAGAAGAACAAGGACGACCTGCCGTGCAGCTGCTAACTAAAGGATGATGACAACTGACTTGGCCCCAGCCCTACCGGCTTGTTGATCCTTGAACCTGCTCCTGCTTAACCCCGGCGTCTCCTGAGGGCAGCAACCTCTAGAACCCCGGAGGACCTGCCTGCCTTGAACCTCTTAAAAACTGGGACTCCCATGAGCAGAAGCTCTGCTCCAAAAGCAACACCCCTGGTGCCAGCCAGGAACCACAAATCCAGCCCACTCTGCACCCGCTGAGCCCCGCCCGTTCCCGAGTGACCCAAGACCACGAGGACGTCCCCCCGGCGACTGGGACCCGAAGTCCAGTGCCCAAAGACCCTCCTCGACGAACCAGACGACTCCTGCAGCCACAGAACCAGAGACCCCCCCACCCCCACCCCAAACCACGACCAGCTGAGGGTAAGATTTACCCAACACCAAAAGACTCCCCTGCACCCAGCTCCCTGCAGCCCCCTGTGCCTTCCTTTGGGGTGCCTACCTCTTCTCCAAGATCCCAACTTACCTCTCGAAGTTGTAACCGCACCTAAAGAATCACCGACCCTGAGTCTGCAGCCTTTGTTCCCTTTTTACCGTTTCCATTGAATAACATTGGGCGCCCGAAGGCTCAAAAGCACCCTGCACCCAGCCGCCAGAGTGCCGCTGGAAGTGCAACTACTACCCTACTCCACTTGCCCTAAGTAAGTGACCAGGAGCTCAGCTCCCACAGCCGCTTGGCCTGCTTGCTTGCAGCCACCAATCGAAGGCCCCCTCCCCTCCATTGGATAACATTGGGCCTAACTACCTCTGCCCCCGGCTGCCCCTGTGCCGCTGAGGGTGTACCAACTGTACCTACCTGACCCTGGGGGACCCCTGAGTCTATGCCCAGAACCTTAGCTTTACCAGTCGAGTACTTACCTGGAAACCGAGAACTCACTTTCCTGCCAAAGGATAACATTGACTGGTTTGACTCGAAAAATCTTCTGTGAAGTTTTGAAACTCTTAACTATTCCTATAAAATCAGCTGAATACCGAAGTACTCACCTGTGACCAGGAGAGAAGCCAGAACTGTACTCTGAACCTCAAAAGTAATCCTATCCGGGTTTACTAGTTACCTTTATTTTCTCCATAGGAATCCATTGTCTGCTTTTCTGTGAAATTTCTTCTAAGTGTCTACTTTTGAAAACTTGAAATATTCCCTAAAAATCGTACCAACTACTGAAACTTAATTACTTACCAGTCTTAAGCAGAGATCCCCGTGCCGGACCTATGAGCCCAGTACTGGATTACAAAAGTAACGAGAACGTACTTTACCTGTAACCTGAATTTTCTCCCATTGGATAACATTGCTAGATTTTCACAGAAAAGTTTCTAAGTGTTAACTTTTAAAATACCTTTATATTCCTTAAAAATCATTGCAATAACCAAAACGTTTTTACTAAACTGTTTTCAGCTGAGACCCCAGGACTGAATCTAGGATCCAGTCCTGGCATTACAAAAGTAATTTACAAAGTAATCAGCTGCATTTTTTCGTAGAAATACCCATTGAGCTCAATGTTAGATTGTGTGTAGAATTGTATTGCCTACTGCAACCCCTGTAACTTGTGTTTACAAAGTTATCTCCTTTCTCAATGTAATTACTTGAGATCACTCATAATTGAGAAAAGTATATGTTCGAGGCATGTGGGCTGCTGAATTCATATCTGTGCATAGATCGCCGCCTAGTGTTGGGTCCGGATGATTGCACTTTGTTGTCCTGGAAGAGTCTTCGAAGTATCACGTGATAGGTGGCTCCTCCCCTGGACTACAGTGCGCATGGGCATCTTCTCCATCCTCAGATTGTTTTTTTCCGCCATTGGGTTCGGATGCTATTCCTACACTCCAACTTCGGAATCAAAACAAAACTTTTAGAGGCCAAAAGGCCTTCAAATTCGACGGTATTGTTCTCGCTCGGTACCTCTTGACTCGATAAAGTTTCCATCTCGAATCGTTTGTCGACGCGGGCCGTTGGGCCTTTTCGACGCCACGTGGGCCTGCTGTCGATGGACAGGAGCCCGTTTAAAAGATGCCCACAATGCCACTCTAAGTTCCCGCATACTGACAAGCATCAAGTATGCAACAAGTGCCTTTCTCCAGACCATAAGGAAGAAACCTGCTCAGCCTGCGCCCAGTTTCGGTCGAAGAAAACCATACGGAATCGACGGGCCACTAGGCAAGAGATGTAGCGACAGGCCCCGGAACCGGACAACATCTTCGATGACCAAGAACTTCAAGAAGCTCCAGATTCGGACCTAGATATCGTTACCGTCGAGGACTACTCGGACTCCGATGACGAGATCCCACCGGGGCAAATCGGGAGTACACTTCCCCCGACACCGATTACCCCGTTACCAAAGGCTCCGGTCGAGGCACCGCCAAAAGGCCTTAGCCAAGATCCAAAGAAACATTCGCCAGCCCCGCCATCCGGCTCGGCACCGAAACCTTCTGAGAACCCAGGGCCAAGCACCGCGATCCCAAAGAAGGTTCCAGAGCCTAAAAAAGTCATCGCTCCGAAGGCCGTCGACCCCAAGAAAAACTTACAGCCTAAAGGCGTCGATCCAAACAACACCGTCGAGCCGAAGAAGGCCGTGCAGCCTAAAGGTGTCGACCCCAAGAAAATAGTCGACCCGAAAAAGGTCGTCGAACCGAAGGGCGCCGACCCGAAATAGGCCGTCGAGCCCAAAAAGGACGCCAAGCCAAAAAGCGCCGACACCAAAAAGGACGTCTACCTGAAAAGGCCGGCTGTGCCAAAAGTCGCTGAAGCAAAGGACGCCGACGGGAAAGGTGCCGTATCGAAGCCTATAATCCGGACGGAGAAGGCGATCGACCCGAAGACCAGTGCTCCAAAAACACCAGTCGATCTTAAAAAGACAATCAACTCGGGAAAGGACAGTCAACCTAAAAAGCCTGTCAAGCACAAGAAACGCGTCGACCCGAAAGACCCGGTCGAGCCAAAAACACTCGCCGACCCGAAAAAAGGCCCCGATCCAAAGAAAAGCACTAAGGCACCAAAAGTCGTCGAAGCAGAAGGTGTTGTCGACCCAAAAAAGTCGCAACCAAGAACAGTGGAGGATGAACTCTTCCATCCCGATCCAGCAGACGACCAGGCAAAAATATACATTAGTCCAGAGACTGGTAAAGTGACAATCCTGCACAGGAAAAAGAGGCCACTGGACACTGACTCTCATTCACCTACTCCACTAAAGAAGAAGGACCTTGGGACTTCTCCATCTAGACCCTTCATTCCATTCTATCCCATTATGCCTACTACTCCTTTTCCTCCTTACTCTTCTTCTCACTATGGGGACAATGAGGGGAACAAAGGGGAGGATCCTCAGCCTGAATACGATTATCCACAGGATCCTGAGCCACAAAATGAACCCTGGGAGGAGCCAACCGACCTTTATAACACCCATCCCTGCCCTGATGTCTCCTCTTATCCAACTAAACCTTCACCTACTGATGACACCATTGTCTTCAACAAATTGAGAGACAGGTCAGCACAATGCCGCAATGTAGATATGCATAATGACCCCGTAGAGGAAGACTTCTTATTCAATACCTTCCCTACCTCAGAATAAAAGTGTAAAAACACTTCCTATGCTAAAGGAGTGTTAAAACACGAACCTGGCATATTTAAAGATACAGCCAGGGCACGGGTAATCAATCCCAGGATTGAAAAAAAGTATAGAGCAGCCCCTACAGACACCACCTACATCAGAGGGCAGTTACCATTAGACTCACTAGTGGTGGCTAATGCACGAAAAAGGGCTAACTCACAAACAACGGGGAAAGCCCCTCCTCCGATAAAGAATCAAAGATACTAGAAGCCTCATGTAAAAGGGTAGCAGCGCAAGCCTCCAATTCATGGAGTATTGCCAATGCACAAGCTCTGCTAGCTCGTTACGACAGAGCACACTACGACCAGCTTGAAAGCTTAATGCAAAACCTACCTGAGCCTTTTAAATCCCAAGCTGAAGACCTCATACAGGAGGGAAAGTTCATCACAAACGCCTCCATCAAATGTGCGCTGGATGCAGCAGACACCACAGCTAGGTCGATTAACACTAGTGTTTTATGAAGGAGACATGCATGGCTGCGTATTTCAGGCTTTAAAAACGAGGTGCAGTCCACCATCCTTAATCAGCCAGTCAACCAAGACTTCCTTTTTGGCCCTGCTCTCGACACCATTTTAGATAAAATGAAGAAGGACACTGAAACCGCAGTCAATGGGAGCATTGCAGTTTCAGCAACACATAAGTTCCTTTCGAAGCTCCTCATACAAGGCAGCTACACGAGGCAATACTTCCCAAACGTCATCATTATACAAAGGCAACACACAAAGCTCCTTTACCAAAAACTCCAACAGCGGAGGTTATAGGGGAAATAATAATAAGGGAAGAGGGCGTGGAGGCAAGAACACCAGAGCCTCCACTGCCACAAAACAGTGACTTCATCACGCTACCTCCGGACCACCTAACACCGGTCGGAGGCAGACTCCAACAATTCCTACCTGTCTCGACCGCAATTACAACGGACAGGTGGGTGAGACAAATTATCCAGTATTGTTATTGCTTGGAACTCACTTCTACCCCCCCCCAAACATACCACCCAGACACCGTCCTATGTCCAAAGAACACATCACCCTTCTGCAACAAGAGGTGAAATGCATGCTGGAAAAGTGGGCCTTAGAGTCAGTCCCTTTCCAACATCAAGGGACCGGAGTATATTCCCTATACTTCCTTATTCCCAAGGACGGTTCCCTCAGACCCCTAAATCAATACATACTGTCATAGTACTTCCATATGATCACACTACACCAAGTGCTCCCATTACTACAGCAAGGAGACTTCCTAGCAACACTGGACCTCAAGGACGCGTATTTTCACATATCCATCCATCCATCTCACAGAAAATATCTCCGGTTCACAATAGAAGGTCAACACTACCAATTCAAGGTCTTGCCCTTCAGGGTAATCACAGCTCCAAGAGTGTTTACAAAATGCTTAGCGACAGTGTTCCCGTATCTGGAAGATTGGCTAATACAAGCAAAATCGTACCAACAATGTGCAGAAAACATGTCCCAAACACTCCAGCTGCTACACAGCCTAGGCTTCTGGATAAACTACCCATAATCTCATCTGCAACCGTCCCACATGCAACAATATCTGGGAGCCACTATAGATACCTCAGTGGCAAAGGCATACCCAAATTCAGCAAGAATAGCAAGTATGCAGATGCTCATTCGCAAATTTCTGCCTCAACACTCTCTGCCAGCTCGAGTCTTCATGCAGCTCATAAGCATGATGGCCTCCTGCATATTCATTGTCCCCCCCATGCCAGACTTCAAATGCGTCTGTTACAGAAATGCCTAGTACTGCAATGGAACCAGGCTCAAGGACAACTAAACGACCTAGTGTTGGTAGACTGTCACGATCACAGCTCTCTGCAGTGGTAGAACCCACAAAACCTTTCCAAGGGGCGACTGTTCCAAGAGCCGGTTCCACAACTAGTACTAACAGCGGACGCATCACTGACAGGCTGGGGAGCCCACCTCCTTCACTACACAGTACAAGCGCTCTGGACAACCAAACAAAAGAAACTGTATATCAACCAACTAGAGTTGTTAGCGATATTCCTAGCCCTGAAAGCATTCCAGAAATACTTGTACAGCAAGACTGTTGATCCGGACGGACAACAAGACCGCAATGTACTATATCCAGAAACAGGGAGGAACACACTCTCCACAGCTGTCCCACTTGGCACAAAGCATATGGAAATGGGCAATTCCATAAGACATCTTTCTCCTAGCAGAACACCTTTCAGGGAAAGACAATCAGATAGCAGACCTGCTCAGCAGGCACAGCCAACAACTACACGAATGGGAAATTCACCCCCAACTTCTCCAGCCATTCTTCAAAGAGTGGGGTCTCCCAGAAATAGACCTGTTTGCCACAAAAGAAAACTCCAAATGCCTGTACTTTGCCGCCAGGTTCCCACATCCATTGTCACAGGGCAATGCGATATGGATGGCAGATTTGCGTATGTTTTCCCCCAGCACCGCTGATTCCGCTGGTGGCACGCAAACTGCGGCAACAGTCACTCACGCTAATCCTAGTTGCTCCCACATGGGCGAGACAACCATGGTACACAACGTTCCTGGAGATTTCAGTAGTTCCTCATCAAAGGCTGTTCATCGCACCCCATCTTCTAACTCAGAACCATGGAGAAATCAGGCACCCAGATCCCAATCAGATGAACCTAGCGATCTGGCTCCTGAAGTCTTAGAGTTCGGATACCTTAACTTGCCTCCTGATTGCATGAACATTATCAAGGAGGCAAGACGGCCAACTACTAGAGCATGCTATGCAGCTAAATGGAAAAGATTTGTTATTTACTGCAACAATAACCAAATCAACCCATTAGATGCTTCCATACAAAACATTATGTTACCTGCTGCATCTTCAAAGATGCAACCTAGCATACTCTTCAATAAGGCTACACCTAGCTGCTATAGCAGCATACCTTCAAAACGGGCAACATTTTTCACTGTTCAGAGTACCAGCAATCAAGGCTTTTATGGAGGGTCTTAAAAGGGTGATCCCTCCAAGACACCCTCCTTCCCCAGTCTGGAATTTAAATATAGTACTTACCAGACTTATGGGACCTCCTTTCGAACCTCTACACTCAAGCAAACTACAATTCTTAACGTGGAAGGTGGCTTTCTTGATTGCTATTACCTCACTCAGGCGAGTTAGCGAATTACAAGCACTAACAATTCAAGAACCTTTCATGCAAGTACATGCTAACAGGGTAGTTCTTAGAACAAACCCTAAGTTTATGCCAAAAGTCGTATCAAATTTCCATATTAATCAATCAATAGAACTGCCAGTGTTCTTTCAAAATCCACAGTCAGTAGCTGAAAGAGCCCTACATACACTAAATGTAAAGAGAGCTCTACTTTACTATGTGGACAGAACTAAATCCTTTAGAAAGACAAAGCAATTATTTGTTGCTTTTTCACCACAACATAAAGGGAATCCAATATCAAAATCAGGAATAGCCAGATGGCAAGTTAAATGCATTCATATATGCTATCAAAAAGCCAAACGCACTTTAACGGTCCCCCCAAGAGCACACACTACAAAAAAAATCGGGGCATCCATGGCTTTCCTAGGGAATATTCCTTTTGAAGACATGTAGGGCAGCCACATGGACTACCATACGCACTTTCACCAAACACTACTATGTAGACGTGCAAGCAAAGCAGCAAGCTGCTGTAGGCCAAGCTGTCCTAAAAACTCTTTTCCAAACTGCTGCAGCTGGCACAGGTAACCACCGCTAGAGGAGATACTGCTATATAGTCTATGCACAGATATGAATTCAGCAGCCCACATGCCTCGAACGGAATATGCTACTTACCAGTATGCATCTGTTCTTAGCATGTAGGGCTGCTGACATTCATATCGCCCGCCCTCCTACCCGGTGCCTGTCGCAGCTGCAGCATTATCTTTTGCATGGCCATCTCTTACTTTACTATCTCCATCTCTGCCACAATGGCGAAAAACAATCTGAGGATGGAGAAGATGCCCATTCGCACTGTAGTCCAGGGGAGGAGTCGCCTATCTTGTGATACTTCGAAGACTCTTCCAGGACAACAAAGTGCAATCAGCTGGACCCAACACTAGGCGGTGATCTATGCACAGATATGAATGTCAGCAGCCCTACATGCCAAGAACAGATGCATACTGGCAAGTAGCATATTCCTTTTGATACCTGTTGGTTCTAAAAATAAAACAACTATATCTTTTGATATAAAAACAATTGGCCTGGAGTTCAGTCCTTGAGTGTGTGAAACCTTTTGCTGACTGAGTAGGTACAACAAATTCTTTACACTGTGCTCTGGTACTGCCTTACTGCTCGACCAAGCTACCACTTTTGAGAGTAAGGTCAGCCCTGACTTTAACCTCTGTTATACCTCTGGGGTTTGTGGTCTCTATACACACTGTACCTTACTTTGGTCTAGTATATATATATAGAGCCTCTTTCTCACAATGACTGTCTCCTGTTTGGCAACAAGGAGAACACGCTAGAGCGTTTCAAGGATTCTAGGGCTACTGCTAGATCCTTGGGCCTTGCTGCCACCTCTCGCCCCATGCAGACTGCCTTTCGCCCTATTCGTGACTACGGAAGAGGTGCCCCCACCATGCTCCACCCAGAGCCAAAGGCCTGCGCATGCTAACCCGCCTCTGCGTGGCCTGTGACGTGGGACCCAACGTCGTAGTTCAGGAGGCCAGTAAGCGGGCCAGTCCAGTAATGCCTCCCTGCAGCAGCCTCCAAACCATCCTAGTTTGACTTTTCGGTGCCACCACTTGCCAGTGGGTGGCAGGATCCGCCATGACCTCCCCCACTAGCACAACATCACGTCAGACAGCTGGGTTTTGCAGATAGTCTAAAGGTGCTACTCTCTCCCCATCGAGGCTACCCCTTCCTCCATACCACCTACACTCCAGTGCATGTTGTAGGATCGTTTGGCCCTTCTCCACCAGGAAGTTACAGCTCTCTTGGCCAAGCGAGCTATAGAACGTATCCCTGTGCCAGAAGTAGGTCTCGGGCCCACTACTTCCTGGTGCCCAAGAAGGACAACGGCCTGCGTCCTTTCTTAGACCTCAGGGACATAAACCGCTTCCTCTGGAAGAAGTTCAAGTTCTCATCCAGGGGATACTCATCAATAGTCCTAATCTATGAATAATGCCCCGCCCATGTGCTAGATCCCGGAGCATATAGAAAATACTTATGTATACATATGTATATGCGAAAACATATACATGCAGCCTAAAATATTTCCAAAATGGCAAAGATGCTGGAATTACATAGGTTTGCATAGAAGCAGCTATACTCTCCCAACCCATAAGGAAGAAAGAGAGCAGTAAACATTTGTCATACAACAATGCTTCTCCAGGATTGGGGTGTCTTTCAAAGATACACATGCCTGAAGATTCCCCGTCGTCGGAGTGGGAGGCCCACGGTACATAGATAAAGCAATAATATGCATATACAAACCAAAAAAACTTGGTAATACACAACCAGGAAGTAAAGTAGCCTTAGCTACAAGAGCAAAATCTTCCACACTCATGACTATCATAGTCATTTTGTACAGTCCAAACTGTAGCCAATCAGGCGACAGTACCCACCAGAATTGTTCTCCCCAGAGGCTCAGGCTCTCAGATTTTCTACCGCACGTCGTGTGAAGGTAGGCTCCCTGAGCTCTGCTCAGTACTTCACTTTTTTGACTGGATTTCTTCATCCAAGATGTCTTCTACTAAAAAATCTCTCTTCAGGCCTGGTGAATCCTGTGGGAAGCTCCGGCTTTTTAAAGAAAATCCCCACAAAAAGTACATCTACTGCCTTTATCCTGATCATGAGGTGAGAGAGTGTAAAATCTGCAGGACCTTCCCTCAGAAGACCCTCAGAGACCGGGAAGGATTCCTTCTTCTGTGGCTGCAGAAGATTAAAGACCAGGACAATCCCCTCTCTGAAGTAGTAAGTGTGGCTTCAGGGTCATCTGTATCCTCAAGAAAGAGGATGGCTGAGGAAGATCTATCTTCCACTGGGGCTAAGGTGTTGAGGAAAGCTCAGCCCTCCAAGGGCTCTAGCTTGCCTTCTGCAAAAAAGGCTTCTCCACCTTCTGAATAGTCATCTGTCTCACCCCCTAAAAGGACTGGAAAGTCTTTGACATCTAAAAGGCTACCTGACAAGGTTTTTCCTCAGAAAAAGTCTAGGTCGTCGATGGAGTCATCAGCGGTTCCATCGTTGCCTATTATTATCGTCGACACCACTTCAACGTCGACAGTCACCTTCACATCACCTAAGCCAAAGATGATGTTGTCAGCCTCTTCACCTTCAACGCTGGTCTCTGTTGTGGTGAGACCTATTTCGTCGACGGAGATTATGCCTTCCATCGTCGACGATTACGAAAGGAGGTAAGATGCCGTCGACGGGTGCTCCGTCGACAAAGACTGGCCTGATGTCGACGACCCCACTGTCGACGAAGAATACCCAGTCTACGAGTGCCCAGTCGACGAAGACCACCCGACGTTGACGACCCCACCGTCGACGAAGACAACCCCTTAGACGAGTGCTCCGTCGACTGACTGGCTCGAAGTTGAAGCTCCCACCGTCGTCGAAGGCTACCTTGTAGTCGACAGCTTCATCGTCGACGAAAAATGCCCCGTCGACGAAGACATCGTCGACGGAGTCCTCGTTGTCGAAAACATCGAAGATTACACAATCACTTAATATGACTGTCTCGTCGACACCGTCGGCGACAAAACCGCCGACGCCACTTTTATCGACATGTACTGAACTTAAAGTATGGTCTTTCACACCATCTACAGCTTCTTTTGCCCATCCGATTGAGACACCTTCTCTGCTTGAGAGACGTGGCTCGTCATTACAAACTCTATCACTGCTTAAATTGCCTGACCAATTGCTAGATTTAGATGATGAGCAATCTGATGTAGACAACCGGTTCCACACTGCTACAAGTCCATCTGAATTGCTGATTAATTATCAGGAGGAAGATCCAGACGAGGAACAGTTCTCTGAATCTGTATGTCAAGCTCCTACTCCGGTGCCATCTGTGCAAATGCCTTTGGCTCTTCTTAATAATGTACAGTAGATGTTAGACGATTACTATTGGGGTTTCCCTCTGAGTCGGCGGCATCTCTACCATCCACTCCGATGCCTCAGACCTCTGCATCCGCTTTGAAATCTCCAAGACCACCTTCTCCAGCGCCATCTCATCATTCCCAAGAAGCGAACACCACAGATTAGGATAGAGAGGAAGGAGAGGTGGATGACTAATCTAGTCTGTCGGAGTGGGATGAATACCAAATTCAGACACCATCACCTTCGGCTCCAGCTGCGGCTAATTCGCCTCCAGTAGACATCGGAGGCTTCCATCTCCTGATTGAAAGGGCTACTAAAAGATTCTTAATCCCGAGGGAAACTAAGAAAGATGCATGCTTTCTTTATGATTTTAAAGATCAGCCGCAAAGGCAAGTCCAAACTATTCCCATCATTGACTTCATATGGAAAGAAGGTTTAACAATTATGGCGACACCCAATTCCCTTCCGGCTGTATTGCCCCGGTTAGACAAAAAGTACAAAGAACCGGACAACTCTCCTGCATGCCTAATAGGGCAACCCAAGGCTGATTCAGTCGTCGCTCAAGCGGCGCAAAGAAGGGCCAGGAACCCCTCCTCACCTATTTCGGCTCCACCTGATAGAGATTGCAGGCGTTTGGATTTCATCGGGAAGAATGTCTCCGCGATGGCAGCAACTACCGTAAGATCCGCAAACTCCCTAGCGATATTAGGGAGATATGACAGGCAAATGTGGTCCGACATCTCCCCCTATGTTGAGATGTTACCTGAACCTGCGAAAACTAAGGCAAAGCAAATATAGCGAGAGGGTGAACTTGCTGTGAGAAGTTGGCCTGATATGTGATGTCCACTATTCTAGTGGGCACCCTGTATCAGTCCAAACAACCCTTACGGTGATGGTTCTAAAGTCAAACTTATAGACCAGCTATCCTAGTGGTAGCATGGACAAAGCAGTCTTAAGCTAATACTTCAGAGAGCATGTGAAGCCAATTGTTTTACCTATAATAACCCCTTGAATACCAAATGAAAGGACACCACACAAGGTATAAATAAAATATATATGTATTTATTACTAACACAACCCCTCTGCACTCTTTATGAGGTCAGAGTTCGAGATACAGCACAAGTGACTCAATAAGCATACTATAAGTTGCACAAATACAATTCTGCCCTAGGGACCTCACGAACCATATACTAAATAAGTGGTATAAGAACCACTTCAAAACAGGTGAATAGGCCTAGGGTCTAGGCAATCGCTTGGACTACACTGAATAACCACAGGTTAGGAAGTAGGAATCTCACAGGATGCGTGTTCAGTGTCTAAACACATACGCCAGTTCTCATAGACTTTCAATGGGAACATAAAAGTTAGAAACTACTTGATTTCGGACAGTCCGGGTGGACTTGCGGGGAAACCCAGTTAAAACAGGACACTTGGATAGTTATTACCCACGGGAGCACCGGAGTACTCTAGTTACCTCACCCAGGGAAGCCGGGTGCATAGGTGTGAATTTTTTGGGTTTCGTCGTCGATTCCTATGGAAAGCTGCAAGAAGATGCTGCAGGCGACCAGGAGGAAGATGTCCGGATGGATCCAAGGGTGGATCGGAGAAGTGAAGAACCTGAAAGCAGAGGGGACAGAGTCTGAGTCACTAGCGAGTGACCAGGAAGGAACCAGGCGATGTCGAGCTGCATACAGGTGAAGAAGTGAAGCTTGTCTCTGCAGCCACGTGGATTAGGAGGCGTCGATGACGACCAGGAGCTGGATACGGACTGTCCCACGAAGGCTCTCGCTGTTGGTGGTGTCGGCTTCCGGATTGGAGTCAACAAGCCTTGGCAAAGGCAACCCACGCAGGAAGTGAAGATCGGCTTCTTGTACAGACCAGCAAGGTCTGTGGAGCTTCCCCTTTACAGGAAAGCAACTGCAAGCCCAGAGCAACCAGCGATGTTTCAAAATGGAGTCTTCAAGATGGCCCCTAGCCAGCGGGCTAGCAACCGCGAAGACGCGTCGAGAGGAAATGCAAGAGCAGACCCCATGCGTCACTCGTGGCGTGTGGATAGCTGAGCTTCGGTGCACTTACGACTGTGGGTTGGGGCTTCTCAAGTCCCAATGCACAACTTCAAGGACGCCTCAGAAGCTGCACAATTTAGCAAAGAGCAAAATGGCCAGGTGTCCGGTCCCACGTCTCTCGTGTCCGCCACGGGTCTCCGCTTTGCTGGAGGTCGGGGTCGGAGAAGTCTGCTAGTCCAGTCCTGTGAAGCAGGGTCGTCTGGATCCTTCTGGAGCGTCGACAAAGCAAACCGGCAATTCGCTAGGTGTTGCCTGTTTGCACAGGGTGGCCACTCCTTGACCACAAGGGAGATTCTTCAGTCTTCTAGTTGCAGTAGAATGTCGAAGGTCCAGAGTTTCGTTTCAGTTCAGGATAATCTAAAGTCTCTAGACTCGGCTCCTAGCTTTATACTGATTAAAGGGGCTGGATTACCTGCTAGGTCCCTCTATGGGTGGGACCAGGGAAGGGGGTGGTTACACCCCTTTCCCTTTGTCCAGTTTCGCACCAGAGCTGGGGCTGGAGTGCCTCAGCAACTGGTTTGAACCTGGCTATGCATGGAGCACCTTGTGTGCCCCAGGTAGTGTCTCATTTCATTCAACCCACCCTGCCCCTATACACTATTGTTGCGTGCTTATCTAGGATCCTGATCGATACTGTGACCTTATGCCCCTATTCGGCTATAAATCAATTTGTTCCCTATATTGGCATAACTGTTCAAGTGCAATATTCAGTAACTCATCTCTGGCCTCACACGAACCGAGCCACATTCCAGAATAGCTTTCTCTGCCACTTCCTTTGCAACCAATTAGTGCAATGACAGAGCAGAAGTCACTATCTGAGATTCCTAGATTAACACTCCGAGTTCTTCAACAAGATAAAAACTCAGCAAACCTAGAAATCCCCGCTTGCTGTGTTTTGATTAGTAATAGAACTCTAATGAGCAACTGATGAGCGATCACTTCCTAGTGACATCTATATTGACGTCTTATGTCCAGCAAACTTACGTCAAACAAGGCACCTTTCAGGTATAAATATTACCAATGTTGCCTTAAGCGAACGCTGCTGTTTACGCTAATGCCATCGCTGATGCTAGCTGCTGTCTCGTTGCTGATGCTGCCAGCTATCTTCGCTGCTGCTGAAGAAGCTGTCATGCTGAAGATATCATAGCTGCTATCGCTACTGCTACCGCTGCTTACTAGCGAAAGATGGTGTGGTGAACCTAGGAGCTGAACAGCCGTCCCCTGCAAAGAGCCCAGCAGATGCAAGCTGCCCGCGGACGCTGCCCCCCCCCCCCCCCCCCCCTTCCCCCTCCTCCTCCTCGACGCGCTGAAGAAGAGACGCTGCCTTTCTCCTGCAGAGAAATCCAGCTCCGGCGTTTCTGGTCTACCCTTGCGGGTGACTGGGATACCGAGTTTCCCTGAAGGAGATACCAGACCTCCATCATTCTATTCAGAGGTATGGTGTTGACTAAACCCTTAGTGGGAATTCTTGAAGCAAACCTTGGCAAAACCAACTTAACTTAAAGCTACTTACTTACTCCCCTCCCAAGTATTAGGCTTAGGTCAGGTACACTGGGGTAGGCGTACTTAGAAGCACCAGTTGAGTATTTTAGCCTAATGTATATATGACTGTATATATGTTTTATTACTATTAAACCATTGTATGGCTAAGAAACCATATCAATGCTTTTACAGTATTATTTCGCAATACTTATCTTACTGTACGTACTTTTTATAATAACAAGTCTTGCAATTGTGGCAATACATTTCTCTTGTACGAGAAGAAAGACTGTTCAATAAATGTTAACCCTTTATTGACAAACGCCCGTCTCTCTATTCTCTACATATTGTGAAAGTAATCTGCACTAACCTGACTGAGTAAAATAACTGTCTATTGTTTCACACGACCCTAGAGATTGACTCTTGATCTGAGGAGCAAAGTTGTCATGTTGCACGGTTGTTGGAAAACTGAATCCCTTCTTGTCTGTGCCAGGGAAGCTGATCACTTCCTATTTCAGTCAAGAAAGTTTCCAGTGACCTCTGAGCTAGTTGGTAACAAACCCAATTAAGTTTAGCATAGTCAGTAGAGGCCTGGAAGATCCGCACTTCTACGTCGATACTATTGTTTGTTATTCCAATGCGCAGGGCCTATTTGGAAAATAGGAACTACACTACATGGCGCCCAAACGTTTGGTAAGGCGATAAACTAACGCAAGACGTTAGAGTAACTCAGTCGTGCATATTTCACACAGACCCCTTTCTCCCGTAAATACTCCAATAGACGTCTGGAGTGGGTGAAAGGTTAAAATCCGCCCGAACTCAGTAGGAAGAGATTCCTATGTAAAGCTCTGGTTTATTCAACGTTGAAGGATACAGTGTTCCAAAATATTGTGCACCTAATCTTTGTCTCCTTGGAGACTAACTCTGCAAAACCTGCATTTATACAATGCCAGGAGAAAACGGAACCACTGGGGCCACAGCAGATGCGACTCAGCAGGATCCCGACGACACGGTACCGGGTGCAATAATCATCCCGGCACATTTAAGAAAATCTAGAACGTTAAAACTTATAGAGAATGGACTGACACCACAAGGTGGTACAGTAATTTTCGTGATAGAGGCACACGAATATCGGCAGACAGAGGTATTCTATTCATGGATAAACTTTCCAGCGGCAAACGCTAGAACAAAAGAGTTTCACTATTACAAAATAGAGGAACCTCCGGAAGAGTACGCTCCTTTCGAGGAGACTGAAATCCCACTAAAATTCCAAGAGCACCTGCTCTGGTTTAATGGCGCCCTAAAACATAATGATCATATTACCAGGCTCGGTCCACTAGGTAGACCAGGAGCAACGTGGCCGGTTCTAGCCAGCTACACACCACATCCGGACATTGCAAAAATGTCTAGAGAAGAGCTGTTAGTACAGCTAAAAACACTTATAAAAATACATAGGCAATTAGTCCAATATGTAATGCGGACTGCAACAGTCCAACCAGCTGTTAATGTACCACAGCTGACCCCTCATCAGGGGAACATCAATAAAATTACACCACAGAACATACAGTCATGTCTTGGTAAAACGGGAGCAAATTCCTTTCTGGTTAGCACAGAAAATCACTCAAATAGAGGCAGTGTTTCCTGATACTACCCCTATTGAGAAACACAGAATCTTGACCATCTGCCTTCCTATGGGAATCGCACCACACGTGGAGGACTGTGACACTTGGGGTACAATCTTTGCTTCCATTTACACAAAAACACACGGTGTTCCGTCTATTGCGGTAATACCAGAAGTGCTAAAACAGATTCAAAATGAATACGGTCCAGAGCCTGCTTTAAATCTTGGTATGAAATTACTGAAAGACTTCAAGCAGGTCTCGGCTATATTATTAGCCAATATAAAAGGAGAAGCAGCATCTGTGGCGATTCGCCAGAAGTTGAAGGAAACAGATATAAAGGATCAGCCAGTTGAGCTTGCCAAAATCATAGAAAAATGCTATGAAGAATTAGGTAGCGACAGCTTGGGTGGGAAACCAGTAAAGCCCCAACTGCTCTAAAATCCTGAAAAATAATTTATTAATAATAATTCAAACACTCCTAAAAAGAGCTGGGATGGAAATAAACAATCCACTCCCAAGGAAAAAGTTTTCCAGTCCAGAGGAAGGTCTCCTCGACGGAGGGAAAGAACTCCGACTCGAGAACACCAGTCTCCCCAGAGGGAGCCCTCTGAGAAAAGATATAACATTAGAAATAGGGATAATCTGAAAAAACCTGATAGATATCAAAGTATTGATACACGTCCCTCTCGATCTTTTTCGCAGAAATCGGAAAGAAGAGGACGGTCAGACCCAGGAGAGCACACCAAGTCCAAAGACAAGGAACCTGCTCAGAGTAAAAAATCTCGATTTCCAAAAAAGAAGGTAGCCAGTATTAGAGTAATATACCATGCCGAGAATACTGAGGACACAGTTGAAAAACGGGGAGTGGGCATTCACAATGTTGGACAGTGCAGCAGAAATCAGTATAGCGCGCAAGATCCTGATGAGTCATCTGGAGACAGTGGGCACGAATGAATACATTCAGGTTGAAACTGCCGACACCAGACTTAGCGAGCCCCATAAAATATACGAAATAACATTGCGTATAGAGGGTGATAAGACTAGGAAAATAAGAGGTCTATTTTGGGATAAGCTCTCAAAAGGCTATGATATTCTGTTAGCTGAAAAAGATTGGCCCCCAGAGTTTGTCAGGGAGTGCCCTCATAGCGAAGAAGTGATTATGCCTGCCTTCTCAAATCACATTCCGATTCACAAAAAATATACTTATGCAAGGAAATGGGCAGTAGCCCAGGCACCAGCATTATATAAAAATCATGTAGACACGAGTCTGACCTC
The DNA here is from genome assembly GCF_964263255.1 of Lissotriton vulgaris. NCBI lineage: Eukaryota > Metazoa > Chordata > Amphibia > Caudata > Salamandridae > Lissotriton > Lissotriton vulgaris. The sequence goes on from NC_141696.1 coordinate 227,267,240, forward strand.
CTGCTGCTGGGAGTCCTTCCAGCGAGGAGAGCTTGGACAAAGGGTTTCCTGCCAGGGGCAGTGCTAGCACCATCCCAGACAGGGTTTTGTGTATCCTGGGTAGGCAGGGCTATACAGGAAGGTGACTGCAGAGGGGCACCCCGGTGCTCACTACGCATCTGCCAGCTAGAACCAGTTCCAGGGGCACACCAGCCCCTGGCCTGGGGAAAGTCCGGCATGGGAGAGGGGTGTAACCACCCCCCTTCCTGGTCCCACCCCTAGGGCAGGACCTAGTCGCGTACCCACCCCTTTCTTTAGGATAAAGGCAGGAGCGGGGACCCTTCCAAATTGGATCATCTTTGAATCAAGAAACTACTTTCTACGAAATGAACTCTCGACTTCTTCTCAAGATTTCTACCTTGTGGCTAAGGAGTAGTCACCCTGTATCCGCAGGCACCATCTAAGAACTCTGCGGTTTGCTGCACGTCCTTCCTCAGGAATCCGACCGACCAGCACGACGAGACCCGGCTTCCCTGGCACCTCTGACCTCTACCTACCTCTACAGCTAAGCTGAGAACCGTAGGTGCGACGAGACCTCGAGGGACCGGCCATCATCAGAACTGCACGACTCTTATCCAGCACGACCGCCGAGGGATCCTCTGGTGAGTGCTTTGGGGTCCGAGAAGCCCCGACCCTGAGCAGCTCCAGCACCGAAGTCCAGCCTCCCAGCACCTCCACGATCTGCGTGGGGCCCTTCTGCTTTTTGCTGCCCACCGCGTTGTTTGGCTACTAGCCCGCTGGCTTGTGGCCTTCTTAACGACGCCCGACGACATCACTGCTGCTGGTCTGGTTGCTCCAGACTGGCCCCTGCTCCCTTCTAAAAGAGGAGCACCCCGGACCCTCCTGGTCCACTCCAGACGCCATTTTGAGTCCTCCGCGTGGGCTTGAATTTGCCAAGACTTGTTGTCCCAATCCTGGGTCCAGCGACGTCGACGGCATCATCCATCGTGGGACAGCTCGCACCTCCATCCTGGTCGCCAACAACGCCTCCTGGTCCGTGAGACTGCAGAGCCCAGCGTTGCCCACTCACCTAGTCGAGGTGACTACCATCCGGTGCCCTCCTGGTGCCACATGACTACTGGCTAGTAGTCACGAACTTGGTCCCCTCTGCATTCAGGGGTCATCCATCTTCGATCCAGGCTTGGATCACTCGAACTATCTTCACTGGTCGCCTGCCAGCAACTTCTTTCTTCAGGCTCCTGGTTCGTCTACGAGGATTCCCGACGTCTTTTGAGACCTATGCAGCTGCAGCCCCTGGGCTAGGTAACTTCGGCATTTCGGTGCCCCAGCATAGCCTCACTATCCAAGGGTCAGGATCCACTGTCGTTTTCGATCTACCTTATCGGGTTCGCCCGAGAACACTAACTTTGTTTTTACTAGCTCCCATAGACTTTGTCCCGCATCCCGCGTGAGAGTGCACACTCTGCACCCGAGTCCCCTAGGCCTCCTACTAGTAATCTGAAGGTTCAGTAACGTAGTCCTAGCGATTCCAAAGCCTATTAGTACAGTACTTGCCTGCTAGTAATTTCTCATTCCACTTTTAGAGTATATGGTTTTTCGTGCCCCTCGGGCATTTGTGTAAATTGTGCAACTTAAAGGATTTTCGTAAGAGTTTTGTTGTGTGCTTAGTACCCTGTCCTCATAAAGAGTACAGGGCTGTTGTGATCTAAATAAATACACTGTTTTTTTTCATAACACTTGTGTGGTGTCCTTTCACTTGTTGTTCAAGGGATATATGTGATGGTATAACAGCTGGCTTAACACGCCCTCTAGAGTTTAGCCCGAAGACTGCTCGTATCCATGCTACTAGGATAGCTGGTCTATAAGGTTGACTTAAAACCAATCATCAATAAGGGTTGTTTGGACTGATACAAAGTGCTCACTAGAATAGTGAACATTATATATCAGGCCAACTTCTCACACATGCCTCCCTCGCTGGAAGGGCTTCCAGCTGCAGGAGGTCAGACTTGTGTCTGCGGCAGCAGCATCCATTTTGTGATGCTGAGGCTCTATTAAAGTTTAACCAGGTAAAGCTACAACTACATGTCTTCTCCCTCTAGAAGGGTGGAATGCTACCCCCGTCGCCAGAACTGGCGAGGGGGTAGTATTCCAAAGCGTATGACACCTTACACTACATGTTTTGATAAAGCCAAACCAAAGTTAGCATTAACCACGAGGATTATAATGCACTTAAGAGTATATGGTATGGCTATATCATAGAACAGCTATAAGGACATGGTTCCGAAAGCTGCAGACAGGCTCAGCTCATGCTAGAGCACCATCTCACATACAACCAAGCACTCTGCCTTCAGGATTGTTAAGGCCTGCCATAGGAGTGACTTATAGGTGCATATGTGTCTATATATAAGGTTAGATATAGGAATACTATATCTAAGCATGGGGTGATTACACAACCTTGCCCCAGCTGAGTGATCAGCCAGTTGTCAATTTGGATGGCCAGCCAGGGGTGGGATAATACATGCTGCAGCCCCTGGTAGGCCTTGGATGCACCTATGCCCTGGGTACATATGTTACACTATACAGGGGCTCACAAAGGTGACCCAATACCCAATTGGATATGTACCTAAAGTACATGGAGTCCATTTTACAGTGAGAGCAGATAGCCTTGGGCCCTGATTAGTCGAAAACCAGCTAAACACTAGGCAAAATGTTGGGGTAACCATACAGTCAGATATCCACCTTCCTACACTTGCTTCAGCAGAGATGATTGACACAGCAGTAGACGTGGCGTCTACAGGTTTCAGACAGCTGACGCGGCTGTGTTAAGGAGACCGGGATGGCTAAAGTCCACATCGTTTCGCCAGGAGGTCCAGACCAAAATAGTTGACATACCTTTTGATTGCGAGTTTCTTTTTGGCCAGCATGTTGACTAGGCCGTACAGACTATCAAGAAGGACACAAACGGCAAATTTTGCAGTGTGAATCTTTCTGGATTCACTATGCTGTGCATTATTCCGCGGTCTAGTGGTTGGGTCCGGAATCGTAGTCTTTCCTTTGTTTTTTGTTTTTTTTTCGTAGCCCAGGTGGGCGTCGACGTCCCACCTTTTGATGTCCGTCCTGTGACGTCGGCATGCTTCCTGCGGAAGCTCCCACCCTTGGGCGCCATCTTCAGATTCTTTTTTCCGCCGTTGGGTCTGGATCGTTCCCGAGAGGGCTCCAGAGATTTGGAGAAAAGAAGAAGCCAGACTCGAGTTTGGAGAGAAAAAACATTGGAAAAGACGAAGGAGGACTACACCATCGAAAGGACGACGAAGAAGGGGACATTTTCGAGATTCTTCGACGTCCAGAGGAGAATGCGCAATCAGGGGACACCCTGAACGCAGGACATGGACAACACACCACTCAAATTCTGCCGAAACTGCCATCATAAGTACGCGCAGAAGGACCAACACCCAGTCTATAACCTCTGCCTACCGGTCGACCACGAAAGCAGAGATTGCAACGCCTGCTCCGCATTCACCCCGAAGACCCTTCGAGTGAAGAGAGGCAAAGGATCGCAAACTACACCATGCAGGGCAAGAGCCAACCCCCGTCCCTTCGAGACCTGGGACTCTCGACCGACGAGGAGGTTTATATCGCCGAAGAAGACATCCGCTACACGGTCGCAGAGACCGATAATAAGAAGACTACTGATAAGGTAGGAGAATCGACGCCCCAAAAAGGCCCGAAAGACTCTCGACAGTCCACACAGGACTCTCGAAAAAACGAGGCCAAGCCCCCGAAAGAGCCGACGCCGAGAACTTCGGCGTCCGCAGCAACATCCAGGCCCAGCGGATCCTCTCAAAAGGACTCCCTGGCGTCGAAGGAGGGCGACCAACCAAAGTCGTCGAAAAGCCTCCAAGAAAAGGAGCGCTCGACTACGAAAACATCTTCGAAGTCGACGACGAAAGACGCAAGACCAGCCTCGACGCCGAAAACAGTGTCGCCGCCGAAACCAATCTCGACACCGAAACCCATCTCGGCGCCAGCTAGCGCGCCAAAGAGACCGGCACAACCACTCGACGCCGAACAGGCGGCGGAGATGGAAAGAAAGAAGAGGAGACTCGAAGCAGAGATGGAGAACATCCTGCAGCGAAAGAAAGATTTCGAAGAAAAAATGAAATCTTACACAATTCCCTCGATGCCAAAGTCACCATAAGTTCATGTGGTCGAAGAGGAAGAGGAAGATTTCGAAGTAGAACAAGCGTCTGGGACCTTGGAAGATCTGGCATATCAGGAAGATAATGCCTATTACGAGGAAGAGTGAGAGGATGAACAGGCGGTGTACCAAGAATCAACATACTCGGATAGACAGGAGGTCGAGTGGCAGGACGTCGACGCCGAAAGTCCAGAAGAGGGAGTGGACACATATCCAGCGAGGCCCTCGCCACCGGACAACATTGGGCTCTATAATGAATGCATCAAGAACGCTGCAACAGCGTTCAGGGTCAAGCTCGAAGAGGTGCTGAAAGGGGATTTCCTAGTACAGACACTACTTTCAATGCACACTAGGAGCCAGTACCTGCCAATGCTTGAAAGCATCAAAGGGCAAGGAAGAGAGGCATTCAAGGAGCCTGCTACTTGTAAACCCGTCACGCCAAGGACGGAGAAAAAATACAAGCACTCCTCAAAGGACCCAGCCTACATACAGGGGACGGTCACTGCTGACTCTATCATCACGGCAACGGCAAGAAGGGCCAACGTGCCAACTACTTCGGATCCACCCCCTGATAAAGAGAGCAGAAGGATGGACCTAACAGGAAGGAAGATCAAAAGGAATGCCGCTATGCACTGGCGCATGGCTAATTCCAATGCACTACTCAACAGACACCATTACCAGATCATGGAGGAACTGGGGCAGTTGGTGAAACACCTACCTCAGGAGCACCAACAAAGGGCTTCGCACCTGGTAGAGGAAGGCAAGAACTTGGGAAACTCTTGCCTAAAAACAGCACTGGACGGGGCAGACACGGCCAGCAGGCTTATGATGCTGGGCATCACAGAAAGAAGACCAGCCTGGCTCAGAATATCAGGCTTTAAACCGGAGGTGCAACACAACATCCTGAACACTCCGTTCAACGGTGAGACACTGTTCGGTGCAATAGTGGATGACAAGCTCTCACAGCTCAAAAAGGATAATGGCACCGCAAGATCCATGGGGGCCTTGCAATTTAGGGGAGCGAAGAGAGGGACCCCATCAAGGAGACCACACGGGAGAGGTGGGAACCAGCCGGGAACGTCGCACCAGTCCTTCCAACATTCCCACCAAAGCGACAACCATACACAACATGGCCATCAAAAACCGCAATGGCAATACCAACATAGGGGCCAGTCCTTTCGCGGGAGAGTGGGCGGACGTGGAAACACCAGGAGGGGTGGACAGCAAACCACCTCCAAGTGACTCTGCCTCATTGACAGTGCACACCCTACAAAAAACTCCAAGGGTGAAGCACAAAAGCAAAAAACAGGAGTCTCACGCACCAAAACACCACAAGCACGTAACACCAGTGGGAGGAAGATTAAAACTCTTCCTCCAGAAGTGGAGAAACATTTCAACGGACAAATGGATCATCCACATAATACAGTACGGGTACTGCATAGTTAGAAAAAACACCACCAAGCAGAAGACCAAAGAAAAGAGCACTAGCAAAAAAGGAACTAGAGCTTCTTCAGAAGGAAGCAGAGGAACTGCTACTAAAGGAGGCTATCGAGCCTGTACCCCCCAGGGAAAGGAACAAGGGGGTGTATTCTACGTACTTCCTAGTACCCAAAGTAGACGGAACAATGAGACCCATCCTGGACCTAAGGTACCTCAACAAATTCATAAAGACACAGAAATTCAAAATGACATCCCTGCAAGAAGTACTCCCACAGATTCAAACAGGGGACTTCATGGTCACCATAGACCTAAAGGATGCCTACCTACACATCCCAATGAACAGACGGCACAAGCATCTGCTACGATTTGCATTCCACTCAGACCACTACCAATTCACGGCATTGGCCTTCGGACTAAAATCAGCACCAAGGGTGTTCACAAAATGTCTGGCAGCAGTCGCAGCCCACTTAAGGAGGGAGGGGATACACGTATACCCTTACCTAGACGATTGGCTCATAAAGGCAAAGTCATACAATACGTGCAAACAGCACGCTCATAGAGTGACAGAAACACTAATCGCCCTAGGTTTCTCCATTCACTGGAAAAAATCCTCCACAAACCCACAATAGGTCAAAATATTTCTGGGGGCACAAATCAACACCATTCAGGGGAAGGTGTTCCCCAGCGAGAAGAGAACTACGGCACTGTTGAAGGAGGCGCGCCTCTACCAGAAGGGGCAAGCTCTGACAGTGAGGGCGGTGAGCAAGATGATGGGCATGATGGCCTCATGCATCCACATAATACCAAATGCCCGACTACACATGAGACCACTCCAGGAGTGGCTGCAGGACCAATGGTCACAAGCGACGGGGTGTTGGGAGGACCTAGTGGTTGTAACACACGCAGTGCAAGAGGAGATATCATGGTGGAACAAATAAAACATAACAAATGGGAAACTTCTAACAACACCAACAGTGACCATCACCACGGACGCATCTCAAAAGGGATGTGGAGCACACATGGACAAACTAAGCGTGAGGGGCTTGTGGACACAAGCAGATGCAGTAAAACACATCAATTACCTAGAACTAAAGACTGTTCTCCTAGCTATGAAAGCCTTCCAGACAAAGTTGTACAATCAAAACACAACAGCAATGTTCTACATAAACAAACAGGGAGGAACACAATCAGCACCGCTGTCAGAGCTAGCGCAAGAAATATGGAAATTGGCAATACCATTGAAAATAGATCTACTGGCGATACATCTGCCAGGAAAAGACAACGTGGAAGCGGACTGGCTCAGCAGACAGACATCGGCCTCGCACGAATGGGAGCTGAATGCACAAGAAACGAAGAGACTGTTCGACAGGTGGGGAACACCGTCAATAGACCTGTTTGCAACACACCAGAACGCGAAATGGCAGCACTTCGCATCGAGGCAACCAGAGGAGGGGTCCCTGGGGAATGCCCTATGGATAAGCTGGTCAAAGAAATTTGCCTACGCTTTTCCGCCGATTCCTCTGATACACAAGGTACTTAGCAAGTGCAGGACAAGCAACATGACCCTCATACTGGTCGCACCCCAGTGGGCCAGACAAACATGGTACTCTCAGATTATGGAAATGACAGAGTGCACCTCACAGATTTGGGAGGAGGAAAGACCTACTCTCCATGCAAAACGGAGAGGTGTTGCATCCAGAGCCAGAAAGTCTCAGCCTAGCAGCCTGGCTCCTGAGGACATAGAGTTCGCACACCTAAGGCTACCTGAGAGCACCCTGAGGGTACTTCGAGAGGCAAGAAGACCAAGCACGCGTAAGTGCTACGTGGCCAAATGGAAGAGGTTCACATTATGGTGCAAAAAGGAGGGTCTGCACAACAAGATGACAAGAGACTCTACAGTCCTTAAGTACCTCACACACCTGCCGAGACTAACCTGAGCTCATCATCGCTAAGGGTACACCTAGCAGCCATTGTCGCCTACACTAGAGGGGAAACTGGCAAAAGCTTCTTTACTTCGATAATTGTAGAAAGATTCTTGGAAGGTGCAAAAAGAATAGCACCACCTAAAAGGTTACCAGCACCGGCATGGAACCTCAATATAGTACTGACAGAACTCATGAAAGCACCCTTTGAACCGATGCATAAAGCCTCACTACAGATGCTAACGTTAAAAACAGCATTCCTAGTGGCCATCACCTCGCTACGCAGAGTAAGCGAGCTGCAGGCGTGAACGCTACAGGAACCCTACATACAAATTCACGATGACAGGGTGGTGATGAGAACGGACCCACACTTTATGCCAAAGGTGGGGTCTAAGTTCCACATCAGCCAGACGATTCAAATACCAAGTTTCTTTCAGAAACCAACAACAAAAGCAGAAAGGGCACTGCACACTCTGGATGCGAGACGTGCAGTCATGCATTACATAGAGAGAACTAAAGATCACAGGAAAACAAAACAGTTTTTTGTCTCCTTTGCTGAAAGTTTCATGGGAAAAGCTGTTACTAAAGGAACAATTGCACGATGGATCGCGCAAACTATACAATTCTGCCATAAACAAGCTGGACAAGAACTAGTAGAGGGGCCAAGGGCCCATTCAACAAGAAAGAAGGGAGCTACAATAGCCTTCTTGGCAAACACTCCCATTCAGGACATATGCCTGGCGGCAACATGGGCTTCTGTGCACACGTTCACAAAACACTACTGTGTGGACATACAAATGAACAAGGAAGCACAAGTGGGACAGAAAGTGCTTCAGCACATATTCAAGAACACAAGCTCATCTTCCACCCAGCCGCCACAATAACAAAAAAACGCTACGAAGTCTATGCACAGCATAGTGAATCCAGAAAGATTCACGCTGCAAAACGAATAGTTTTACCTGTCGGTGTAGTTTTGCAGCTTGAAGATCTTTCTGGATTCACTAGCGAACCCACCCACCTCCGCCAGAAAGATGAGGCTGGAGAAAAGAGGTGGTAAACAAAATTTAAAAAAAAATGTATAATTAAGACTCCATAGAACTTCAAGGAAAACAGCGCTAAAAGAGAAAAGATAAAAACATTGGCATAGAATTCGGAAACAGAACACAAACGGGAAAGAAAAAAAGAATCCGAAGATGGCGCCCAAGGGTGGGAGCTTCCGCAGGAAGCATGCCGACGTCACAGGACGGACACCAAAAGGTGGGACGTCGACGCCCACCTGGGCTACGAAAAAAAAAAAACCAAAGGAAAAGACTACGATTCCGGACCCAACCACTAGACCGCGGAATAATGCACAGCATAGTGAATCCAGAAAGATCTTCAAGCTGCAAAACTACACCGGCAGGTAAGAAACTATTCGATCTTTTGGTAGCCTGCAGTTTCGCAAGTCGTCCTTTCGAGGGGCTAAAGGGCGTGGATCCTTTTCCAACAGAGGAAATTACAATCGACAGAAGTCATATAAAACCTCTCAATCCAACCAGAGGTACCAGCCCTACAAACAGTCTTTCGGACAGCGGGGTAATTCTTACACGCAGTCCAGAAGGAAGTCCTCTTACCGTGTAAGAGATTCCAATAAAAAAACAGTGAGACTTGCCACCTGCCACCATCTCAACCCTCCCCCCAGTCAAAAGTTGGAGGAATAATATCCATATTCTACTTGAACTGGTCCGCAATTACTACAGACAAGTGAGTCCTGGATATAGTGGCCAGAGGGTACAAGTTAGAATTTGTCAAAATTCCCCCAAATTCTCATCCCAAGGGCCCGCCTCCAGCTCACATCAAGTAGTTGTTCACCCAAATACAATCAATGATACAGAAAGGAGCGATCAATAAAGTTCCTCACTTGAAAAAGGAAACATGTTTTTACTCAAGATTTTTCCTCATAAGCAAAAAATCGGGGTAATGGCGTCCCAACCTTGACCTACGAGCTCTCAACAAATACTTAAAGAAGTTGACCTTCCGAATGTTAACACTTCAAGAAATACTCCAGCTTCTTTCAATGGGTGGGTGGGTGGGGGGGGGGGGGGGGGGGGGGAGGGGTTGGTCACATGGCCACCCTCGACCTTCAAGACGCTTATTTTCATGTGCCGATCCTCCCCAGACACAGAAAATTCTTACAATTGAGAGTGGCTGGCAGGGATTTTCAGTTCAAAGTTCTTCCCTTTGGACTTCGTTGAGCGCCCCCTGTTTTCACAAAGGTTATTGCTCCGGTGGCAGCACATCTCCGCTTAGAGGGCATTCAAATCTTCTCATACTTGGAGGATTCCTTTGTCAAGGCCAGTTCTTTTACAACAGCAAGCGCACATGTTCAAAAGTGCCTGTCTCTAGTCCAGTCTCTGGGTCTCTCCATCAACTTCGAAATATCCCATCTGATTCTGTCTCAAAGAAAGTCATTCTTGGGAGCCACACTGGATACCCATCTCACTCAGGCTTTCGTCTCAAAAGAAAGGCAACACAAGATCTGCAAGATGGCTCGCCTGTTGCAAGAAAGAGTACATTTCAGTTTGGATGTTCAAATCTTTCCTAGGGATGATCTCATGGTGAGAAAGTGGCTCTATATATACTGGACCAGAATGAGGTACAGTGTGTATAGAGTCCACCAACCCCAGAGGTATAACAGAGGTTAAAGACCGGTGTGACCTTACTCTCTAAAGTGGTAGCTTGGTTGAGCAGTAAGGCAGTACCAGAGGACAGTGTAAGCATTTGTTGTACACACTCAGCCAGCAAAAGGTTTCACACACTCAAGAACTGAACTCTAGGCCAATTGTTTTTATATCAAAGATATAGTTTTATTTCTAGAACCAACAGGCATCAAAATATACTGTTCTCAATATAATATGAGAGGTTTCAGATGAGTACTTTGCAAAAAGGCAATACACTTTGTAAACACAATAGGTACAGAGGTTGCAGTAGGCAACACAATTCTAAACACAATTTAGCATTGAGCTCAATGGGTTTGTCTATATAAATACAGCTGATTACTTTGTAGATTACTCTGGTAGTTCAAGGACTGGATCCTAGATTCAGTCCTGAGATTTAAGCTGAAAACAGTTCAGTAAAAACGTTTGTTATTGCAGTGATTTTTAAGGAATATAAAACTATACCATAATGGCTACACTGAAAACTGAGAACTTTGGTATCAAACGTCTCAGTCCATTAAACCCACAATGATGCCAGTTTGGGTTTTAATGAAAAAGGCACACAGAGGTTATCTTAGAGATGCCCCTTGAATACTAACCTACCACTAGTGTCCAGGCTGAGTGGCTGCTTTCAGATGCTACCACCAGACATGTTCTGGACCCCTAGGTCGAGAGCATGCTGCTCTCTGGGGCCTGAAACAATGCACATCCTGGGACGAGGTAGCAAGCCTCCCCCAGGATGGGCAAGGTTCACAGAGGGGAAGCTTCAAAATCTTGCCACCTTTGTGAGCTTCCCCAGGCAACTTGCTTCTTTCAGCAACTGGTCCCCACTGGTTCTGACCCCCACTTTGGGCGGGAGAACCAACGGGAAAAACAAGTAACTAATAGAGGTGTGCCCACCTCTGCCAACTCCACACCTCAGGTGGGGAGGCGAGGTGAAGCACAACTCTGTGTACCCCATCTTGCAGGTAAGGGGACTCTGCTAACCAGTGACAGGCTCCCAGGGAAGTGACCCATTGGTCCCTACCTTATACCTACCTGTAACATGCCTAAATCTACTATTTAGGGGCACCCCTGAACTTTGCTTCCTCAGACAAGAAGAAACTACAAGAGAAGGAGGACAAGAACAGCCATGCAGAAGCTTACAAGAGTAAGACGCCCACTGGCTTGCCCCCAGCTCTACCGGCCTGTCTCCACCTCATACCTGCCCCTGCGAAATCCCAGTGTGTCCTGCAGCCAGCAAACTTTAAAAAACCCGGAGGACCTGCCTGCCTCATACACCATGTTTCCCATGAACACTGATTTATTCATCTGCAACCTCTTGTTCCGGCCAAACACAGCAGAAATGCCCCTCGCCCATCCACAGCCCGAGCTCAAGTGGGCAAACACCACAAGGAGGTCCCCCCGACGATCCTAACCCGAGATCCGGCGGCCCCTGACCAGCCTCCAGCCGACACCTGCCGCCTAAATTTGGAAGGTCCCCCTAACCACGACCAGGACCTGGTAAGAAGATCCGACCCCAAAAGGCACCCTTGCACCCTATGAACCCACGGCCTTGGGTGGCCCAACCGACTGTTCCTAACCAACCCCCAACTTGCCTCTCGAAGTGGTGCTCGCCCCCAGAATGCCTTCATCCCCAAGCCTGCAGTGCCTTTGCAAACCAGAGGTTCCCCATTGCTAACAACGGCGCCTGACGTCGAAACAGCACCCTGCACCTGGCCGCCCTAGTGCCGCTGAAGGTGTACCTTAGGTGCTTCTTTATTTCCCCATTTTCCCTGAACTAAAGTCTAGGAGCTTTGCTCCCACAGCCAAGTGGCCTGCTCGCCAACAGCCACCAACCGGAGGCCTCCTATCCCCCTTTGGATAACATTGGGCCTCAGCACTCTGCACTCGGCTGCCCTAGTCCTGCTGACGGTTTAACTACAGTGCATCCTTGACACTGGGGGGCCCCTGAGTCTATCCCCAGAACCTAAACTCCTACTAATAAATACTTACTTCAAAACCAATAGCACTATTTTCCTCCATAGGATAACATTGACTGTTTTTCCTGGAAACGTTTCTAAGTTTGGAGTTAAATCTAAAGAAATTCTTTAAAATTGTACTATTTAACCGAAACGATTTTACTTACCTGTTTACAGGACATGTCCCAGAGTAGTATCTAGGTATACTACTCTGAGTAAGAAAAGTTATCTAAAATTTATCTTACCATGTATTTTACTGAAAACCTTTCAAGTCTATTGCCTGTATTTACAAAGTTTTGCATTTCTCTGCAACGATCCTGTATGTCAAAAAATGTAGAATTTTTGAAACAATAAAGTCACTGTAGCTAGGGTTAGAGCGGTTAGAAGTTTTTTTTTTAACTGTCTCAAAACAAGAACTCAGCTATTAGTGAAAATAACCATAATGTCATAGATTACATGGGTGAGGAGCTTAACCTCACCCCTTATGTTCACTTGTCTTGTAAGGAGGTAAGGTCCCCATGCAAAACTAAAAACCTAGCCATGGGGTCCCATCCCACCAAACAAAAGTTCCAGGACCTGTTGGCTGGGTATGCTAAGAACCACCCATCTTAAACTGGTGAAGACCAGTTAAACGAGGAAGAAGAGCAGGAGGATGACCGGGTAGATCAACCTCCCCCACTTCTTAGGTAGAAAAGGGCCCCTGTGGCACTGATCCAAGAATAGACCTCCCAGAACCTAGATCACACACAGGAGGATCAGGTACCACTGAGGACATTGAGGACAGCCTCAATGAGAAGGATCCTGGCCAAAAGACTGGATCTAGAGACCAGGTTGCTGGCTCCAGAGAGAGAGCAGAGATGGGCCTAGCACCCATTAATGGTGGGAGCAATTTACTTAAGGATAAATAAATAGCTTATGATCCTAAAATTCCCCAAAGAGATTGTCCCTAAATATTGGGAGAATGGTGATATCACAAAATGGTTCACAGCCGTTCCTTGTGAAATAAGAAAAGTGAATAAGTCACACTGGGGGGCACTACTTAGGGAACTGTTTTCTGCTAACTCCGAGACACTCATGACCCTTTCTGGGGCAGATGATGTGCCTTATGACCTCACGATGAGAACTTTGAGGGATTTGGAATCACAACTGTGGAATATGGAATTAGATTCAGGGGGGCTCACAAAAATCAAAAACAATCCTGGATTGACTATGAAGAATACTCAGTTAAAACCCTAGATGGTTGGTTAACTGGACACAATGTGCATGACTTCACTGGACTTTACAATGTTGCATCAGCATTTGATAGACCTAGGTCTAATTTCTCCCCAGGAATTGGGAAAGAAGGCAGATTACTGGGTCCAGACAAGGGTGACAAAAACAACCACTGGGGATGACAAAAAGAAAGGGGTTACAAAACCTCCCCAAGGGAAAGGTGGTGAAAATATCCAAGATAAAAAGCCTGAGTCTTCTAAAGGGCCCAAAAACCTGCACAGTGTGGTGGGTCTCAAAACTCTTCCCAGTCCAATAATAGGTACAGGGAAAAAACGTTGATCCCTTAAAGGCCTGGTGTAACAACTGTAAGAAGTTGGGACACTTAACTGGAGATGCTCCTTGCCCTAACTAGAAGCCCCCTAGTCCTACTACAGCTACTCCTGGTGTAGCAGGTCTCCAGATACGATCAACAGTGTGCCAAGAGCAAATCGGGTTGCACACTGAAGCAATTCTAGTTTCAGAAGGGGAAGTTGAGTTTGCCTCTCTGTAGCTGTGTAGCCACCCAACTTAAATAAAAAAAGTACTTACCAATACCCTTGGATTAATGAAACTAGGGTAGAAGCTCCGAGGGATACAGACGCCAGTGTCACTATGGTGAGAGATGCACTGGTTTCCCCTGAGCCATACTTGAGTGAGAGAACTTACCCAGTCACCAATGCCGACAGTGTTAACACTAAACATGCAATGGCTATGGTGACATTATACTGGGGGGAGGGGGGTTACTGACCTGTACCAGGTTGTGGTCTCTCCAAAGCTACCAGCTGCATGTCTGCTTGGCATTGACCTGGAAACCTCTGCATGGGCTGAGGTTGAACTAAAAACCCATGCAGTAATGCTGGATATCCCTGAATTGGTGTGTAAAAGCAAAAGCACAGAGCAGAAAACAGGGTGAAAAATAAGTGTTGAAGCCTGAAAGTATGGCCCAACTTCCAAGAGAAAAGGTGAAAAGACTGTGGAACCAGCTTCTGTACAGCAAAAGGATCATTACCCCTCTCCTCAGGGATATGACTTGGACACCCCAGAGGGAACTGAAACCATGGAGCTTGACCCTTACCAGGTTGAACCATTGGGCCCAGGGGGGCCTCTAGGGAAGAGCTGTGCCTTTGACACAGGACTGTCCAACTATTGAAAGCCTTAGGCAGCAAGCTGCTGCATGGGAAAAGGGAGATGTCCGTGGTACTCAGTTTATTGGGAAGAGGGACTTCTGTACACTGGGGCCAGAGATCCCAAACCTGTAGCCACTAGGAGAGTGGTAGTGCCTCAGAAGTACAGGGAGTTTCTCTCACCTTTATCTCATGACATACCCCCTAGCTGGACATCTGGGCAAAACCAAGAATTGAGAAAGCCAAATTAGCCACTTTTACTGGCCCCAGATGTTCCAGGAAGTAAAGGAGTTTGTCAGCTCCTGTGTCACCTGGCAAGCCAGTGGCAAGACAGGTGGCCCCTCAAAGGCCCCCCTGTTCCCACTACCTGTGGCGTGGGTCCCTTTTGAAAGGTAGGTGTGGACCTAGTGGGTCCACTTGAACCTCTCTCAGCATCAGGAAACAAATTCATTCTAGTGGTAGTGGATCATGCCACTAGGTATCCTGAGGCAATTCCCCTTAGAACTAATACAGCTCCTGCAGTAGCCAAGGCCCTCATTGGTGTCTTCACCAGGGTAGGGTTTCCTAAGGAGGTGGTTTCAGACAGAGGTTCTAACTTCATGTCTCATTACCTTAAACACATGTGGAAAGAGTGTGGAGTGCAGTACAAGTTTACTACACTCTGTCCTCCACAAACCAATGGCCTTGTTGAGAGATTCAACAAGACATTAAAAGGTATGACTTTTGGGCTCCCTAAAAAAATTCAAAAGGAGATGGTATGTCCTCTTACCATGCTTGCACTTACAGGGAGGTGCCACAGAAGGGAGTAGGGTTTTCCCCCTTTGAACTTTTGTTTGTTCGTCCTGTGAGGCGACCACTCTGTCTTGTAAAAGAGGGTTGGGTGAAGCCTCTCCAAGAACCCAAACAAGTTATTGTGGACTATGTGCTTGGCCTAAGGTCCAGAATGGCTGAGTACATGGAAAAGGCATCCACGAACCTTGAGGCCGCCAGGAGCTTAAGAAGCACTGGTCTGACTAAAAAGCTGCACTGGTCGAATTTCAACCAGGGCAAAAGGTGTGGGTTTTGGAGCCAGTGGCACCAAGGGGTCTCCAGGACAGATGGAGTGGCCCTTACCCTATCCTAGAAATGAAAAGTGAGGTACCCTACTTGGTTGACCTGGGCACAAGCAGGACACCCAAAAGGGTGATCCATGTAAGCACCTTAAGGTTTTCCATGATCGGGCTGACATCACCTTGCTGATGGTGACTGATAAGGAACAGGCTGCAGAGAGTGAACCTCTTCCTGACTTTCCCTCATGCAACCCAAAAGATGGACGGAGTTGTCTTTTCAGACACCCTCTCTGCCCGACAGCAGACTGATTGCAAGCAAGGCTTGCAACAGTATGCAAAGCTTTTTTCCTTGACCCCATGTCAGATAAACTTCTGTACCCATGATGTGGAATCTGGTGACAGTTCACCTGTTAAAAACACAATCTATCGCCATTCTGATCATGTCAAGGAAAGCATCCGAGCTGAAGTCCGCAAGGTGCAGAAGTTAAGGGTTATTGGACCCTCTGAGAGCCCCTGGGCCAGCCCCGTGGTTCTAGTCTCCAAACCTTATCCACAGGGGGGAAAGAGAGAAATGAGGTTTTGTGTGGACTATAGAAGGCTCCACTCTGTCACCAAGACAGATACTCACCCTATTCCAAGAGCAGATGAGCTGATAGACAAACTAGGTGCCACCAAATTTCTAAGTACCTTTGACTTAACTGCAGGGTACTGGCAGATTGGCATGGCACCAAGAGCAAAAGAAAAGACAGCATTCTCCTCACCTGATGGGCATTATCAGTTTATTGTTAAGCCCTTTGGTTTAAAGAATGCCCCTGCCACCTTCCGGAGGTTGGTGAATCAAGTCCTTGCTGGATTATAATCCTTTAGTGCAGCTTACCTAGATGGTATTGCTGTTTTTAGTTTCACCTGGCAGGATCACCTGATCCACCTTGGGAAGGTTTTCCATTTCTTGCAAACTGCAGGCCTGACTATCAAGGCATCCAAATTCCAGATAGGGCAGGGAACTGTTGTTTACCTGGGCCACCTTGTTGGTGGAGGTCAAGTACAACCATTACAGCACAAGATCCAGGCTATACTGGACTGGGCAGCTCCAAAAACCCAAGTCAGGGCATTCCTTGACTTGACTGGGTACTACAGGAGGTTTGTGAAGGGATGTGGGTCCATTGTGGCTCCCCTCACAGAACTCTCCTCCAAGAAGATGTCCTAAAAGGTAAACTGGACAGTTTTGTCAAGACTTTTGACAACCCTGAAAAAGACTGTCCTCCGCACCAATTCTCAAAGCTCCTGACTATGCCAAGCAGTTCATTGTGCAGACTGATGCTTCTGAGCTAGGGAAAGGAGCGGACCTATTCCAGACCAATGATGAAGGCCAAGACCAACCTGTTGCTTTTATAAGCAAAAATATTCTCCCAGTGAGCCGTGTTGGAGTGCCATTGAGAGGGAGACTCTAGTAAGTCAGTCCAGCAAGCAAGATGTAGTTTTAGTAGATTTCTTAAGTTCAGTTACAGGTTGTTTAGTTCTTGTGAAGCAGCCCCACCAGGAGCAGTCTGCCTGCTGCTCAGTACACGCTCCAACTGTCACACTTCACTGGTGTAAAAAGTGGCTCTGCATATCCTGGACCAAAGTAAGGTAGTGTGTGTACAGGGTCCACAGTCCCCAGATGTTTTGCAGAGGCTAAAGTTAGATATAACCTTACTCTCTAAAGTGGTAGCTTGGTCGAATAGTAAGGCAGTATCCAAGGACAGTGTAAAGCATTTGTTGTACGCACTCAGTCAGCAAATGGTCTCCCACACTCAAGAACTGAACTCTAGGCCAATTGTTTTGTATCAAAATATATAGTTTTCTTTTAGAACCAACAAGGTATCATAATATACTTTCTCAGAATAAGTTACTTTAGTTTAAATACTTTTCAGATAGGCAATGGACTTTAAGTATAGTAGTTACAGTTGTTTCAACGGGCAACACAATTTCAAACACAATGCAACATTGAGCTCAATGGAAATTTCTAGTTAAATGCAATTAGTTACTTTATGGATTACTTTTCTAACCACAGGACTGGATCCTAGATTCAGTCCTGAGACATCTCCTGTAAACAGTTTAGTAAAATCGTTTTGGTTACTGTAGTGATTTTTAAGGAATAGTATTGTATTTTAAAAGTTGACACTTGTTATCCTATGGGACGAAATTACCTTTGCAGGTAAGTAGTGTTATCGTTACTTTTTCTTACTCAGTTGGTTGATTCTGGATCCAACACTGGTGCATCTCCTGTAAACAGTTGAAAGAATGCGTTTAAGTCATACAAGTGATTTTTATGGAATATTTGTAGTTTGTGAAAATCAACATTTTGAAACTTTTCTAGTGAAAACCAGACAATGGATACCTATGTAAGGAAATACAAGTTACTGGTAAGTACGGTTAAAATTTCCGTTTCAGGGTCAGTGCTGGGCTAAAAGATGCAGCACTGGGTTCTCTCCTTATAACAGGTGAGTACATCGGAATTCGTTCAGTTGATTTTAGATTAATATTTAAAAGTTTCAAAACTCCACACTTAGAAGAATGTCCAAGTGAAACCAGCCAATGTTACCGTATGGAAGAAAAGTGAGTTCTCTTCCAGGAGATACTCGTCAATAGTCATAAGCAGTGAATTATCCCTGCCCGCGTGCGGGATCTCGAGTATATATGTATGTGTGTGTGTGTATATATATACATATATATATGTATATGTATATGTATATGTATGTATATATATATATATATATATATAGTCAAGGACAAACAATATTCTAATCTGATGAGAAAAATCAGTAAACATGGGAATGTTATAGTACATAAAGCCGACAAAGGTGGAAATATTGTTCTTTGGCCATGAGATGTCTACATTGTAGAAGCTGGGAGGCAATTAAATGACTCTGGATGCTATAGGAAGGCCTCCTTCAATGAACTTAACAAAGTCAAACAGTCAATTCACACCAACCTGTCCCAATGGAAGAGAGATGGCCTTATCAGTAAGAAGGAATTTGAATTTTTGAAGGTGGATCATCCCATTACCCCTACCTTTTATTTAATACCTAAGATCCACAAAGGCACCTCTCCAATACCGGGGCGACCGATTATTTCGGCCCAAAAGGGACTACTTGAGACAATTTCTAACTATGTTGACTTTTTTCTTCATGGGTTCATGGAGGCCTTACCAAGCTACATAAGAGACACCAGTGATTTTTTTTGATTAAACTGAATGAGGTGGTTTGGAAACCTGAATATCGATTCTTGGTTATGGACATCTCATCCCTTTATACATCTATAAACCATATTGATGGCCTGAGAGCAATTGAACATTTCTTAAGTGAAAAAGACATCAAATTTTATGAACATAGCAAGATGCTAGTTAAAATGATTGAATTCTGTTTGAATAATAACTACTTCTTATTTAATAATGAAGTGTATCAGCAGCTCCGGGGTGTTGCTATGGGGGAATGCTTCTCCCCTAGCTACGCATGTTTACATGTGGGCTGATGGGAGAGGCATGTCCTTGGGCGACCTCCTGGTGAGCGGACTCCAACAGAAACTGGCATTGTCAAAATGTGGCGATTCATAGATGTCTTTATTATTTGGCAGGGCTGTGAAAGTTCGGCAAAATAATTTGTGACCACCATCAACAATAATGCTCTGAACTTAGAATTCACAGCAACCATTAGTGATTCCAAAGTGAATTTCCTTGATGTTGAAATATACATTTTGAACAATTTAATTATGACCAAGATGCATAGAAAGGTTACGGCAGGTAACTCGATTCTACATGCCCAGAGTAATCACCCCCGACATTTGATTAAAAGCATTACTTATGGAGAGTTTTTAAGAATTGAAAGAATCTGTAATAATGAGGTGGATTTGAATATTTGTCTTGAGGAATCTTTTCAAAGGTTTTTAGTTAGGGGTTATGATAGAAATGAACTCATCAAATCTTTGAAATTGGTGATGGCTAAAACCCCAACGGTCCCTTCGGTGTCGTCGGTCCCCTCCACTACATTGGAGGAAACCGTAGCAAAGGACACTGAAAAATCTAAAATTAGACTAATCACCACATATAATTGCCAGGAACGTAAAATTAAAAAGATAGTACAATCTAACTGGCCAATCCTCATAACTGACATCACTTTAGCACTCTTGTTGGAAGAGTACCCATCTATAACCTTCCGTAGAGCACCCTCTATGAGGGATGGGCTAGTTAAATCTAGCCCCGAAGTCGCTATCAAATCTAATTGGCTATCCAATAGATCTGGTTTCTTTAAATGCAGCTCTTGCAGAGCATGCAAATTCGGAGTGAACACTGCAGAGTTTAAACCAGCATTCTCTGAGACCATCAGCAAGATTAATAATCTTTACACTTGTAAGACTGATTATGCGGTTTATATATTACAATGTACTTGCAATCGGCAGTACATTGGGAGCACAAAGTTACAGGTGTTTAACAGCATTTTACAACATCTGCGAGCAATAGTTAACTCCGATCCTAGTTATCCTGTTGCGCGTCATTTCAAATTGGTTCATAATAACTTGAATGATTTGAAATATTTTGTTATTGACGCAGTCCTCTTATCTAAGAGAGGAGGGGATAGGGAGAAAAGACTTCGATAGTTAGAGAGCTACTATATAGTGTTACTTAATAGTAAAATCCCGAATGGACTCAACATGGGTGAGGACCTCCACAACTTTTTGTAATTTGTCAATTTTATTGGGAAAAACATTTTTATCTGTGTTTTTATATTCATGGTTAGTGTTAAGGTCTTTTATTATCCAGTATTTGGGTGTCTTTCATAGATTCACATGCCTGAATCATTCCCCGTCGCCGAGACGGGAGCCTCCGGTACATAAAAAAGTAATGTCCTAAGGACATACATAGAGAACATAGGCCGAAGGGCCTCCCCTTTGGGGCCTTTCCACGTCCTTATGTAAAAAGGACCGAACTCTCATCGTTAGCCAATCAGCTCCGACCTCCCTCTAGAACCTTCCCGGGAGGAGCCTCCGTCCCTCAGATTTTCTACCGCACGTTGTGCTAGGGAGTCTCCAACCTGAGCTCTTCAGGTTTATTGCTTCGAAGTCTCAAACTTCTCTGGAAAATCCCTCTGTTCAAAGGAATATTTATCCTATCTTCGACTGCCGTCTCCCATGTCGGAATCCAATAAAAAGGCTTCATCCATGGCAGACTCGCAAAAGAAAGCCCTTCTCAGGGCCTGTTCCTCCTGCGGCAAGAAGCGGATTCAAGCGGAGGATAAGCACGATCTGTGCTTGTATTGCCTGTACCCTGACCACGTCTCTGACAAGTGTAGGGTGTGTAGAGCCTTCCCAAAGAAGACTGTAAAGGAAAGAGAGGCTCGCCTTCTCGAATGGCTCGACAGGCTTAAGGACCGAGACACTCTGGAATCTTCCGAGGGTAGTGTCTCCGTGTCCTCAAAAGTCTCCAAGAAGAGACCCAGGGAACAGTCCCCTGGAGAGACAGACACTCCTCCCAAGAAGGCGCACAGGAAGCCTTCGGAGGCACGTTCCGCCACCTCCTCCGTGTCTGCTCGAGACGACCAGAGGTTCAAGAAACCCGCTCCATCTACTAAGCGGACCACCTCGGTCTCGACCACCGTGTCGACCACTACGGCCTCATCGCCCTCCGCGACGGCCACGACGACCACCACTGCGTCCTCAGGCGCACCGGTCTCCTCTACCATTCCTCTGAAGTCTTCGTCCAAGACCAAAACAGGATCATCGACGGTGTCCCCACTGTCTGCGTCATCGTCGCCTAAGAGATCCAAGTCAAGTTCGAAAGGTCGGCCTTCGCCGAAGAAATCTCAAACCGAAGGATCGTCACCTAAACAGTCAAGGTCAGGTTCGAAAGGCCCGCCTTCACCCAAGCAATCTCGAGTTGAAGGCTCTACCACCAGTAAGTCCACGGTTCAATTGTCCCCGCAGACTTTGGTTCCATCGACAATATCGGAATCGTTGCAGTCGCCAACCCAGGCGGCGGGCGCGCCATCTTCACGCACGTCGTCGGAAGGGACCCCGGCGCCATCTTGGAAGGAATCAAGATTGGTCGAGGTCTCCATTCACTCGATTCCACCCTCCTCGGTTCCCCCAACGAAGGGGTTGCCACCCGATCAGGAGCAGGTAGCTCTGCAGAGTGAGGATTCCGATGAGGAGAACCAGCCCGATCCGGCCACCTCCCTATCGGACAATCACGAGGACCAGGAGGAAGTCATGTATCAGGAACGTTCCGTACACTCAAGTGTCCGCACGGAAACCACCCCGATGATCTGTTTGCCCGTATCCCTGGTCAACGATTTGCGCTGCCTAGTGCAGGACTATAAGCAGAGATTCCCGGATGCCGACAGCGGAACCCAGGCACCGGTCACCCAGGCGCAGCCGTCTGCCTCGCGTCCTTCCGCTCTCCAGGCCCGGCCTCGGAACCAACCCCAACCTCGTGCTCGGCCCCAGCCTCAGGTAGAGGACTCCTCTGAGGATGAGGAGGGGGAGGCGGACATGGAGGAAGGTGAAGTGCAAGACGTCGACTCGGACCAGAGAAACGACGACGCCGATGCTGCGTCATCCCAGCATTCGTCAACCCCGGCGTCCCCACAACCGCGCCAAACCGAAGCGACGGACGTCGGGGGGTTCCACAGGCTAGTGGACAGGGCGGCTAAGAGGTTCCACATGGCGGTGGAATCCACGGAAACGGAATGCTTCCTCCATGATTTCAAAGAACACAGCCAGAAGTCGGCCAAGTCTATTCCAGTTATAGACTTTCTGTGGGAACAAGGCAAGAAGTTGATGCTTACACCTGCCTCGGTGCCTGCGGTTGTTCCGCGCCTGGACAAAAAATATAAGGCCCCGCTTACCGCGCCGGCCTGCCTTACCGGCCACCCCAAACCGGATTCGGTAGTGACCCAGGCGGCTCAAAAACAATCCCGCAACCCATCCTCGCCACTGTCCGCACCCCCGGACAAGGAGGGCAGAAAATTGGACGCCATTGGCAAGCGGTTCTCTACCACGTCCGCCATGACCATCAAGGTGGCAAATTCCATTGCCCTGCTAGGGCGCTACAACCGCCAGCTATGGGAAGACATTGCCCCCTACCTGCAAGACCTGCCGGCCACGGTCCAGGACGAGGTGAAAGCTCTCCTGGCGGAAGGACAAAACTCAGCTGCAGAGATCATCGACTGCGCCATCGACGCAGCCATGACTGGATTCCGCCAGTTGGCCGGGGCTGCCGTGCTCCGGCGCCAGGGCTGGCTCAAGGCAACGTCCTTTCGACAAGAGGTCCAATCTAAGGTACTGGGTATGCCATTCGACGGTCAGTTTCTTTTTGGGGAAAAGATAGACGAAGCACTCCAGGCCATTAAGAAGGATACCGACACAGCAAGGGCGCTGGGCTCCCTCCAGTCCCGGAACCAGTCCTTTCGGGGTGGCCGCTCCAGAGGCCAGTATTCCTACAGAGGTTCCTACCAAAATAGGTCGTCCTACTCCTACGGCAACAGGAACCAGCCCCAGCACAAACAACAGAACCGACAGTCGTCCTATGGGAGGTCGTCCTTCAGAGGCAAATCCGCCAAGAAGGGCGCTGGCGGCCGCCAGTGACCATTTACTCCAGCCAGTCCCACCACCGTCTCAATCCTTTCAAATTGGAGGAAAACTGACCCACTTCCTCCCCAATTGGCGAAAAATCACTACGGATCGGTGGGTACTACAGATAATTCAATTTGGACATTCCCTCGAAATTATCAACACCCCTCCCAACACACTTCCGCTGAAGCGTGCTCACAAACACCTGCACCTCCTTCTCAAGGAAGTCTCCGCCATGTTGGTAAAAGGAGCCATCGAGAGGGTCCCAGCGTCCCAGAAGGGGACTGGATTTTATTCCCACTTCTTCCTGGTCCAACAGAAGGGAGACAAGTGGAGGCCAATCCTGGACCTCCGGGCGCTCAACGCCTTCCTTCGTTCTTCACGAAGTGCTTGGCACCGGTGGCAGCCTTCCTGCGGCAAAGAGGTCACCAGGTATTCCCCTACCTGGACGACTGGCTGGTGAAGGCGCCTTCTCCGGGGGGCGCGACCGCTTCCTCCAACGCCTGCAGCGCACTTTTTCAACAGCTGGGTCTGACGATCAACCTCAAAAAATCCTGCACTACTCCATCCACGAGGATCACCTTCCTAGGGGCTACCTTAGACACGGTTTGCGCAAAGGCCTTCCCCTCGGAGGACAGGACCAACAAAATACTGTCTCTGGCCGCGGCGGTGGCCAAGAAATCTCGCATCAAAGTCAGGACATTCACCTCCCTGCTAGGGATGATGTCCTCCTGCATTCTCCTCATACCGCACTGCCGGCTCCGCATGCGTCCCCTGCAGGAGGCTCTGGCGCGGCAATGGAAACAGAGTTCCGGCTCGTTCGAGGACGTTATCAGGATCACACCGGCCATCATAAAAGCCCTTCTGTGGTGGTGAAGGCGGAAACACCTGACGGCCGGCTTGCAGTTCCTCCTGCCGCCGGCACCTCTGGTCATCACGACAGATGCCTCCCTGGAAGGCTGGGGCGCTGTTCTATTGGACCTTCGAGTCAGCGGCAAATGGGAGGCCCAAGAGAAACTACTACACATCAACCTCTTGGAGTTGAGGGCTGTGTATCTGGCTCTGCAGGCATTCCTGCCACGTATCGGAACTTCCCCGGTGCTCGTCAAAACGGACAACACCACGACGATGCACTACCTGAACAAACAAGGGGAAACGCGATCTCTCTCTCTCTCACGAGAATCGCAGAAAATCTGGAACTGGTTGGTGGCGCACGGGCTCTCCCTCAAGGCGGAGTACGTTCCTGGGAAGGACAATACCATCGCGGACGCCCTCAGCAGGCAGACCTCTCTCTCCCACGAATGGGAGCTGCACGGCGACACAGTGGCCCACCTCTTCTCGCAATGGGGAGCCCCGAAGATCGATCTCTTCGCGACAGCAGGGAACGCCAAATGCCCAAGCTACGCAAGCTGGCATCCCCAACAGGGGTCGTTGGGAAATGCTTTTTCCATCGGCTGGTTCAGCGTGTTTGCGTACGCTTTTCCTCCGTTCCCGATGATACCGAGGCTCCTCCGGAAGATGAAGACGGAGCCGTGCACCCTGATCCTGATTGCTCCGTACTGGCCGAGACAACACTGGTTCTCGGACCTGCTTCGCCTCTCCATCAGGCCCCCGATTCACCTGCGACAACACCCGAACCTCTTAACGATGTCCGGAGGCCAGGTACACCACCCGAACCTCCGCTCTCTCAAATTATCGGCCTGGCTCCTGAGCACCGAGAGTTCGGAGACCTAGAGATCCCGCAGGACTGCAGGGCCGTCCTAGCCAAAGCGAGGGCGGGCAGCACGAACAAGACCTACTCGCTGAAGTGGAAGAGGTTCTGCTTGTGGTGTTCGGAACAGGGCTTACACCCTCTACGGGTCACCCCAGTGCAGCTGCTACCGTACCTCCTCCACCTGGCTCAATCGGGGCTGGCTCACGCCTCCATTAAGGTTCATCTGGCTGCGATTTCTAGATTCACCAGGACCTCATCAGGGCCTTCACTATGGTCCAGTCGGCTGATAAAGCAATTTCTGAAGGGGCTCTACAGATCCTTTCCGAGGCCTCGGAAAGTCCCTCCAACCTGGCAGTTGAACTTGGTGCTCAACCAACTCATGAAACACCCATTCGAGCCCATACACCGGGCCTCTCTCAAACATCTCTCCTGGAAAACGGCACTCCTGCTCGCCCTGACGTCAGCCAGGAGGGTCAGCGAACTTCAGGCGCTGTCTATTCAGGAACCGTATCTCCAATTCAGGCACGACCGAGTGGTACTCAGGCCCAACCCTAAATTCATACCTAAAGTGCCTTCAGACTTTCATCTGAACGAACCAATTGTCCTCAAGTCCTTTTTTGCGAACCCTTCCACAGCGGCAGAAAGGGCGCTGCATTCCTTGGACCTTAAAAGATGTCTCAAATTCTACTTGGACAGAACCAAAGATGTACGAAAGTCTTCTCAACTGTTTGTAGCCTACAGCAACCCGCGAATGGGTTTGCCCCTAACAAAACAGAGCATCTCCCGCTGGATTTCATCAGCGATTGCGTTTTGCCATGATCAGGCCGGACGGCCTTTAACGGACCGAGTGGCTGCCCACTCTACCAGAGCGATGTCCGCGTCGGCGGCGCTCTTCGCTGGAGTGACGGTCCTGGACATTTGCCGAGCGGCGACCTGGAAGTCCCCGCACACCTTTTCCAAGCATTACTGCCTGGACATCGAACTGCAGAAGGATGCTGCAGTGGGACAAGCGGTGCTGCGCCATCTCTTCCAATAAGGTGAGCCTTACCTCGTCCCGCCATCCAGGTATGCACATTCTTCATGGTTTTTCTGCTATATGCATGACTGTATATTACCATGTTCTCTCATGTTGTCTGTAATTTATGCAGATCTGCTGGAGGTGAGAATGTGCTTTACCATTATGCATGTATAACTGCTGGCTACTCTGATTCAGGCATGTGAATCTATGAAAGACACCCAAATACTGGATAAGAAATGCCTTACTTACCTGTAACAGCAGTTATCCAGTATTGGTGTCTTTCATAGATTCACATGCAACCCTCCCGCCGCCCCGGTAAGGACTCACGTACCTCTATGTCTAGTTGCGACACCCTAGCTGGGTGCGTACGAAAATCTGAGGGACGGAGGCTCCTCCCGGGAAGGTTCTAGAGGGAGGTCGGAGCTGATTGGCTAACGATGAGAGTTCGGTCCTTTTTACATAAGGACGTGGAAAGGCCCCAAAGGGGAGGCCCTTCGGCCTATGTTCTCTATGTATGTCCTTAGGACATTACTTTTTTATGTACCGGAGGCTCCCGTCTCGGCGACGGGGAATGATTCAGGCATGTGAATCTATGAAAGACACCAATACTGGATAACTGCTGTTACAGGTAAGTAACGCATTTCTTCTATCTCCCCTCTTGTATGCAATGGTTATTTAATCAGCTTTTAGATTTAAGCTTTTTAATACCTTGTTTTAGCATTATTTATAAAATTGTGGTTTTACTGTTTTTACCTAAATTTGGGAATGCTTTGAGGATTATATACCCAACCGTCATTGAATCTTGATAGATTTATATGTATGCAGTCCATCTTGGTGTCAAAAATGAATTTGTTCTACCAGAACCTAGATAGTTGATCCTTTACATTTATCCTTAATCAATTAATCAAATTGAGAACTACAAGTTGAATGATCTTTATCACTAATGCACTTTTTTAAGCATTTTTCACTCTATCTGCTGCTATTACTGTTTACATCTTTAGTAATTTTGCTAGTCAACAATCAACAATATGCTCAGCACTTTATTAGCACATACTCACTTTTTTTGTGGTTGGTCTTTTCAAATACGGCACAGAACAATTGTCCACCACCTTAGAATTTTATGACTTTAATATACTGTCATTCTGTTGATTTAGGGCACTTGCCCTCTATAACTGTTTTGAAGTTAAATGTTGTTATAATGCGCATTTTACTTTTTTCTTTCTACTGTAATTATGTTGTCAGATTTTAAAAAATATATATCTTTCGACAGCATTCAGTGAAAGCAGATTAGGTTGAATATTGAATGAAGTATGTTTTCAATGTCTATGATTGTCAATAGGTGGAGCTATTCATAATGCATGGAGTATTTAAACCACCTGTGTCTCTGGGTAGATTATGTGATAAAGTTCGGTTTTGCCGGACGAAACGCGTCATGCTGCTGCCCGTTTTTGGAATAAAGCACTAATTTTCTCACTCTTCATTGTGGTCTGTACCTGCTTTTGTGCTGTTTTCCGTTCGAGTCCCCGTGCTGCAGGATTGTGGATTCCGATATATATATATATATATATATATATATATATATATATATATATATATATATATATATATATATATATACACACACATACAGGTGTATGCAAAGATGATAAATTATCTAATTTACAATACCATACATCGAAATATGAATGTATAGCTACATATATGTCCATATGTAGCACCGTCCAAGAATCTAAAAACAGGGTAAACAAAATTCTATCAAGTATATATGTAAAATAATAAGTCTCTCAGAATTGCACATAATAGAGACTATACACTGTAAAAATGATATACCAGAAAACTCTTTATTTTCCAAAATGAAGAATAGATAATTGCAGGTAGTTTAGCCCCTAGTCTGCGTATGAATACCTGTCCCAGTACAGAGAAAGCAACTGGCACCTTCACTTTAAGGCTTACAGGAATCTGAGCAATTTGCCTTAAGAACCTCAGAGAGCACTCTGCTCCCAGCATGCCCCACAGGTGACAGGTCAGTTAGATCAGTTCTGTAGTAGGGGATCTCTGTGTATAGTCATAATCTAGTGAATAGTCTCGCCCATGTGCGTGGACCCCGGAGCAATCAAAAATGATCCCTTAAGTTGTCAAAAAATGCATACCTGCACAGACACTTAAGAGAGAATTTAAAGACAGATAATGC
Organism: Lissotriton vulgaris; assembly: GCF_964263255.1. Taxonomy (NCBI): domain Eukaryota; kingdom Metazoa; phylum Chordata; class Amphibia; order Caudata; family Salamandridae; genus Lissotriton; species Lissotriton vulgaris. Next base: position 227,295,409 of record NC_141696.1, read on the forward strand.
AGCCTATATCCACAGACTACACTGTCCAGTACTTCAACTAGAAATTCCACCAAAAATCCACAAACAGCACAGCCTGTACAGTGTTCTCCACAGAGAAAAACCTTCCCCTACCAGCAAAAGCCTCTGGAATGATAAAGTAGTGGAAAGACAAGCCCCATAGGCTGCCATTATGTGGCTCAGAACAGGATACTGTGCCTTTAAGAGAACTTTCTAGAACTCTCTCAGTATCCCAGAATGCACAGCAGGTCCCTTTTACTTTCAGTTCTTTTTTCCGGCTCCTGCAAGCAGGACCCTGGAGCATTGAGCTCTCCCTTTTTAGGGTGTCTTTTCAGATCTTTTCACTTTTCAAGTGTTTTGATTGCTTTATTTGAAGTACTTTGGTGTTTTCTTCCTGGTGTGTCTTTCTGCGCTCTTTGGTTTGTCACAATGCATGCTTTGTTTGACAAATGCCCAGAGTGCTCGAGGAAGAAGGCCAAGTCGGACCCACATGAGGTTTGTATCCTCTGCCTTCCCTCATCTCATGCCCCTGAGAAGTGCGACATTTGCCTGTCCTTTACCAGCAGGACCCTGAGGGACAGGATGAAGATCAGGCTCCAAGGCCTGGAAGAGAGAAGACTGAAGGCACAAGGTGGGTCTGGGTCTGCCCATGCTGAGGCCTCTGGGGGGCTCCCCAAGGGCAGGAAGACCAGCAAACGTCCCTGTTCTCCGCCGGCGTCGATTGCACCGACGGCGTCGAGAGGGATGACGGCAGTCTGTTCCCCGTCTCCCCAGGGCTCTGGGTCGAGGCGTCGTCGTTGTTCGGCGTCGAGGGACCTGACTAGACCGCCGTCGAGATCGCCGTTGACGATATCTTCATCGTAGTCGTCGTCGAGTCATCGACATCGAGAGGCGGCCCGGCGTCGGTGCTCGCCGTCAAGGCGACTCCGCCGTCGCCGAAGAGGAGGAGGAGGTCGTCGTCGAGGGGATCCTTGACGTCGAGAAGGACGTCGAAGTCTTGAAGTATTCGGCATCGAGGAGATGCTCGTCGTACAGGAGGCGTTCGCCATCGAGACGGAGGAGTTCGCCGTCAAGGCGAAGGCGTTCGCCGTCGAGACGAGGGCGTACGACGTCGAGGGAACGACGGTCGCCGTCGAGGCGGTGATCTTCGACGCCAAAGAAGCGCAGAAGGAGTTCTGGCGCCAGGAGTACTTCTGGGTCCGCTGGGACTCGCCGGTGGCATGCACCGATAGGCTCTGCTTCACCCTCGCCGCCACCCAAGAAGAAAAGGGAGTCACAGGGCTCTGTGTACTCCGAGGTATATACACCTCCTAAGCAGAGGACGCCTACCCCGCCTCCTCCATTGCCCAGGGGTCCTCCTCCGCGGACTTCCACCCCGCCTCCACTCCCTCCGCCGAGGACGGCTTTACTGCCCCGGTACCCAACACCTCCTAAGGGGACCCCTCAACCAAGGCGCCCGGTCAGGCCGCAGTCGCCTGCTCCTGTGAGGCCTGTGGAGCGTCCGAAGTCGCCTGCTCCGGTGAGACCAGTGGAGCGTCCGAAGCCAAGGAAATCGCGTTCTCGCTCCGACAGGAGGGGGAGATCGCGGAGTCGCCATCGGTCGTCGACAAGATCACGACGACGCCACAGGAAGCGCAGATTAAGATCCCGCACAAACTCTTCTGGGACCAGGGAATACTCGCCGACCTTGTCGGAATCCCCGGGGACAAGGGTTTCGCTGGTAGACGACATTGTCTCCTTTCAAGATGTTCTGCTGAGGGGTGCGGCTAAGTTGGGCATTACAGTGACGGTGCCTACGCCCACGACGTCCATGATTTTCGAGACGCTGCCTAAAAAGCACCTGTCTCGACCTTTGCTACCTCTGGTACCAGGTTTGGTGGAATCCGCCAAGGAATTGTTTCTCACTCTGGCGGTAACGAAGGCGGCCCCCTCCAGGCTCCTCAAGAAGTACCGGGCTCCGGAGGCTGACCCGGTGTTTCTTAGGATGGATCCTACACCAGATTCTGTCATAGTGACGGCGGCTAGGAAGCAGCACGCCGCCACCCCGTCGTCCACGGTGCCTCCTGATAAGGAGAGCCACTGGATAGATTCGTCTGGCAGGAAGGTCTGTGGGACTGCTTCTACCACAATGAAGGCGGCCAGTGCTGGAACTCTGCTAGGGCGATACGATCGAGCCCTATGGGAGTCCCTCCAGCAATTCGTGGAGCGCCTTCCTCGAGAGAAGAGGGAAGACTTTCAGGAGATCCTGAATGAGGGGATGTTGGTGTCTCACCAGCTCATCAGCGCGGCTGCTGATGTGTCTCTTCTGGCGGCGCATGGGTACTGCCATGGTATCAACCAACGGCGCCACGCTTGGCTTCGCCTTACATCCCTCAAGCCAGAGGCTCAACAGCGGGTGGCCAACCTGCCTTTCTCTGGGGAGACCCTGTTTGGCAAGCATGCGGATGACGAAATGGCCCGCATGAAAGCGGAGGCTGAGACCCTGGCGGCTGTCGGGTTGGAGAAGCCCAAGGAGAAGACCTACCGCCCATTCCAGAGACGGTTCGGGGCGCAGGGCAGAGGGCGAGGACAAGCTTCGGGACAGCAGCAACAACAGCAGCAGCAACAGTTCCGGAGGCCCTTCCAAAAGCGCCAGAAGGGCAGAGGTGGCCAGCAGTCCGCAGCGGCGAACAAAGGCCCGGCCGGGTCTAGGCCCTGAGCGGTTACTTCCCCTGCATCCGTTACCCACTCCGGTGGGGGGAAGCATTCAATTTTTTCTGGCAGAGTGGAGAAAAATTACTCAGGACAAGTGGGTGCTGAATATTGTTTGCAATGGATACAGTCTTCTGTTCTTCAGCCCGCCTCTATCTATTCCACCGGTCAGCTCACAGTTTCAACTGCGCGAGCTGCAGGCGGAGGCGGATACCCTGTAAAGGAAAAGGGCGATAGAAGACGTACCTCTGTCTCAAAGGGGAAGTTGTCTGTACTCACGGTTCTTTCTGGTTTGCAAGAAGGACAAGAACGAGTTTAGACCCATTCTGGATTTGCGACAAGCAAACAAGTGGATTCGCAGAGAGAAATTTTGCATGCTGTCGTTGCATCAGATTTATCCTCAGCTGCAACAGGGGACTGGCTGTGTGCTATAGACCTACAGGATGCGTACTTCCATGTGCCAATTGCACACAAACACAGGAAGTTCCTGCGATTCCAAGTCTGATGTCTGCACCCAGAACATTCTCGAAGTGCATGGCAGTGGTAGCGGCACACCTGAGGAGAAACAAGGTGTTTGTCTACCCATACCTGAACGATTGGTTGATCAAGGCCTCCTTCTCGGAAGCGCAGGCGCACTTCCAGAAGGCGTGCGTTCTCTTGAACAAGCTGGGGTTGCACATCAACATGTCCAAGTCTGTCCCGACTCCGGTCCAGTGCATACAGTACTTAGGAGCCTCCATCAATACGCTGTCAGCAAGCGGGTCTCCTTCGGAGGAGAGACGGTTATCACTCCTTCGGAAGGCTCAGGTTCTTATGACCGCTCCATCTACAACAGTGAGGACGGTGTCTTCTCTACTGGGGTCGATGGCCTCTTGTATCTTCCTCACGCCACACGCTCGGCTGCACATGAGACCATTGCAGGAGTGCTTGGAGGATCAGTGGGATCAGAGGAAAGGGTCTTGGGACGACAAGATACGACTGTTTCTGCATGCTCTTCAGTCTCTGAAGTGGTGGTGTTCAGGGGAGAATCTCTTCAGAGGGGTTCCCTTCGAGAAGGACATTCCCACACAGACTATCGTGACGGATGCGTCTCTCCACGGCTGGGGGGGCGCACTCCGGAAACTTACAGATACAAGGAACGTGGTCCCCGACGGAGTCCAAGTATCACATCAATTTCCTGGAACTCAGAGCTGTTCACTTGGCACTGAAGGCTTTTCATTCGTCCTTCCAGACCAACTCTCTGCTTGTACAGACGGACAATATGACCACGATGTATTACCTCAACAAGTAGGGGGGCTCGAGATCGCGCACTCTGTCACAGGAGGCGCAGGCGATCTGGCGCTGGCTTCTAGCCAGAGGACTGACGATAACGGCTACCCATCTACCAGGTGTGCAGAATGTTCAGGCGGACGCACTGAGCAGACTGATTCAGGAAAACCATGAATGGGTCATAAACGACAAAGTACTAGAAGTCTTCGCAAGGTGGGAAGGTGGGGGACTCCAGACGTAGATCTGTTCACCACCGCCGAAAACGGCAAATGCCGAGACTTCGCCTCCAGGTACTACCAGCAGGGGACGCTGGGGAATGCGCTATGGATCAACTGGTCGAACAGCTTTCTGTACACTTTTCCACCCATTCCCCTGATTCCGGCAGTGCTTATCAAGCTATCCCAGTCCAGGGCGCGGATAATCCGGATTGCCCCGGAATGGCCCAGGCAGTGGTGGTTCACGGACCGGCTTCACCGGTCACTCCTTCCTCACATACGGCTGCCGTGCCGGCTGGACCTTCTCACGAAGTTCGGGGACAGATGGTGCACCCCAACCTCTCGTCTTTGAGTTTGGCGGCATGGCTCCTGAGATAGTGCAATATGGCCATTTGAATCTACCAGAAGATTGTATGGATATACTGAAGGAGGCTAAGCGACCTTCCACTAGGACTTCCTATGCTTACAAGTGGAAGAGGTTCTGCATCTGGTGCAAGTCCATGAACTATGATCCAACGACATGTAAGGAAGATGTCATCCTTCCGTATCTTCTACACTTGGCGCAGTCTGGGCTTAATTTCCATTCCATTAAGGTCCATCTCGCTGCCCTGACTGCCAACAGGAAATGCCCTTCACAGACTTCCTTCTTCCAGATCCCTGTGATCAAGGATTTTTTGGAAGGCTTGAAGAAAGTGTTCCCTCCTGTCTGGCTTCCTTCGCCTTCATGGGAATTGAATGTGGTGCTGTCCAGATTGATGAAGGAGACTTTTGAACCTATTCATAAGGCTTTGTTGCAGCACCTGTCGTGGAAGGCGGCGTTCCTCATGGCCATCACACCGGCCCGCAGGGTGAGTGAAATTCAGGCGTGTGTTGCCAAGAACCTTATACTGTATTTCATGCTGCTAAGGTTGTTATGCGTACTCGCCCTAAATTTCTTCCAAAGGTTATCTCTGATTTCCATGTTAACCAGACCATAACTTTACCTACGTTCTTTTCAGAATCCTTAATCTCCAACGGAAAGGTCTCTGCATTCCCTGGATGTGAGGAGGGTGTTGAAATTTTATCTAGATAAAACCAAAGATATTCGTTGGTCAGACCAATTGTTTATCAACTATGGATCAGTCAGGACCGGTCTTGCTACCTCAAAAAAGTCCATTTTGAGGTGGATTGTGTCCTGTATACAATTGTGTTACCAGAAGGCTAATAAGACCTTGGGGGGGTAAACCTAAGGCTCATTCCACCAGGGGCAAAGCTGCCACGACGGCTTTGCTTCGTAATGTTCCGATTGCAGAAATCTGCAAGGCGGCCACTTGGAAGTCGGTCCATACCTTTGCTAAGCATTACTGTTTGGACACTGATGCCAGTACAGATGCTCAGGTTGGGCAGGCTTCGCTGCGAAATCTGTTCGCACAGTAGTGGTGTTATTCTCTTCTCTCCACCGCCACTTTGGTGTGGGGATGGGCTTGCCATTCTATTCACTAGATTATGACTATACAAAGAGATCCCCCTACTACAGAAGGAGTAGTTTGTCCTGTAACTCCAGTTCTGTAGTAGGGGTATCTCTGTTATAGTCATAAGCGCCTGCCCTCCTCCCCGGTGGAGAAAGATGTTCATGTAAGGAATGCTACAGTAAAAGGGACCTCCTGTGCATTCTGGGATACTGAGAGTGTTCTGGAAAGTTCTCTTAAAGGCACAGTATCCTGTTCTGAGCCATATAATGGCAGCCTATGGGGCTTGTCTGTCCACTACTTTCTCTATCATTCCAGAGGCTTTTGCTAGTAGGGGAAGGTTTTTCTCTGTGGAGAACACTGGACAGGCTGTGCTGTTTGTGGATTTTTGGTGGAATTTCTAGTTGAAGTACTGGACAGTGTAGTCTGTGGATATAGGCTGCATTATCTGTCTTTAAATTCTCTCTTAAGTGTCTGTGCAGGTCTGCATTTTTTGACAACTTAAAAGATTATTTTTGATTGCTCCGGGGTCCACGCACATGGGCGAGACTATTCACTAGATTATGACTATAACAGAGATACCCCTACTACAGAACTGGAGTTACAGGACAGAAACTACACCTTCTTTTTTCTGGCTCCTTCTGTTAGGATCCTGGAGCTTGAGATCGACAGTTTTTTGACGTTTCAGTCAGAAATTGTTATTTTTCTTGGCTTTCTGCGACTTCTCCTTTACTGGCAAAGGTTTTTCAACCTTTTCTGGCAGACTTTGTCCATTTTTTCTTTCAAAATGCCTGCACTTTTTCGCAAATGTCCAGCCTGTGGGAAGATCATGGCCATTTCAGATCCACATTCAGCCTGTCTTCCTACTAGTCACAAGGTAGACTTTCTATCATTGTAAAAAATGTCTACAAGAACTTTACGAGATAGAGGATTCGCCTTCAAGCTGTGATGGAGAGAGGAACAGCCCGATTGGAAAGTGGCCTTGCGTCAAAAGAGCCCTCCTCATCAGGAACATCAACGCCATTGCCACTCTGACACTTCTACTTTAAGAAAAAGGCAGATTTCAGATTGTTCCCCTTCAGCTTCATTTCCACCGTCAAACAGAAGGGCTACACAGTCTCCGACGTCGAGGCGGCGTGAGTCTCATTTGTCGAAGTGCTTCGACGTAGAAGCATACAGCCTCTGGCTCGAGGTATGGTAAATATATGGGTCAGTCGATGTCTAAACACCCATCGACGTCTAGACACCCATCGACGTTGAGACACTCTCCGTCGCCTCACCGTAGGTCGACGTCGAAGCTTGCAGACGGCAAAGACACCTAGAGCTAGGTCGACGTCGAGAGCTAGGTCGAAGTCAAGAAAGCGTGCTCACTCGCCGTTGAAATCACCTCAATGACATGGAAGATCGACGTCGAAGTCTCCTTTGAGGAGGACAAGGTCACAGTTGGGAGCTGTGGGGTCCTTAGCTCTTCCTACGGTGAGGGAGAAACAAGGGTCGACGTCGAAGGAGGTGCATATGTCGACGTCTAGGCCAAAAGTGCTTTCTGCGACTGCAGAGGAGGCTAGAGGGGCATCTCATTCACCATCAAGGTCCTCATCGTCACCAGGACTCCATATTGTCCAGGTTTCCCTGGAGGGCTCTCCGTAGATTGGCGTGGAGCCTCGTCATAGGCAGTCTAAAGCTCTTAGTAGCCCGGGCTCTGGCTATTCTCGCACCTACTCTCCGTCTCACCTGTCACGATCTCCATCACGTCCTGACGTCCTGAGGTCCCGAGAGGATCACCAAGTCGATCAATGTCTCCTACAGAGGTTTCGTCCAGTAGAAGAACTCCGTGCAGATCACGCTCTCCATCATCATGGACGCTCCAGGGACAGGTCTCGTACCCATCATTCTTCGCCGAAGAGAAGGCGTCAGATCTCCCACATGGTCTTCTTCTTCTCCTTCTACTAGGACCTCCTTGAGAGACTATTCACCCACTTTCACGTCTACTCCGCCTTCAAGGGTGTCTCTCATTGACGACCAATGAGGTTCTCTGTAGAGGAGCGAACAAGTTGAACATTACTATGTCTGTTCCTACTGTTTCCTCTTCGGTGATATTTGAGACCTTACATCACCGTTTTTCAGCCAGACCTCTACTCCCTCTTGTCCCTGGTATTATTAAGCTTGCAACTCCGACTTTCTGACGACAGCAACTGTGGGTTCTGTGCCTTCCCGGATAGCGAATAAGTGCAAGGCTCCGGACCAAGATCCACTGTGAGAAGTTGACCTGGTATATGATGGTCACTATTCTAGTGAACACCTTGTACCAGTCCAAACGACCCTTATGGTGATTGGTTGTAAGTCAACCTTATAGACCAGCTATCCTAGGGGTAGCATGGACAAAAGCAGTCTTAGGCTAAACTCAAGAGGGCATGTGAAGCCAGCTGTTTTACCATATGCAATCCTTTTATTAACAAATGAAAGGACACCACACAAGTTATATATTATAAAATATATGCATTTATTACTAGAATAATCCCCTATACTCTTTATGAGCACAGAAGCACAAGCGTTAAACAAAGAACTTCATATAGCATTCAAAAGTTGCGCAAATATGGATAGGCCCTGGTGGCCACTCAAACCATATACTAAAATAGTGGTATAAAAACCACGTCACGAACAATGGTAAGGCCTAGGGCCTTGAGAATCGCTGGGGCTACACTGGACTAATGAAGGTTAGGACATAGGAGACCCACATGATGTGGGTGCAGTGTCTTTAGGCACTCGCGTTTACCATACAAGTCAATGGTGCGTAAAATGAGAAAGTTACTGTTTTAGGAGTCTTCCGACTGGACTAGAACTTAGCCACTTAAAACTAGGACACTAGAGGTGTAAACCACTATAGGAGCACCGGAGTGCTCTCGTTACCTCACCCACAGGAAGCGGGTGCAGAGGTGTCGAAGTTGATCGGGTTTCGTCGTGGAGTTCTATGGAGCCTGGAGATGAAGATGCTGTAGGCGACCAGGAGAGAAGAGTCCGGTTGGATCCAAGGGTGGATCGAAGATGTAGAGTACCTGAAAGCAGAGGGGACAGAGTCTAGGTCACTAGCCAGTGACCAGCGTGGAACCAGGAAGGAACCAGGCGATGTCGTGTTGCGATCAGGTGAGGTCGTGAAGCTTGTCTCCGCTGCCACGTGGACCAGGAAGGGTCGAGGATGGCCAGGTGGTGGACACGAGCTGTCCCACGAAGGCTCTCGCTGTCGGCGGTGTCTGTTCTCGAATCGGAGTCAACAGGCCTTGGCAAATGCAACCCACGCAGGACTCGAAGATGGCTTCTGGGTCAGGACGGGAAGGTCTGATGGACTGCTCCTTTTCAGGGGAGCAAGGGCCAGTCTGGAGCAACCAGACCAGCAGTTTCAATTCGAAGGTTCGTCGTCTCAGAGGCCACTAGCCAACTGGCAAGTGACCGGACAACGCTCTGACCCTCCTCCGGACTCCATCATTGTGGCAGTTATGAGAAAGACACACTCCTCGACATCTTCCTCATCGGCTCCTCCGGACAGGGATAACAAGCTCATGGACTCCAAGGGGAGAAAGATGTGTAACACCTCAGCATTTTTCATGAGTCGCCAATGCCTCCGCTCTGCTGGAGAGGTATGATAGATCCTTGTGGGATTCTCTGGCTCGCTTTGCGGACAAACTTCCTGAGGATCAGCAGGATTTCCGTGAAATACTTCAGGAGGGAGGTCTTGTTTCAAATCAGATCATTAGCTCCTCGGCTGACTCTGCTGATCGTGCTGCACACGGGTACTCATGGTATCTGTTCAAGGCGTTCTGCTTGGCTCCGCTTGACTGGCCTTAAGCCTGAAGTTCAGAGGAAGATCTCTAACTTGCCATTCAATGGGTCTTCCCTCTTTGGTTCCCATGCCCCAAATGTGTCTTCACTGCGGTGTCCCCCAGGGTTCGTCCCTCAGCCCTACCTTATTTAACATTTACATGAGGCCTTTGGCTGATGTGGTGCTCCCCTGGGGAGTACAACTGGTAACGTACGCAGACGACACACAACTCATTATCTCCTTAACCACTCACGATGCCCCTTTTGAAAATCTCTCTACCTGTCTTAATAAAGTTCGGGAATGGATGGATGAATCCTTCCTAAAACTGAATGGGGTGAAAACAGAGGTGATGATGCTGGGGCACAAGGCACCTACTATGGTGGAGGAATGGTGGCCGGATAGTCTTGGCCAACCACCTAAGCCCAAAACACAAATTAAGAGTCTTGGGGTGTGGATGGACCCAGCTCTTAATTTTTCAATACAGGCCCGGAAGGTAGCTGCTACATGCTATGCACTCATGAGGCTCCTGGGGAAAATCATCACCCTTCTCCCCTTCGAAGCCAGAAGGATCTTAGTACAGGCGTTGATATTATCACACCTAGACTACTCTAATGCACTATATTTAGGCACCCCTCAAGGGACAATTAAGATCCTGCAGACCGTGCAGAATTGTGCTGCACGTATGTTGCTGAACGTCCCACGGAGAACTTCTGCCAAACCTGCACTCCGTCAGCTTCATTGGCTGCCAGTGCAACAGAGGATCGAATTTAAAGCCCTGACTACGGTCCACAAAGTAGTCAATAAATTAGGACCTGCACTGATGCAATCAATATTCTGCCCGTACTCCCCCGGTCGGGAATTAAGATCTAACAACAAGAACTTTTTGGCAGTCCCAAAAATAAGGATAGTGCGTATGGGTGGCCGACGCTTCTCTTTACAGTCCTCAAAACTCTGGAATAATCTTCCACATCACATCAGATTGGAAGGCAACCATCTTAAATTCAGAAAGATGCTGAAAACCCTCCTGTTTACTTAGACTCTGAGAATGAACGTTGGTCTAAAGCGCTGGGATGCCCTCGGGTAGCCATGCGCGATACATATACGTAATCATTCATTCATTTATTCATTCATTCATGATGAAATGGCAAAAATGAAAGCTGAACTGGACACAGTAAAAGCTGTAGGTCTGGAGAAGAGAAAGGAATTTCGCAGACTTTTTCACTCCTACGTTAAACGACCATTCCAGCATAGGAGTCAAACTTCGCAATGGTAGTCACAGGGTCGCCAGCAGCAGCCGAGGTCTCATTTTCACCAAAGAAGACCAGGAGGAGGAAATAATAAGCAACAGACACCTACCTCAAAGCAGCCTCCAAAGCAATGAGGGAGTGTTTCCTCTAAACGAGTTTTCCACTCCGGTGAGAGGAAGTATCGCTGGTCATCTGAAGGAGTAGAAACAACTCCCCAACGACAAATGGGTGTTAAATATTGTCGAGAATGGATATCTACTACGTTTCAAGAGTCCACCACCATTGATTCCTCCGAGAGGAATTATCCACGTGTCATCCAGTTTTGGAATAGGAAGTAAAAAAATCTTCTGCTAAAGAAAGCCATAGAGTATGTTCCGATTCATCAGAGGCACCAGGGAATATACTCTCTCTATTTCCTGGTCGAAAAAAGAGGTCCTTCAGAGGAGTACAAACCGATTCTAGACCTGCGTCTCCTGAACGTATATATCCGCAAGGAAAGGTTTTGGATGCTTGCTCTGCACCAGATCTTCCCTTACCTGCGTCAAGGAGACTGGCTGTGCTCCATACATCTGCAGAACGCCTATTTTCACATTCTAGTGTCCAGAAAACACCAGAAGTTTCTCTGTTTTTAAATTGCTCGGCGTCCCTATCAATTCAGAGTTCTGCCATTAGGACTCATGTCAGCTCCACTGACTTTTTCAAAGTGCATGGCAGTGGTGGCGGCCTTTCTTCGCAGGCTAAGAATCTTCATGTTCGAGGCATATGAGCTGCAGATTGTACACTTAGCATTAGATCGACACCTGGTGTTGGGCTCGGATGATTGCATGTTGTTGTCGTCTTGGAAGAAGTCTTTGTAGTCACGAGATAGGTGACTCCTCCCTTGGACGATAGTGCGCATGGGCAGCGGCTCCATCCTTGGATGTTTTTTTCCGCCACTGGGTTCGGATGAAAGTTTCCGCTCAGGCTAGAAATAGACTTTTCAAGCACTTCGAAGTGCAAAAAACTCCTAAAAACTTCCCAAACTACTTTTGATATCGACTAACATCGTTTCGACTCCATCACCTTGATTCCTGTCATCGACGCGGGCAGTTGGGCCTATCCACGCCATGAGGCCTACACCTCATGGAAAGGACGCCATTCAAGAAATGCCCCGAGTGTGGAGCAAAATTTCCACACAGTGACCACCACGAGGTCTGCAACCTGTGCTTATCCCCAAAACAATCCAAATGTACAGTCTGTGCGTCCTTTCGATTCAAGAAAACCACCGCGATCGAAGGGCCCGTCGACACGACATGCAGAGATCAGCTCCGGAACCGGTGGATATCTTCGACGAGGATGTTCCGCTCGTTCCCGAAGAAGATTCAGATGATCTCCAGATTGTATCAGCGGCAGACGACTCAGATGACTCCATACACGTGCGTCAGCGCGTGAGTGCTACTGCCCCTGCACCACACACAGCACCCAGATCGAAGGCAAAGGTGAACACTCCGTCTCTGGGGCCCAGTCACGACCGAAAAACCACTTCGAAAGCCCCGCCATAGAGTCCGGCTCAGAGGAAAATAACGAAGCCTTCCGGCAGCTCGGTACTGGGCAAGCCGCACGTGCCGATCCCACAAGCTCCCTCGGCACCAAAACTGAAAGAAGTCTCGGCTCCGAAACCGTCGACTTCTAAAGACAAAGGTATGAAGCCAGCGTCCGACGCCGCAAAGCCTACGAGACCAGCTTCCACTCCAAAGACATCGTCTTCGGTACCGAACCTGACAAGGCCTGATTCCGATGCACCCACACCATCGAAACAGCCTACGACACCGAAAACAACACCTTCGGTGCCGAAAACTAAGCCAAATGAAATTGTAACCCCTCCTAAGGCTAAAGACAAACCGAAACCTGGTCTGGAACCAAGAAAATTGGCGCCGACAAAGGTTACACAAGGAGAAGACCTCTTCCAACCAGATCCTCTGCAAAAGATCTACATTGACCCAAGGACTGGTCATGTATCCACTACACCACACAAGAAGAGGAAGGCAGATGCAACACCCACACCTGTAGATCCTGCCAAGAAGAAGGACTCTGCCACATCTCCTATGCACCCTTCTTCTCCAGTACTTCCTTCTCCTTAATCACCTGTTCCTCTTAACAACTCACCACCGGTATCTCCTTCACATTCTCCTCTTTTATCCTCACACTCACCTCAGGATGATGAGTATAGTTTAGGTAGAGGGATAGACCCAGATGAGCCTTTCCCATACCCTGTAGATGATACAGACTAGGAGTACCCAAACCCACAGGATGTGCCAGATATTCCTGACCCACAGTCATACCCATCAAAACCATCTCCCCCAGAAGACAACATTGGGTTTGGTCACCTATTGAACAGAGCTGCCATTTACCATGGGGTCACTACGCATTCTGATGAGGCAGAGGAAGACTTTCTCTTAGATACATTTGAACAATCTCAAAGGTCTGTTCAAATTCTTCCCATGATTAAGTGGGTCATCAAGCATGCTCCTGACATTTTTAAAGACCCTGCACGTACTAGGATCCTAAACCCTAGAATTGAGAAAAAATATAGGCCTGCACCTGCAGATCCAGCCTACATTAAATGACAACTACCATTAGATTCACTAGTTGTGTCAAATGCTAGGAAAAGGGCAAATTCACAAACTTTTGGTGAGGCACCCCCACCTGACAAAGAATCCAAAGTAATAGATGCTTTAGGCAAAAGAAGAGCTGCGCAAGCTACTAACATATGGCGTATAGCTAATACACAAGCCCTCCTCTCACGATATGATAGGGCGCATTATCATCAGTTAGAAAAACTATTAGACCATCTACCTGATCAATATAAGGCACAAGCAAATGACCTTATACAAGAAGGCAAGCTAATCTCTAATGCCTCAATCAAGTGCGCACTAGATGTAGCAGACACTGCATCTAGAGCTGTAAATACTAGTGTCGTACTTAGGAGACAAGCGTGGCTACGCATTTCAGGGTTTAAACAGGAAGTACAAACTACCATTTTTAATCAACCATTTAATCAAAACCAACTGTTTGGACCAGAAGTAGAGACAGCACTTGAAAAGATGAAGAAGGATACAGACACTGCCAAATCTTTGGGGGCTTTACAGTCCACACAAGCGAAGAGTTTTTTTTCGTCGCTCCTTTTACAGAGGAGGCTCCAAACAAACTGGGGCAGACAATACAACATCCTTCAAATCTAGCACACAAACATCCTCTAACAAGGGATATTTTAGAGGAGGATATAGAGGAAATAACAAGGGAAGAGGTCGGGGTAACAACAATAATCGAACCTCTTCCACTACATAACAGTGACTTCCCTCTGCTCCCCCAACAGCATTCCACCCTTGTGGGGGGCAGATTAGCACAATTCCTGCCTGTCTGGAACTCCATAACAGACAAGTGGGTGAGACATTATCCAGTATGGCTTCTGCCTAGAACTTACAGCAACCCCTCCACACATACCACCCAGGCAGCGTCCAATGTCTACAGAACACCTTACTCTGCTCAAACAAGAAGTTCTGTCACTTCTACAAAAAGACGCAATACAATTTGTTCCTTTACAAGAACAAGGAACAGGAGTTTACTCGCTGTATTTTCTAATTCCCAAGAAGGACGGGACACTAAGACCAATTCTCTTCCTCAGGCCCCTCAATCAGTATATACAGTCAGATCATTTTCATATGATCACTTTACAACAAGTGCTCCCACTGCTGCAACAAGGCGATTTCCTTACAACACTAGACCTAAAGGACGCCTACTTCCACATTCCTATACATCCTGCTCACAAAAAGTATCTAAGGTTTGTACTGGAAGGACAACACTATCAATTCAAAGTCCTTCCATTCGGAGTGACAACAGCACCACAAGTATTCACAAAGTGCCTAGCAGTAGTAGCAGCACATCTCAGGCGACAACAAATACATGTCTCCCCTTATCTAGACGATTGGCTCATAAAAGCCAAGTCATTCAATCAGTGTGTCCAACACACACAACAGACAATTCAAACGTTGCACGACTTAGGGTTCACAGTAAACTACACCAAGTCGCACCTGCAACCCTCTCATATACATCAGTATCTAGGGGCTACAATAAATACGTCTACAGCTCTAGCGTATCCCAGTCCAGCAAGGATACAGAGCATTCAGGAAGCCTTAGTCACAACCTTTCAACCCCAGCACTCTCTGCAAGCCAGAGTGTTCATGAGACTAATAGGCATGATGGCATCTTGCATCTTCATTGTACCATATGCAAGACTGCAAATGCGTCCGTTACAGGAATGTCTAGCACAACAGTGGAACCAGGCTCAAGGTCAACTAACAGACCTGGTGTTGGTAGACAGCTGCGCACATTGCTCTCTGCAGTGGTGGAACACCAAAACCTTGACAAAAGGGCGGCCGTTCCTCGAACCTGTTCCGCAACTAGTGCTTACAGCAGACTCATCTCTCACAGGATGGGGAGCCCATCTCCTACATCATACAACTCAAGGACAATGGAACAGTCAACAAAAATTGTTCCAGATCAACCATCTAGAGCTGCTAGCAATATTCTTAGCACTCAAAACATTTCAAGTACAAGTACAAAACAAAGCTGTCTTAATCCAGACGGACAACATGACAGCCATGTATTATATACAAAAACAGGGGGGGCACACTCTATACAACTATCCCGGCTCGCACAAAGCATTTGGAGATGGGCCATTCCACAAAACATATATCTGTTGGCAGAACACCTTCCAGGAGTTCACAATCAGATAGCAGATCTGTTGAGTCGGCAGACACAACAATCATCCAGACATAGATCTGTTCGCCGCACACAAAAACGCAAAATGCCCAACCTTCGCCGCCAGGTTTCCACACCCGCTGTCCAAGGGCAATGCGATCTGGATGAACTGGTCAGGCAGATTTGCGTACACTTTTCCGCCAGTACCACTAATACCATTAGTGGTACGCAAGCTCAGACAAGTCACTCAAACTAATCCTAGTAGCTCCCACATGGGCACGCCAACCGTGGTACACCACACTGCTAGAACTCTCTAGTTCCACAACAAAAGTTACGACTGACTCCAGCCCTAACGCAGAACCATGGAGACATCAGACATCCAGACCCAACTCAACTGAATTTAGCGATCTGGCTCCTGAAATCTTAGAGTTTGGTTATCTTAACCTACCACCAGACTGTATGAACATCATTAAAGAAGCTAGGAGATCTACTACCAGAGCGTGCTATGTGGCTAAATGGAAGAGATTTGCCATTTACCTGCAATTAATGCATTTATGGAAGGATTAAAAAGAATCTTCCCACCCAGGTTGCCACCTTCTCCAGTGTGGAACCTAAAAATAGTTCTTACAAGGCTCCTGGGACCCCCTTTCAAGCCTTTACATAAATGTGAACTGCAATTTCTCACGTGGAAAACAGCTTTACTTATTGCTATTACCTCTCTTAGCAAAGTAAGTGAGATATAAGCTTTCGCAATACAAGAACCTTTTTTACAAATACATAGTGATAAGGTGGTTCTAAGAACTAATCCGAAATTCCTTCCAAAAGTCATCACTCCTTTTCATTTAAATCAATCTGTAGAGTTACCTGTGTTTTTCCAAAACCCAGACTCTGTAGCAGAAAGGGCTTTACACACACTAGATGTTAGAAGAGCTCTTCTCTACTATATAGATAGAACTAAGCCATTTCGAAAAACAAAACAACTGTTTGTGTCTTTCTCTCCACCTCATAAAGGCAACCCCATCTCTAAAGGTGGAATTGCAAGGTGGATTGTAAAATGTATACAAATATGCTATCAAAAAGCAAAAAGTACATTAACAGTTCCTCCTAGAGCGCACTCCACACGCAAACTAGGAGCCTCTATGGCTTTCTTAGGAAACATACCCTTAGAGGACATATGCAAGGCGGCAACATGGTCTACAACACACACCTTCACTAAACACTACTGTGTTTATGTGCAAGCCAAGCAGCAAGCTGCAGTAGGCCAAGCTGTCCTTAAAACTTTCTTTCAAACTACTGCAACGGATACAGGTTACCACCGCTAGGGGAGACACTGCTGCACAATCGATGCTAAGTGTACAATCTTCAGCTCATATGCCTTGAACGGAAAATGCTACTAACCAGTATGCATCTGTTCTTGGCATGTAGAGCTGCAGAGTTGTACACGCCCTCCCGCCTCCCCGGGACCTGTATCCGTTCCAGTTTTATCTTACTTAGATGCACACGCATGGACATCCTTTTCTTTACTTCTACTAACTCCATCGTTTCCCATCATGGCGAAAAACAATCTAAGGATGGAGCCGATGCCCATGTGCACTATCGTCCAAGGGAGGAGTCACCTATCTCGTGGCTACGAAGACTTCTTCCAAGACGACAACAACATGCAATCATCCGAGCCCAACACCAGGTGGCGATTTAATGCTAAGTGTACAACTCTGCAGCTCTACATGCCAAGAACAGATGCATACTGGTAAGTAGCATTTTCCTTACCCTTATCTGGACGACTGTCTTCTGAAGAGTTCTTCTCCATCTCTCCTTCAGAAGCATCTCAACTTCAGTCTCCAACTACTGCACAAGCTGGGCTTGAGATTCAATTTCAAAAAATCAATTCTCAACCCTACCCAAAACATTCACTAGGATTAACACTGGACACCGTGGAGGCAAGCGTGTCTCCTTCAGCGGAGAGATTTTCATTGATCAAGATAAAGTGCCAGCATCTTCTACAGTCTCTCTACCCAACGGTAAGACAAGTATCCTCTCTTGTGGGATCCATGGCTTCCTGCATATTCATAGTTCCCAATGCCCCCTTGCACATGCGGTCCCTACAACAATCCCTGGAGGACCAGTGGGTTCAGGCCTCGGGCAGTTGGGAGGATCGCCTCACTCTCTTTCAGCCTGCCAGAGACTCAATCAGGTGGTGGACAAAGATCGAATCTGATGAAAGGTGTTCCCTTCCTTCAAGAGACTCCGACTCAGACCATAGTAACAGACTTATCACTACAAGGTTGGGAAGCTCACATGAATCACCTTCAAGTACAGGGTCGACAGTCAGAAACAGAGAAGGGCTATCATATCAACTTATTGGAATTGAGGGCCGTTCACCTAGCCCTTAAATCGTTCTTCCTGTCTCTTCATTCCAGTTCTCTCTTGATTCAAACAGACAACACCACAACAATGTTTTATCTGAACAAGCAGGGAGGAACCAAATCCAGAATCCTTTCTCAGGAGGCGCAAACAATCTGGAAGTGGTTACTGGCAAGAAACCGGACCATCATGGTGGTTCATGTGCCAGGCGTTCTAGACGTCCAGGCGGACTTTCTCAGCAGAGAGTTCGTAGGAGCGCACAACTGGGTGCTAAACGACGAGATAACACAATATGTATTTCAAGATGGGGCATTCCGGACATAGACTTGTTCGCAGGCGCAACAAACGCCAAATGCCCCGTCTAAGCATCCAGGTTTCACCAACCAGGTTCAAGCGGGAATGCTCTGTTAAGCTGGTCCCGGAACCTACCCTATGCCTTTCTTCCGCTACCTCATATTCCGGCAGTGATCAACAAGTTCTACAAGACCAACTCCAGGAGGATTCTGATCGCTCCGGAGTGGCCACGACAGTGGTGGTACCCAGACCTTCTACAAGTCCCACACCGGAGATTACCTTGCCATCCGGACCTGCTATCCAAGAACCTTGGGAGAGTGTTTCACCCTCACCCCTCTTTTCGCTCAGACTAACGCCCTGGCTCCTGAAGTCCTGCAATATGGACACTTAGATTTACCAGCGGACTGTATGAGCATCCGAAGAGAAGCTAAGACACCTTCTACCAGAGCTTCCTACGCTTTCAAGTGGAAGCGTTTCTACATTTAGTGCTTGAATAATGGTC
This sequence comes from Lissotriton vulgaris, assembly GCF_964263255.1. NCBI lineage: Eukaryota > Metazoa > Chordata > Amphibia > Caudata > Salamandridae > Lissotriton > Lissotriton vulgaris. The sequence continues at coordinate 227,313,987 of NC_141696.1, forward strand.
ATGACCCAGTTAAAGGACCGGAGCAAGTAATTCTGCCTTATCTTTTGTATCTAGCTAAGTCAGGATTACAGTTCACATCTATTAAAGTTCTCTTAGCTGCAATCACGACGTATAGAAAGTGTCCTACGCAGGGTTCCTTTTTCACGATGCCGGTGGTAAAGGACTTTCTGGAGGGGCTAAAAAAGGTATATCCACCAGTACGAGCACCATCTCCTCCTTGGGAGCTCAACATAGTTCTTACCAAACTAATGGGTGCTCCCTTTGAACCAATTCATAAGTCCTCTCTGTAGCATTTACCTTGGAAAGTGGCTTTCTTGCTGGCCATTACATCGGCAAGTAGAGTCAGCGAGCTGCAGGCCTGGTGCTGCAAAGAACCCTACACTGTTTTCCATTCAAATAGGGTGGTTCTTAGAACTCCTCCTACTTTACTGCCAAAAGTGGTTTCAGATTTCCACATTAATCAGGGAATCAATTTACCTACTTTTTTCCCTAACCTGTGTACTCCCCCCCCCCCCCCCCCCCCCCCCCCCCCCCGAAAGGGCCTTGCACTCCTTAGATCTGAAAAGAGTGTTGAAATTTTATGTGGACAAGACAAAAGATATAAGAAAAACAGATAGACTTTTTGTAAATTATTAGCACAGGTCTAGCGGCATTGAAGAGATCTAGCTCAAGATGGATAGTCTCCTGTATTTCTTTGGCTTATCAGTTGGCTAGTAAAACTCTTCAGGGATGGCCTAAAGCACATTCAACCAAAGGAAAAGCCTCTACTACAGCCCTGCTAAGGAACAGTCCTATAGCAGGAATCTGTAAAGCAGCTACATGGCAGTCTGTTCATACTTTCTCCCGCCATTACTGCTTGGACTCAGATACTCAGACAGATGCTCAAGTAGGTCGGGCTTCCCTGAGAAATTTGTTTGGTTGATGGTCGGTTTATCATATGTATTATGATCTGTTTAGTTTCTGGATTGCTCGTCCGCGAAATGTGGGTATGGGCTCGCTATTCCATTCACTGCTTATGACTATTGATGAGTATCCCCTGGAAGAGAAGGATAAATTAATTACCTGTAATCCTAGTTCTCTTCCAGGGGTATACTCTTCAAAGTCATAAGCATCCCTCCCGCCTCCCCGGACGAGCAATGCGAGTACTAGTTGTTTTCACTTTACTGCACCTTTACAAAAAAGAACTGATCTAACTGACCTGTCACCTGTGGGACATGCTGGAAGCAGAGTACAGTCTGAGGTTCTTAAAGGCAAAGTGCTCAGATTCTTGTAAGCCTTAAAGGCAAGGTTTCAGTTGTCTTTTCTGTACTGAGACAGTTATTCATATGCAGCCTAGGGGCTAAACTGCCTATAATTATCTATTCTTCTTTATTTTGGAAAATAAAGAGTTTTCTGGTATATCATTTTTACAGTGTATAGTCTCTATGTGCAATTCTGAGAGACTTATTGTTTTACATATATACTTGATATCATTTTTGGCTGTTTACCCTGTTTTTAGATTCTTGGACGGGGCTGCCTATGGACATATATGTAGCTATACATACTTAATTCGGTGTAGGTTATTGGAAATTATAGATAATTTATCATCTTTGCATACACCTGTATATGTATGTACATATATGTATATATTTCTATTTGCTCCGGGATCCCGCACGTGGGCGGGGATAATTCACTGCTTATGACTTTGATGAGTATACCCCTAGAAGAGAACTAGGATTACAGGTAAGTAACTTATCCTTATCAGCTTTTGGGTAAGTACTCTGGCAGAGTTAAGGTTCTGGGCATCGACTATGGGGTCTCCCAGGGTCAGGTAGGTACAGTTGGTACACCCTCAGCAGTACAGGGGCAGACTGGTGCAGAGGTAGTTAGGCTCAATGTTATCTGAGAGGCAGGGGGTCTGCGGTTGGTGGCTGCTGGCTAGCAAGCCACCCGGCTGTGGGATCTGGGCTCCTAGTCACTTGTTCAGGGCAAATGGGGAAGTAGATTAGGACAAAAGTTGCACTGCCAGGGCCACTCGGGCGGCTGGGTTCAGGGTGCTTTTGAGCTGTCGGGCGCTCAATGCTAGTCAATGGAGCTCTTGGAAAATGAACAAAGACTGCAGACTCGGGGACCGAGATTCTTCAGGAGCGACCAACACTTCGAGGGGTAACTTGGGATCTTGAAGGATAGGTAGACACCCAGGAGTTGGGCGCAGGGGGACGGGGGGTGCCGGGTGCAGGGGTGTCTTTTGATGTTGGGAAATCTTACCCACTGCTGGTCTCGGTTGGAGGGGTCGCCTGTTAGACTGCAGGCATCATTTGGGTCATCGATGAGGGTTCTTGGGCACTGGATTTCAAGTCCCGATCGCCGGGGGGACGTCCTCAGGGTCTTTGTCCACTCTGGCACAGGCCGGGTGCAGAGTGGGCTAGATTTGCGGTTCCTGGCTGGCACCAGGGGTATTGCTGTTTGAGCAGAACCACTTCTCATGGGAGTCCAGTCTTTAAGAGGTTCAAGGCAGGTAGGTCCTCCAGGGTTTTCAAGGTTGCTGCCCGCAGGAGACGCCGGCATTTAGCAGGAGCAGGTTCAAGGATCAACAGGCCTGGAGGGCTGGGGCCAAGTCAGTTGGTGTCGTCCTCTTGTTACCAGCTGCACAGCAGGTCTTCTTCTTGATCTTCCTCCTTGTTCTCAAATCGGGATCTGAGGAAGGAAGGTTCAGGGTACCCCTAAATACTAATATTAGAGGTGTTACAGGTAGGGTAAGGTCCGGGACCAATGGGTCCCTGCCCTGGGGTGAATACACCCCCTAGCCTGCTCCTCTCCTGTGGGAGGGGGGCAGGAGCCTATCTCTGATTGGGCAGGGCTCCCTATCTTCAAGATGGCCGGAGTTGTGCTTCCTCGCCTCTCCCACCTGAGGGGTGGAGTTGGCACAAGCTGGCACACCCCCTTTCCTCACATAGTGTTTCCTGCCAGTCTTCCTGCCAGAGTGGGAGTCGTAACCGGTTGGGGGCCAGTTGCTGGGTACAGCAAGTGGTCTGGAGAAGCTCACAAAGGCGGCATAACATTGAAGCTTCCCCTGCCCATTCTGGCTCTCTGCCCAGGGGTCCAGCAACATGTCTGCTGCGTGGCAGCCTAGGCAGACTCCCAGACAAGACGTGGATTGTAGGTTAGGTTCAGGGGGCAACTCTAAGTTGCCCTCTGTAGTGCATTTGGCATTAAATCCCACACTGGCATCAGTGTAGGTTTAATGTGCTGAGAAGATTGATATCAAACCTCTCAGTCTTCAGTGAAGCCATCATGGTGCTGTGTAGTTCGTAATGACAACCTCAAAGCACCATATACTCTTAATGGCAGCACTGCACTTACAGTGCCCTGGAATGGCCCTGGGTACCGTAGGTGTACAGGGCTCATGCACCTGTGCCCACACCTCTGGCATAGTGCACCCAGCTAGAGGGGTGACTGATGGATGCTATGGCAGTGTGTTTGTGGGCATGGCACACAGAGATCTGTGCCATGTCAACTCTTTGTTTAGTTCTGTACCAGGACACTCAACCTGCAAAGGCAGTGTGTGTGTCAGGGCACAGGGCCCCTAAGGGTGGCACAATAAGTGCTGCAGCCCTCAGGTGTCTTCTCTGGTCACAATGCCCTGGGTACTTAGGGTACCATTTACCAGGGACTGACATGTGGCCAGAGATGCCAAATGGGTTTTAGTTTCAACAGTTTTAGGGAAGTAACACAGGCCCTGGGCACCTCATTGACAGGAATCCAGGCCACACGCAGTCAAAGCACATCAATTAAGCAAAAAGTGGGGGCATACCATGCAAGAAAGATAGCACTTTCTCACAACCGGCACCCAAACATTCCATTCAGCATCATCACTTCAACATTCCACGAAGCACACAGCACATTCACGCTGTTAGGGAAATAATAGGATATTAACATGAACAAGTTACTACATATCCCCCTTTCGTATATAACAGATGGATAAATCTGGTTACCTGAATGAAGTTATAACAAGATTAAACAATAAAAAAGAGTTGAGGTAAAGTACACAAATGCAGTTAAACATTTGCAATAAAAATTAAGGAAAGTGTGAAAAGAAGTGTAGACGTAAATGAAGAGGAAGCAATAAATAAATATACACAAATAGATATACCCCATCCTCCCCTTCAATACATTTAAAAAGAGTAGAATACAATTGTGACAAAAGAATAAAACATGTCAGCTGATAGACATAAACACACCTATGGCTACCCCCAAACACCCCCACTGGCCAGGCAGGCCTAGGAGGAGGCATAACACAGCATGACAATGCAATATGTGAACAACTAAAGACACAGAATCCCAAATACCTAGTATAGACCCAGGATGCAAAGAAAATATAACCTCACAAGGAGAACTGAACAATCACGAAAACAAAGAAGATAAATAAAAATACAAAAGTATCACTCATCCTACCCATTTTCATGTTAAGATGTAAAACAATATTTGCAAAATGTAACCAGCAATAAATGTAGACAAAGAACTGTACCACATCCAGGGATACCTAATGTGAAGAATAAAAATCATGAATACGTACCACGTGTAAAGGTTAGTGACAGGAACCATGTAAATGGGACTGAAACCCATTGAGCCAACCCTCAATTAAGGCTCAAAACTAGCAGAAATGGGACTATAACACATAAAGACACGTCCTGTCTGAGGGTTTTAAATGTACACGTGTAAATGCGAACACCCAATATGACAACCCCCATGTAGAGGTCACGTAACGTACTTTGTAGAAATTGGGCTAGTACCCATACCAGTCCCTCATGTAAGGGAGTGTAAGAATTCAAGAGATGTGTGACCATCACCCACTAAAACATTAGGACCTACCTTATATAAGGGTACCTATGCTTCCACAGTGAATGGGCAACTCCAACCCATGTGTGAGGGATGTAACATTCAATGTTGAAGTGTAACCTAAGATGCAATGTATTAATGTAGACTGGAAAACATACAGTAGATATAGCCACATGTCAGGAACCTTTCACTAAAACTAGAAAAGACAACCCTCACTGCTCATGCTGCAAAATGGAATCTATGCCAATATTCCATATTACTGACATTTCCCATCATGGAACATAAAGATTGAGATTAGGTCAAAAAAGCTCCAGTCATGCGCCAAAACCACTGTATTAACAAACAAAACTGGAAGTCTGTAGCGTTACAACATGTCGAGAGTTGCTGTAAGTTGCCCAAAACAAATTCTGTGAGAAAACGAGCATGAGTAATGTCATCTAACACAACCACTGCAAATCTTGGTAATCACCTCACACGAGGAAGGCTGAGCTGTCTGAATCCAATATAAAATCCACATTAGACGTTAAAATAAATGGCCAACAGACACTGTTTGAATACAGCATCGTTCCTTTATACAGCAAGAAACTCTCACTACCAGTGGTTGGCCAAGCGCGATCAGACAGAGACAGGACAATTCAGACCGCTCCGTAGTCCCGGTGCTTGGGGGACTGACCCCAATACCAAGATGGCGGCATGCTTGCATGCCAGTGCCGGGTGTCTCCAGGTGCGTTACTGGTAGCAAGCATCCCACGGCAGCCAGAATATGTGTAGTAGCAAAGATGCCACAGAGGATCCCATGGAGGCACGGCATGACTCCAGATGAAGGTAAAGTGTGCGCGCTCAATTTGAAATTCGAACCGCTACGTATCTGGTTAACCGGCCTCACTGTAGGGAAAACCTTGTCGTAAAGTACAAACATATTCAGATAAGCTCACCACAGACTTTTACATAACAAATAGCCAGTGCTGATGTCAAATTTTCAAAACGTCCTGAGTGAATCCCAGTAGTTGTGTAACACGCCATGTAGACTGCATAAAACAACATGCCACAGATTTGTTGCGAGCCTATTCCACAAAGTCAGCCGCAGTGCTCCACAAACCATGCGCTGACAGGCAGCATCATCACACCAACATTCCACGAAGCACACAGTACATTGTTATGTTATAAATGTATACAGTGCACAAACACCAAGCAGGGTTTTGTGGTCTATCGTGTCAAAGGCCGCCGACAGGTCAAGCAGAACAAGAGCCGCAGAGCCCCCTGCATCCATTACTGTTCTTATTTCATAAGTGGCCTTTATTAACCCTGTTTCGGTGCTAAGCTCTGCCCTGAATCCAAATTGTGACTCATCCAGCAAGTTATGTCCACATAGATATGATGTAAGCAGTTTGTTCATAACCTTTTCTGCCAGTTTGGCTGGAACTGGAAGGCGTGAAATAGTCCTATAGTTGCCTGGGTCTAGTGCAGAGGTCTTCAATCTGTGGGGCGCGACCCCCATGGGGACCTGGAGCCCTGAAAAGAGGGTTGCGCATTGTGAGAAGTTGGCCTGATATGCAGTGCTCACTATTCTAGTGATCACTATGTATCAGTCCAAACAACCCTTATTGATGATTGGTTGTAAGTCAACCTTATAGACCAGCTATCCTAGTAGCATGGATACGAGCAGTCTTCGGGATAAACTCTAGAGGGCGTGTTAAGCCAGCTGTTATACCATCACATTTACCCCTTGAACACCAAGTGAAAGGACACCACACAAGTGTTATGAAAATAAACAGTGTATTTATTTAGATCACAACAGCCCTGGACTCTTTATGAGGACAGGGTACTAAGCACACAACAAAACTCTTACGAAAATACTTTAAGTTGCACAATTTACACAAATGCCCGAGGGGCACAAAAAACCATATACTCTAAAAGTGGAATGCGAAATTACTAGCAGGTAAATACTAATCTCATAGGGTTTGGAAACGCTAGGACTGGACTACTGAACCTTCAGATTACTAGCAGGAGGCCTAGGGGACTCGGGTGCAGAGTGTGCACTCTCACGCGGGATGCGGGACAAAGTCTATGGATGCTAGAAATTACAAAGTTAGGGTTATCTAACGAATCGGACTAGGTAGAGCTGAAACAAAAAGGGATCTGGACCCTTGGATAGTGAGGCTATGCTGGGGCACCGAAATGCCGAAGTTACCTAGCCCAGGGGCTGCGGATGCATAGGTCTGGAAAGACGTCGGGAATCCTCGTTGCAGTCTATGGAGCCTGAAGGAAGAAGTTGCTGGCAGGCGACCAGTGAAGAAGTTCGAAGTGATCCAAACCTGGATCGAAGATGGAAGACACCTGTAATCAGAGGGGACCAAGTTCTGAATCACTAGCCAGTGATTATGTGGGCACCAGGATGGCACCGGACGAAGTCACCTCGACCAGGTGTGTGGGCGACGCTGGGCTCTGCAGTCTCACGGACCAGGAGGCGTTGGCGACCAGGATGGAGGTGCGAGCTGTCCCACGATGGTTGCTGCTGTCGACGTCGCTGGACCCAGGATTGGGGCAACAAGTCTTGGCAAATGCAAGCCCACGCGGTGGACTCAAAATGGCGTCTGGAGTGGACCAGGAGGGTCCGGGGTGCTCCTCTGTTGGAGGGGAGCAAGGGCCAGTCTGGAGCAACCAGACCAGCAGTGTTGATGTCGTTCGTCGTCGGGAAGGCCACAAGCCAGCGGGCTAGTAGCCAGACAACGCGGTGAGCAGCAAAGAGCAGAAGGGCCCCACGCAGATCTCGTGGAGGCTGGGGGGCTGAACTTCGGTGCTGGAGCTGCTCAGGGTAGGGGCTTCTCGGACCCCAAAGCACTCACTCGAGGATCCCTCGGCGGTCGTGCTGGGCAAGTGTCGTGCAGTCTTGAAGATGGCCGGTCCCTCGAGGTCTCGTCGCACCCACGGATCTCAGCTGAGCTGACTATGTGGGTAGAGGTCAGAGGTGCCAGGGAAGCCGGGTCTCGTCGTGCTGGTCAGTCGGATTCCGGGGGAAGGACGTGCAGCAAACCGCAGTGTTCTTGGATGGTGCCTGCGGATGCAGGGTGACTACTCCTTAGTCACAAGGGAGAAATCTTGAGAAGAAGTAGAGAGTTCCTTTCATAGAAAGTAGTTTCAGGATTCAAAGATGATCTAATTTGGAAGGGGGCCCGCTCCTATCTTTATACTAGGAAAAGGGGCTGGCACGCGACTAGGTCCTACCCATAGGTGGGACCAGGAAGGGGGGTGGTTACACCCCTCTCCCATGCCGGACTTTCCCCAGGCCAGGGGCTGGTGTGTCCCTGGAACTGGTTCTAGTCGGCCTATGCACAGTGAGCAACGGGGTGCCACTTGCAGTCACCTTCCTCTAAAGCCCTGCCTACCCAGGATACACAAAACCCTGTCTGGGATGGTGCTAGCACCGCCCCTGACAGCAAACCCTTTTGTCCAAGCTCCCCTCGCTGGAAGGACTCCCAGCTGTAGGGGGTCAGACTTGTGTCTGTGGTGGCAGCATCCATTTTGTGATGCTGAGGCTCGAGTTAACTTTAACCGGGGTTCACAGTTACATACATGTCGTGTCCCTCTAGAAGGGTGGAATGCTAACCCCGTCACCAGAATTGGTGAGGGGTTAGTATTCCAATTCGTATGACACCTTACTCGACATGTTTTGATAAAGCGATACCAGAGTTGGCATTTAACCGCGAGGATTATAATGCACTTAAGAGTATATGGTATACGTTATCATGGAACAGCTATTAGGACTTGGTTCCGCAAGCTGCAAACGGGCTCAGCTCATGCCAGAGCACCATCTCACATAATTCCTAGCACTCTGCCTACAGGATTGTCAAGGCCTGCCATAGGAGTGACTGATAGGAATCTATGTGTCCATTTTAGGGTTAGATATAGGTATACTATATCTAAAGCAAAGGGTGATTACACCACCTTGCCCAAGCTGTGGTGCAGCCAGTTGTGTCAGATTTAGATGGCCAGCCAGGGGTGGCATAATACATGCTGCAGCCCCTGGTAGGCCCTGGGTACACCCATGCCCTGAGTTACAGGGTCTGATAAGGTGGCCCAGTACCAATTGGTAAATGCACCTAAGGTACACGTGTCAATTTAGTGAGAGAACAGCCAGGCTGTGGGTCTGATTAGCAGGCCCACAGCCAGAGAAGTCGTAAACCAGTGAAGCAAAAAGCAAAAATTCTGGGTTGATCATAGGATTGCAGACCCTACTCTCCTACACGCATTCCCCAGCTTCACTTGTCTGTGCAATCGAAAAGGTTTGCTTTCCTTTTGGAAAAAGACAGCTGGCCTGGGAGGGCTAATTTAGATCCTTATCAGCTGCTTGCTTGAATGAAATGCAAACCAATTAATCTACAATTTTAAAGGATGAGCAAATCTGGCTTTAATTGATCAAATAACTCCCAAGGATTTGTGATGACAAAATAACACATCTTTGAGTGGAAGTGCAAAGAGTTAACCATTGGACTGGGAAGTGCATGCTTTTAATTTTACTTAATTTGCACAGCTCTTAGTACTCCTAAAGAGAAGCTGAAGGGACCGTTATTTAAACAAAAAAAATTGCATTACATGCGCTCTATTATTACTAAAATCTACATTTTGGAAGCATCATTTTATAGTAAAATTACTTGCACGGTTTGCAGCATTCTATTTTACACTGTGTGTAATGCAAGTATAAAATAATGACTTCCAAATTTACAGTGCTTTCTGTCACAGGCTGGGACCTCTTTGCACTAAAAATACACATCACTATTATCCACTGCACCAATCCAGATGTAATTATGTGGCTCTCTGGTTACACACAGACCTCTGCAGTGCATTAACTAATAGAAGTTTCATAATGTACTGCAGTGCATTTCCCACTGACTAACAACTTTTTTTAATTTATTTTTCATTTACGCTGCCCATTATTTTATATGTAGATAGCTGATGGTGAAAGACCTAAAAAAACTACAGAATATTTTGGTGCTTATTTGAGAGGCTTGCATCACCAGAGCATCACTTTTTTTTTTTATGCTCCGGTGGCGCGGGTGTTTCAACTACACTTATGTGGCAGTGTAACGTCACTCTGCATGGCTTTGCATGGCCTCATAGATATGGATAGACATAGCAGCGCAAACCACTGTGTTGCCTTATTCTGGGTCAAGGAAGTGTTCCATGGGCTTTGCGTGGGGTGTCCACAAAACACCCATGAATTTTGATGCTGCCCCATATTTATAAAATCACATAAACCTGGGGCAGCTCCAAAAACGGGCGCCTCCCCAGTGGAGGTGTAACAAGGAGAAATGTTTTCTTTTCTCCTCGTTTTTCCTCTTTCCATGTGCACTGCATACTGCAGCTCACATAGAAAGAGGAAAACGTCTCTCGGATTGTTTTTTTTAAAGAAGGGTGCCCCTTCCTGTACAGAAAGAACCCTGCCTATGTTGGTGCTAGGCAGCGATTTGTGCTCCAACGCAAGGGAAAAGGATAAAAATGCACCGTAATTTATAAATACAGTGTATTCCTGCCCTTTCACATTGGTATAGGGCAGCACTGCAAGGAAACATGCGGCACTGCCCTATGGCAATTCCTCATAAACAAGCCCTTTGTTTTTAGCTACACCTTTGACTACACCCCCACACTCACAGACCTTTGGTTTGCTAAACACTGTTTAATATTATTTCCTCACCATACACATTATGTGCTATGGGAATTGTGGGCTTTTATGGCTGTCGGTGAGGAGTACCTGGTTCTAGAAATTTTTGTCACAAGGGCGTCCTTACGTCTAAAAAGCGTTTTTTCAACCTGGGCTGAGCAGGTAGAGAGATAATAACAGGATATTAACTTAACAACATACTACAGAAGTCTTTTCTGTGGGTTGTTCCCTGAAGAAGCTGAGACCATACTTGTTTGATACTCACTGCCTAGTACAAACTGATCACAGACCTCTCAGGTGGCTAATGCAGATGAAAGGTGAAAATCTAAACTGTTGAGGTGGTCCATCTCCCTACAGGGAATGGGCTTTGTAGTGGAACACAGACCTGGGACTACCCATGCCAATGCAGATGGCATCTTAACGTGCAGTGAGGGAATAAACAATGCAACAATGGAGCCGATGCCCATGAACATTACCTGCAATTGGAGGAGTCACTGAACCTTGTGACTTGAAAGACGACTTTGACGAAAAACAAGTTGCACTCAACTGAGCCTAACTTTAGATGGCATGATCATGCTGAGTATGTGAATCTAAAGCACTGCATGCCACAGATTCTCACAGGTAAGTAAAATCTTCCTTTATTTTTATCTGACTTATTTGATAGTTATGCTTTGAGATATGATGTTTTGGGTTAATGATCATTAAAGGTCAGGGAGGACGTTCATTGGACCAGACGTTTTCTTGAGAAATAGTTAAAATATGCTGTTTGATTACAAACTACATATTTTAGTTTTCAGCCTAAGCCAATTTCTGTGTTTTTTGTAGATTGGAAAGAGATTCTGAAAAAAGCAGAGAAAAAAGAAGTCCCCCAAAATGGAAGTGCTGAAAAAGTACAACCAAAGGAAGTATCACTAATACCTCCATCGTTACCAGTTCCTATGTCTATTCCAATTCGTGCTCCAATAATGGTATGTTAAAACAGCTTATTTTTCTTTTTTCTGGATTATGACTCCCAGTTGGCATTAAACAGTGGTTAAAAAAAGAAAGGATGCAGGTACCATTTGCATCCTTATCTGAACGTTTGATACATGCAGGGTTTGTAGGAAGCTGGCTCTTCATATATTGTACCATAGTGAGGTATAGTGTGCACAGAGTACAGTGGAACACAAAAGGTAGGCAGAGGTAAAGTAGATAGCACCTCACTCTCTATTTGTGGTAGTGTGGTCGAGCAGTAAGGCAGTATCAGAGTACGCATTACATAGCACCAGTTGCATTGCATGGGGACACATTCATTTTTGTTAGTCACAGGGTAATTACGTGATTTGCCCAGAATCACAGGATGTCCAGCTGTCATTGCCGAGACTCAAACCCAGTTCCTCAGATTCAAGGGAGACAGCCCTAGCCGTTAGGCAAACTTCTCTCCCCTAAAGCATTTGCTGTACACACTCGGTCGTTATTATATATGGGGTAACCCGAAATGAGTCCTAGGACCTGGGTATCAAGTATTACAGATATGGTGGTCCTAGACATAGAATTCTATACACAAATCTTCAAACAATTTTTAGCTCAGTTATTATTCATATCGGAAATTGATTCCTAAAGTGAAAAAGCAAAAAACATAAGAGCCCAAAAATACAGGTGTCCAATATACATACACACAAAACAGATTATCGTTATTAAAAGTAGAGGAGAGAACTCTACTATTTATTCATAATAAAAATCTCCTCGTATGGCAGTACACAAATATACAGTATCTACAAATCCAGACAGAAGGGGTTACGGAGAGAAAACAAAAGTGTATTTAGAGTGAAATTCAAGTGCTCGTGCAAAGGATAGAAAGGACCAAGCGGTCAGGGGATATTGATTGGTATGATAACCAAGAAATTTGTTAGCTTAGATGTAGACAGAGCCAGCCCTCAAACGTTAGTTCGTAATGAAGTTTGTAATTGTCTTAGCAAAGGTCCCTTTGCTTAGATGGTTTTTTGATCTTCAAGGAAGGGTTGATGGGCAGGGGCATAAGAGATGCCGGCTCACTGTAGGGAAAAGCTGTCGACGTTTCGACCCAAGGACAAACAGGGCAAATTGTATCCTCATGGACGGGTCTTCATCAGGACGGGGCGATGAAGGGGAAAGAGCATAGTTACAATGGATTCATGTAACCCCAGTAGTTAAGTAGGACACCTGTAACACAAATGTAGGGGCTCAGTTTGTTTAAAACCAACAACATGAAGGTTGATGATAAGTACTCCAGAAGCACTCACCCTGTTAGTGGTGTGCCTATATGCCAACTGGACAATTCGTTAAAAGAGAGCCGAGCAAGCGTGCTCTCGAGTACTAGGAGGAAAAATAAGAAACATAAAGCCATCAGTGCTGTGTTTCTTACGTAGTGATTTTTCAAATACAAAACATAGACTAGACAAAGACAAAAAATGAACAATGTGAAGCTAGCTAATTGGACTCACCCTCGCTCAGTCGGCGAAAAGATGATGAGTTGGGTTTTCTGTGAAGCAATATACACGCTGTGTCTGTGGACAAGAATGTATAATGAGCTAAGTGGGTCAACAGTTACAAAGTCGGAGTGGTTACATGTAACATCAGGGGATGTTGGTTAGTCATAACATACCTCCTCCGTAGAACTGCGTGGCCTATCAATGGGGCTCTGTCTGTCGATGACTGCTGAGAGAGGCTCGATCAGCGTCAGGTTAAGTACTAGACGTGACGTGAACGTGCACGCTACTGACATATCACGCTATGGCAGGGGCTGTTGCCTAGCAACATACGTGGCGTGGAATAGAAGACAGACTCTAGGCGTCTTAGAAGTTCGGAAAACATAGTAAATATGGAGGCATTCGCATGCAACGGAACATGATACACATTATATGCTTTATACAGTACATGTTTACAAAGTACATATAAAATATGCATCCTGATAACAAAGTTCCTTATATTGTCCAACTAAAGTACGAGCGTAAACAACAAGTTAAGCAATCAGCCATTGTACAGGGTGGACATTTGTCTTGTTGTTTCTTCGTATTCATTCAGACCCCGGTTCACTGTGTCAAATATGTGCATCCATTTGCACTCTCGGAGACTAAGGGTACTGGCAAAGTTCCCACCCCTGATGTTTACCGCTACTTTTTCTAGGATCCACCACCGGAGACTTTCAGGTGGGTGACCGAAGGTCAGAAAATGTTCCACCAAGGGAGCGCCTTGTACTTTGCAGCGTATTCTGCTTACATGCTGCAAAATTCGAGCTTTAACTTTTTGTATGGTCTGGCCCACATACAGGAAATCACACGGGCATTTGATGGCATATATGACACCCGTCGAGTTGCAGTTCGTTTGGTGGCGTAAGGTGTGGGTGTAGTTATTGTGTGTACACTGCTTGATTTCCAGAGTCAAAGGGCTCTTTCCCCTTCCCCTTCATCGCCCCGTCCTGATGAAGACCCGTCCATGAGGATACAATTTGCCCTGTTTGTCCTTGGGTCGAAACGTCGACAGCTTTTCCCTACAGTGAGCCGGCATCTCTTATGCCCCTGCCCATCAACCCTTCCTTGAAGATCAAAAAACCATCTAAGCAAAGGGACCTTTGCTAAGACAATTACAAACTTCATTACGAACTAACGTTTGAGGGCTGGCTCTGTCTACATCTAAGCTAACAAATTTCTTGGTTATCATACCAATCAATATCCCCTGACCGCTTGGTCCTTTCTATCCTTTGCACGAGCACTTGAATTTCACTCTAAATACACTTTTGTTTTCTCTCCGTAACCCCTTCTGTCTGGATTTGTAGATACTGTATATTTGTGTACTGCCATATGAGGAGATTTTTATTATGAATAAATAGTAGAGTTCTCTCCTCTACTTTTAATAACGATAATCTGTTTTGTGTGTATGTATATTGGACACCTGTATTTTTGGGCTCTTATGTTTTTTGCTTTTTCACTTTAGGAATCAATTTCCGATATGAATAATAACTGAGCTAAAAATTGTTTGAAGATTTGTGTATAGAATTCTATGTCTAGGACCACCATATCTGTAGTACACACTCGGTCAGCAAATTAATTCACACAAACTGAACTACAGACCAATTATTTTTGTATAAAAATATTCTTTATTTTTATTTCCTAGAACCAAGCAAGCGTGGCACGGGAAAAGTGATAAATACTTCGCAGTAAATATACAGTTGTAATACAGTGATTGTATATGCACTTTGTTTTGAGAAACGCAATGCTTAGTAAATACAGTGCTTATATTTTGAATATGACTTTTAGTAAAATTACAGGCAAGTTACTTTTGAGATTACTTTTCTTACACAGTGCAGTATGCCTTGATACTGCACTGGGACATATCCTGTAAACCGGTAAATAGAATCGTTTTTGTTAGTACAATTTTAAATAATTTCTTTAGGTTTTCAAATTCCACCCAAGGGCGTGTGACGTCTGGTGCAGGGGTGGCTTTCAGGATCTTCTTTCCAGCTCCTGGTTGCGGTTGGGGGGACCTTCTGGTTTGAGGCTGCATGCATCGACTGGAGGCTTGAGGCAGGTCAGGGGTTGCCGGATCTCCGGTCGGGAAAGCAGAGGGCACGTCCTCTTGGTGTTGGACCACTCGAACTCTGGCTGTGGGCGTCTGGTGCAGAGTGGTGCCGACCCGTGGCGTCTGTTGTTCGAACAAATCCAGTATTTACTGGAGACAGTCTTTGTGGTTTCAAGCAGGCAGGTCCTCGGGGGTTTTCGAGGTTGCTGGCTGCAGGACAAACCTGGATTTCGCAGGAGCAGGTTGTAGGAAAGTGGGTTTCTGTTGCAGTAACCCCCCACTTTTAGCCAGACTACTGATGCACTTTCACTTGATGTTCCCTGGGTCCCTGCCAATCAGGTTCCCAGGGCCTGTGTTCTTTCCCCAAAATTAACCCAATTTACATCTTTAACCACAGGTCAGCCCCTGGTAAATGGTACCACAGGTACCAAGGGCACTGTGACCAGGGAAGACCTCTAAGGGCTGCAGCACTTACTGTGAAACCCTTAGAGGCCCTGTACCTTTGTACCCACACATACACTGCCTTTGCAGGGTGCGTATTTTGGTGAAGAAAAAGGTGAAGTCGACATTGCACACATCCCTGTGTGCCATGCCTACAACCCACTGCCCTGGCATAGGCCAATCACCCCTCCAGCTGGGTGTCCTATGCTGGTGGTGAGGGTACAGGTGCATGTGCCCTGTGTTCGAGGCATGTGGGCTGCTGAATTCATATCTGTGCATAGATCGCCACCTAGTGTTGGGTTCGGATGATCGCACATTGTTGTCCTGTTAGAGTCTTCGAAGTATCACGAGATAGGTGGCTCCTCCCCTGGACTACAGTGCGCATGGGCATCGACTCCATCCCCAGATTGTTTTTTTCCGCCATTGGGTTCGGATGTATATTGGTTCACTCTAGTCGGAATAGATATAAACTTTCTTAAGGCCAAAAGGCCTTTAGTTTTTTCGTCGGTATAGTCTTGCGTTCGGTGCCTGCTTCTTCCAGCTCGGTTCCGAGCCGGATTCCAGAGAACCGCGTGCTTTCCACGCGGAAGGCCCAGTCAACGCCACAGACCATATTGACTGCTCATCATGGAACGGAGCCCGTTCAAGAGATGTCCCGTGTGCAACTCCAAGTATCCCCACATCGACGTCCACACGGTCCCGGTGTGCAACAAGTGTCTGTCGCCGGATCACGATGAAGCCAGTTGCATGGCTTGTTCCCGTTTTCGATCCAAGAAGACGCTTAAGCATCGACGCGCTGCGTGCCAGGAGGCCCAGCAGACCGCACCGGCGCCTGTGGACATCTTCGATGCCGGGGATGATGAGGGAGCTGACCGGGAAGTTAGTGAAAACCTGTTGAATCACGCGTCGGACGGGAGCCAGCATGCCCGAGAAGGTGCCCTCGGTGCCGAAGTCAACGACAGTGGTCCCAAGCTTAAAGCATCAACAGTCTTCGTTGGAAGAACAACAGGAACACTTTATCGATGCCGAAACAGGCAGACTTTCCCTCCATAAACGGAAAATTGCCCCGGAACAGCCAATGGAGTCCTATAAAATTCCTTCAAAGAAAAACAAGGATTCCACTTCAACTCCTGTTCTTGTGGAACCACTTTCTCCACATGGCCATGATGTCTCACCCACTTATTCTGACGTGGACGCTGGGGATGGTGATGATGGTGATGAGTACAGCTATCCTGTCTACACAGACGCTGATGATACCAATGAACCCTGGGTAGCTGGTGCTGAGCCAGGTGATCCTCACTCTGCCCCAGACTCTCAACTCTATGCTGTGACAACGTCGCCTACAGAGGATTCAGCGGGGTTTAATGCCCTCATTGGGAGAGCGGCTAAGAATCATGACGTCCAGCTCCATGCTGACCCCATTGAAGTGGACTTTCTTTTTGACACCTTTTCCGTCTCAGAGATAACTGTCAAGACTCTGCCTATGTTGAAGGGTGTCTTGAAACATGCTGGGGAGATCTTTAAGGAGCCTACCAGAGCCAGGGTGATAAACCCAAGGATCGAGAAGAAGTATAAACCAGCGCCTACTGACCCTACGTACATCAAGGGACAGTTGCTTTTGGACTCTATTGTTTCGAATGCCCAGAAGAGGGCTAATTCTCAAACAACGGGTGATGCTCCTCCCCCAGATAAAGAATCTAAGGTGTTTAAGGCATCAGGGAAAAGGGTGGCAGCTCAGGCAGCCAATATCTGGCGCATTTCAAATACACAAGCACTTCTAGCGAGGTATGACAGGGCACACTATGACACACTGGAGACCCTGTTGCAGCACCTGCCAGACGAATACAAAGAGGCAGCTGAGATGCTCATCTAAGATGGGAAGCTAATATCCAATGCTTCTATTAAATGTGCGCTGGACGCGGCTGATACCGTGGCCAGAGCTGTCAACACTAGCGTCATGCTGAGATGACATGCCTGGCTCAGAATCTCGGGATTTAAGCCAGAGATACAGACCACCATTCTTAATCAGACAGTAAACCCTGATCATCTGTTTGGCCCAGAGGTGGACACCACCTTGGAAAAGATCAAGAAGGACACTGAAACCGCTAAGTCCATGGGGGCCTTGCACTCCCAGCAATTCAGGGGTGGTTCTTTTCGTCGCTCAAGCACTAGAGGTGTTTCCAGAGGCCAGAGCTCCCAAACCACGCAGTACTATAAAGGCAACACCACATACACCAAACAAAGTCGAGGTGGTTATCGTGGAAACAGCGCCAAAGGCAGGGGTGGTGGAAACAACAACTCCAGATCCTCTGCCACTAACAAACAGTGACGCCTTGTCACTGCCCCCCAACCACGCAACACCGGTCGGGGGGAGACTTCAACAGTTCCTGCCCATCTGGAAATCCATCACCACGGGCAGGTGGGTCACACAGCTTATACAGTACGGTTATTGTCTGGAGTTAACATCCACTCCACCCAACATACCCCCACGACACCGTCCTATGTCCGCCGAGCATTTGCACTTATTGCAGCAGGAAGTCCTCGTCATGCTGCAAAAAGGGGCAATCGAGCTCGTGCCTGTGGAAGAAAGAGGCACAGGAGTTTACTCACTGTACTTCTTGATACCAAAAAAGGACGGGGCCCTCAGGCCCATACTGGACCTCAGACCCCTCAATCAGTACATTCTTTCGGAGCACTTTCTCATGCTGACCCTGCAGCAGGTACTCCCGTTGCTCAATCAGGGGGATTTTCTCGCAACTTTAGATCTAAAGGATGCGTATTTTCACATTCCGCTGCACCCGTCGCATAAAAAGTACCTCCGGTTCACCATCCAAAACCAACATTACCAGTTCAAGGTTTTGCCTTTCAGGGTCACCACGGCACCCAGGGTGTTTACAAAGTGCCTGGCGACGGTGGCGGCGCACCTACGGAGACAACACATTCACGTCTACCCTTATCTGGACGACTGGCTCATCCAAGCAAAGTCAGCCCAGCAGTGTGCCGCCCACATGTCCCACACCATTCACCTTCTTCACGATCTGAGTTTCTCACTGAATTACCCAAAGTCCCACCTGCAACCCGCCCACATACGGCAGTATCTGGGTGCGACGTTAAACACTCTGGCAGCCACAGCACAGCCAAATTCAGTGAGTCAACAGCATTCAATCGCTGATACAAAGATTCAGACCTCGACACTCGCTTCCGGCGCGTGTGTTCATGCAGTTGATAGGCATGATGGCCTCCTGCATCTCCATAGTCCCGCACGCGAGACTACTTATGCGCCTGCTTCAGGAGTGCTTAGCACGTCAGTGGACTCAGGCTCACGGACAGTTGAAAGACCTAGTGTTGGTGAGCGGTCGGGCATACAACTCTCTGCATTGGTGGAATCCACGAAACCTTTGCAAGGGACGACCGTTCCAAGAGCCTGTGCCACAGATCATCCTGACAACGGACGCTTCTCTCCAGGGATGGGGAGCTTATGTACTCCATTACACTGTGCAGGGACTATGGACACCACAGCAGAGGAAGATGCACATCAATGTTCTGGAACTGATGGCAATCTTCATGGCACTGAAAGCCTTCAAAGTACATCTGTGCAACAAAGTCGTGTTGATCCTGACGGACAACATGACGGCCATGTACTACATTCAGAAGCCGGGAGGAACACACTCTCCACAGTTGTCTCATCTGGCTCAGAGCATGTGGAAGTGGGCCATTCAAAGAAATATCTTCCTCATGGCAGAACACCTCCCGGGCAAGGACAATCAGATGGCGGACCTGCTCAGCAGGCACAGCCACCAAATGCACGAGTGGGAGATACATCCATCAGTACTCCAACCGTACTTCCAAAGCTGGGGTCATCCAGAGATCGACCTCTTCGCCACAAGGGAGAACGCAAAATGCCAAAGCTTCGCCGCCAGGTTCCCACACCCACAGTCGCAGGGCAATGCGATATGGATGAACTGGTCAGGCAAATTTGCGTACGCTTTTTCTCCAGCACCTTTGATACCGCTGGTGGCACGCAAGCTCAGGCAGCACTCGATGACTCTCATCCTGGTTGCTCCAACGTGGTCTCGCCAACCATGGTACACCACGTTTCTGGAACTATCCGTGGTACCGCATCAGAGGCTACATCTCACACCCAGCCTTCTGACGCAGAGCCATGGCGACATTCAGCATCCAGATCGGTAACAGCTCAACCTGGCGATCTGGCTCCTGAAGTCCTAGAGTTTGGCTACCTGCACTTGCCTTCCGACTGTATGGACATAATTTGGGAGGCGAGAAAGCCCACCACCAGATCATGCTATGCGGCAAAATGGAAGCGGTTTGTCATTTATTGTGCAGACCACAACATTAACCCGCTAGATGCTTCTATTCAGAATATCATCTGTTACCTTTTCCATCTGTACAAATGTAATCTGGCCTATACTTCCATTCGCATACATCTGTCCGCAATGGCCGCTTATCTCCAGAATAGGCAGCACCTCTCCCTCTTCAGGGTGCCTGCCATTAAGGCTTTTCTGGAAGGACTCAAGCGAGTCATTCCGCCGCGGACTCCACCAGCTCCGGAGTGGAACCTCAATGTAGTCCTCACCCGGCTGATGGATCCTCCTTTTGAGCCACTGCACTCCTGTGAGATTCAGTTCTTAACGTGGAAAGTGGCTTTCCTCATAGCGATTACGTCGCTATGGAGAGTTAGTGAATTTCAAGCCCTAACTATCCAAGAGCCATTTATTCAAATCCATTCTAACAGGGTGGTGCTTCGCACTAACCCTAAATTTCTACCCAAAGTTGTGTCTCAATTCCATATCAACCAGACTATTGAATTGCCAGTTTTCTTCCAGAATCCTGAGTCATTGGCGGAGAGAATGCTCCACACCCTTGACGTCAAAAGGGCCCTGATGTATTACATCGATAGGACCAAGGATTTTAGGAAGACTAAGCAACTCTTTGTCGCCTTTGCACCACACCACAAAGGTAACCCTATTTCCAAGGCTGGTATTGCTAGGTGGATCGTTAAATGTATCCAGATCTGCTATCTGAAAGCAAAACGTACTCTCACCATTCCACCAAGGGCCCACTCCACCAGAAAGCTGGGGGCCTCTATGGCATTCCTTGGAAACACTCCTTTGGAAGACATATGTAGAGCAGCCACATGGTCTACCACACACATTTACAAAGCATTATTGTGTTGATGTGCACTCCAAACAGCAGGCAGCTGTAGGGCAGGCTGTTCTCAAAACACTTTTCCAAACTGCTGCAGCTGGCACGGGTGGCCGCCGCTAATGGAGGGACTGCTATGTATTCTATGCACAGATATGAATTCAGCAGCCCACATGCCTCTAACCGAATATGCTACTTACCAGTATGCATCTGTTCTTGGCATGTAGGGCTGCTGACATTCATATCGCCCGCCCTCCTCCCCGGAGCCTGTAGCAGCTGCAGAATTCACATATACTTTTAGCATGGTCATCATTCACTGAGTTACACTCCATCTTGGCCACAATGGCTAAAAACTATCTGAGGATGGAGTCGATGCCCATGCGCACTGTAGTCCAGGGGAGGAGCCACCTATCTCGTGATACTTCGAAGACTCTTCCAGGATAACAATGTGCAATCATCCGGACCCAACACTAGGTGGTGATCTATGCACAGATATGAATGTCAGCAGCCCTACATGCCAAGAACAGATGCATACTGGTAAGTAGCATATTCGTTACCTGCCATTACTGCCTAGATTCAGATGCACAAACCGATGGCCCAAGTGGGACAGGCCTCTTTGAGGAATTTGTTTGCATAACTTCATTGTAAATGTGATATTGATTCATGTTTTTCTGTGTACTTGATTGCTCGTCCGCGAGACTTTGGGTATGGGCTTGCTAATCATATCATAGACTATGACTATTGATGAGTGTGAGAAGGTGGCCTGATATGCAGTGCTCACTATTCTAGTGAACACTATGTATCAGTCCAACAACCCTTATTGATGATTGGTTGTAAGTCAACCTTATAGACCAGCTATCCTAGTAGCGTGGATACGAGCAGTCTTCGGGCTAAACTCTAGAGGGTGTGTTAAGCCAGCTGTTATACCATCACATATACCCCTTGAACACCAAGTGAAAGGACACCACACAAGTGTTATGAAAATAAACAGTGTATTTATTAGAATCACAACAGCCCTGTACTCTTTATGAGGACAGGGTACTAAGCACAAAACAAAACTCTTACGAAAATACTTAAGTTAGCACAATTTACACAAGTGCCCGAGGGGCACGACAAACCATATACTATGGAAGTGGAATGCAAAATTACCAGCAGGTAAGTACTGTACTAATAGGCTTTGGAATCGCTAGGACTATGCTACTGAACCTTCAGATTACTAGTAGGAGGCCTAGGGTGCAGAGTGTGCACTCTCACGCGGGATGCGGGACAAAGTCTATGGTAGCTAGCTTTCACAAAGTTAGTGTTCTCGGGCGAACCCGACCTGGTAGGAAGAAAACGACAGTGGATCCTGACCCTTGGATAGTGAGGCTATGCTGGGGCACCGAAATGCTGAAGTTACCTAGCCCAGGGGCTGCAGCTGCATAGGTCTCAAAAGACGTCGGGAATCCTCGTAGACGAACCAGGAGCCTGAAGAAAAGATGCTGGCAGGCGACCAGTGAAGAGAGTGCAGAGGGGACCAAGTTCGTGACTACTAGCCAGTAGTCAGGTGGCACCAGGAGGGCACCGGATGGTAGTCACATCGACTAGGTGAGTGGGCAACGCTGTGCTCTGCAGATCTCACGGACCAGGAGGCGTTGGTCGGCGACCAGGATGGAGGAGCGAGCTGTCCCACGATGGATGAAGCTGTCGACGTCGCTAGACCCAGGATTGGGGCAACAAGTCTTGGCTAATTCAAGCCCACGCGGTGGACTCAAAATGGCGTCTGGAGTGGACTAGGAGGGTCCGGGGTGCTCCTCTTTTGGAAGGGAGCAAGGGCCAGTCTGGAGCAACCAGACCAGCAGCAGTGATGTCGTCGGGCGTCGTTCAGAAGGCCACAAGCCAGCGGGCTAGTAGCCAAACAACACGGTGAACAGCAACAAGCAGAAGGGCCCCACGCAGATCGTGGAGATGCTGGGGGGCTGAGCTTCGGTGCTGGAGCTGCTCAGGGTCGGGGCTTCTCGGACCCCAAAGCACTCACCAGAGGATCCCTCGACGGTCGTGCTGGAAAGAAGTCGTGCAGTCTTGAAGATGGCCGGTCCCTCGAGGTCTCGTCGCACCCACGGTTCTCAGCTTAGCTGTAGAGGTGGGTAGAGGTCAGAGGTGCCAGGGAAGCCGGTTCTCGTCGCGCTGGGCAGTCGGATTCCTGAGGAAGGACTTGCAGCAGACCGCAGTGTTCTTAAGATGGTGCCTGCGGATGCAGGGTGACTACTCCTTAGTCACAAGGGAGAATCTTGAAGAAGAAATCTTGAAGTCCTTTCGTAGAAAGTCGTGTCTTGATTCCAAAGATGATCTAATTTGGAAGGGTCCCCGCTCCTGCCTTTATCCTAAAGAAAGGGGTGGGTACGCGACTAGGTCCTGCCCTAGGGGTGGGACCAGGAAGGGGGGTGGTTACACCCCTCTCCCATGCCGGACTTCCCCAGGCCAGGGGCTGGTGTGCCCCTGGAACTGGTTCTAGCCGGCAGATGCGTAGTGAGCACCGGGGTGCCACTCAGCAGTCACCTTCCTGTAAAGCCCTGCCTACCCAGGATACACAAAACCCAGTCTGGGATGGTGCTAGCACCGCCCCTGACAGGAAACCCTTTGTCCAAGCTCTCCTCGCTGGAAGGACTCCCAGCAGCAGGAGGTCAGACTCGTGTCTGTGGTGGCAGCATCCATTTTGTGGAGCTGAGGCTTCGTTTAACTTTAACCGGGGTTCACAGTTACATACATGTCGTGTCCCTCTAGAAGGGTGGAATGCTAACCCCGTCGCCAGAATTGGCGAGGGGTTAGTATTCCAATTCGTATGACACCTTACTCGACATGTTTTGATAAAGCCATACCAAAGATAGCATTTAACCGCGAGGATTATAATGCACTTAAGAGTATATGGTATGCGTTATCATGGAACAGCTATTAGGACTTGGTTCCGCAAGCTGCAAACGGGCTCAGCTCATGCCAGAGCACCATTTCACACGATTCCAAGCACTCTGCCTTCAGGATTGTCAAGGCCTGCCATAGGAGTGACTGATAGGAATCTGTGTGTCCATTTTTAGGTCTCGCCTGTCGATGCGCATCGAGCAAGCGAGAGTATTGGGACTTATCCACTCTTTCCCCAACTTGCAAGGAATCGTGGCGATTCCTTGCAGTGCCCGTGACTTTTAAGCTCAATGCGCATGCGCATTGAGCTTAAAAGCGCGTGCACATGGCCCCAGCCGCCTGCCTTGCCTACTCTCCCGCCCCCTCACTTCTTGATTGCACGGCCGCTAGGCCGTGCCTCCCCTACTCCTCCTCCTACTCTCCTCCCCTCCCGTCTGTTCCCGCACTCCTCCCACACCCCCGCTCCGCCCCCTCCCCTGCCTGGTTGCGTCGCATTTCTCCTCCCCCCAGCCGCCTGCCTTGTTTATATTTGTATTTAGTCATTTGCATCCTCAGTTTCTTGAAGAGTAACAACTTGCTAGTATGTAAAAAAACAAAAAAACGCAGCATACAATATTACAAGCGAAAACATAAGTATTATTTTTGACCCAGGATCTGTGAC
The DNA here is from genome assembly GCF_964263255.1 of Lissotriton vulgaris. NCBI lineage: Eukaryota > Metazoa > Chordata > Amphibia > Caudata > Salamandridae > Lissotriton > Lissotriton vulgaris. The sequence continues at coordinate 227,338,160 of NC_141696.1, forward strand.
TGCGTTATCTTGCTGACGGGACTGCAAAACATGCAGTCTCTTGCGTCACTTCTTAGCCTCCATATGTCCAGGTCTTCTTGAGGAATATCGTCCTATAAGCACACCAACTGCGAAACGTACTAAACATTAGGTTCGACAGTCCCACTTGTGAACAAGTGCTTCGAAAACCAGTCAAAGGAGCAGCTCGTCCCCACCAGTGCAAAGACTGGTAACCGGCGCAGGTCCACCCAAATGCACACAATATAGCCAGTCAGGGCTCCGAGTGCCACTGCCTTACCCACTACAAATTAACATGGAAGCCAAGCCGTTCCAAACAAACGCATACAAAAGCAGTATTTTCTTTCTGCCGCTCGCCAGTCAGACTGCAGGAGTACAGACCAGCCCCCTCCACCAAAGGCCACCCGAGAGGTATACATCTCATTAAGCGCCCGCAATCACTTTGGCGGCAACACTTTGATGACCTCAGTGAGCCTCTTGGTGTAAACATCCAGCCCTTCCATGAGCCCTCACAGAGTCCAGGTCTGCCCGCAAATGCCTTTGAAATGTCTCTCAAGGACAGACAACTGCCTACTGGGGTGAGCTAACCCTTTCAATGCCTCTTTGATAAACACCTTTACCTCATCCTGCAGGGGCTCCTCGAGACCCCCTGACATTTCCGCCACTCTTTTAAAGGCAGCTACACAGACTGTTTTGCTTCTGTGTCTGCCTGCTCACTTCCTCTCCTCTTTCCCACATTGCTTTCAACCCCAAATTAAACACAGCAAATTAAGCTTTCAACATCGCCATGCAGACCCAGCCCACAAACATGGTTTATTCTGATCTTTTTTTAATCACACACGTAGGCCCCCGCTCCGCCCCCTCCCCTGCCCGCCGTGTCGCATTTCTCCTCCCCCCTCCCCTCATCTGCCTTCCCTCCGTCTGTTCCCTCTCCCCGCTCCGCCCCCTCCCCTGCCCGCCGTGTCGCATTTCTCCTCCCCCTTCCCCTTCTTCTCTGACATGCAGTGTGCGGCCCTAACTGAAGTAGTGTAAACCCCGGCGCACAATAGCCAACACCCTCACTCACCCTCAACCCCTCACCCTCACTCACCCTCAACCCCTCACCCTCACACTCACCCTCACTCACCCTCACCCTCACTCACCCTCAACCCTTCACCCTCACTCACCCACCCTCACCCACCCTCACTCACCCTCCCTCACCCTCCCTCACCCTCACCCTCCCTCACTCACCCTCACTCACCCTCACTCACCCTCACTCACCCTCACTCACCCTCAACCCCTCACCCTCAACCCCTCAACCCCTCACCCTCACTCACCCTCAACCCCTCACCCTCACTCACCCTCAACCCCTCACCCTCACTCACCCTCACTCACCCTCAACCCCTCACCCTCACCCTCACTCACCCTCAACCCCTCACCCTCACTCACCCTCAACACCTCACCCTCACTCACCCTCACTCACCCTCAACCCCTCACCCTCACTCACCCTCAACCCCTCACCCTCACTCACCCTCAACCCCTCACCCTCACTCACCCTCAACCCCTCACCCCCTCACCCTCACTCACTCACCCACCCTCACTCACTCACCCTCACTCACTCACCCTCACTCACTCACCCTCACTCACTCACCCACCCTCACTCACTCACCCTCACTCACCCTCACTCACCCTCACTCACCCTCACTCACCCACCCTCACCCACCCTCACCCACCCACCCTCACCCACCCTCACCCACCCTCACCCACCCTCACCCACCCTCACCCACCCTCACCCACCCTCACTCACCCTCACCCACCCTCACCCACCCTCACCCACTCACCCTCACCCTCACTCACCCTCACTCACCCTCACTCACCCTCACCCTCACTCACCCTCACTCAGCGCAACCACAGCATCTTCACTAAATATATTTAATAAACGTTAAGCTATTGGCAATATAAAATAAAATCCATTTTATTTACGTATTAATTATTAATTGTTTTTTAAAGCCATTGATTTTTTTTATATCAATACATATAAGTCACATATAAGTCCCGTTAATACAAAACATGTTGCTTTACAAATGCTAGAGGTGTCACATTTACAAAAATTATAACTATTGGCTTTGTAAATAAGAAAGGTATTAATTTAGCTATTTAGAAAAAACACATAAATAAAAAACAAAAAAATAAATAACACCTATAGCTCAAACTTTCCTACTGCGAGACCTATTGCATTTCCAATGCTTGTTAGGGTTAGATATAGGTATACTATATCTAAAGCAAAGGGTGATTACACCACCTTGCCCCAGCTGTCGTGCAGCCAGTTGTGTCAGATTTAGATGGCCATCCAGGGGTGGCATAATACATGCTTCAGCCCCTGGTAGGCCCTGGGTACACCTATGCCCTGAGTTACAGGGTCTGATAAGGGGGCCCAGTTCCAATTGGATAATGCACCTAAGGTACACATGTCAATTTAGTGAGAGAACAGCTAGGCTGTGGGTCTGATTGGCAGGCTCACAGCCAGGGAAAGTCGTAAACCAGTGAAACAAAAGCAAAAAATCTGGGTGATCATAGGATTGCAGACCCTACTCTCCTACAATGAGTATCCCCTAGATGAGAAAGATTAGTTACTTACCTGTAATCCTAGTTCTCATTCAGGGGTATACTCCTCAGTCATAAGCGACCCACCCACCTCCCCGGACGAGCATTACTGCAATGTTATTGTATGAGGATTGTGGATTCACTCAGGTGCTTATGCATCTCCAAAAAGAACTGACCTAACATCCACCTGTGGTGCACCATGGGAGCAAGGGGTCTCCTGCAGGTCTTAAAGGCACGGTACCCCTACTCTAATGCAGTGCTTAATTTGTAAAATATTAAGTGCAGGTGCTCAAATTTTTCAAGGAGGCCACTCACTCCACTGACTCCACCCACTTCCTTTATTGGCTCCACCCGTCCACACCTAGAACTAGTATTGGTGAACGTGCCTTAACAAGGGTTTTAACAAATTCTACAGGTTGAAAGATCATGAAATGAACCATGTGCATCGCCATAAGGATGCACTATAGGACAGTCTATAGCCTGTACTGTGCACCTGTGGCTGAGGGTCATTCACTAGCCACATGTCATCGAAGCACAGATGGGCCAAGCTGTGGCACAGCAAGATCCTGAGGAGGTACCTGTCACCCACTGGGGTGTAAGTCTGAAAACACCACACATCCACCCAGATAAGTGAGGACCGAGCACCACACACCCATGGCATTTCACCTCCACATACCTAGCCCACAAGAAGCCCATCAAGACCCCAATAGCTACTGTATACACAGGCTGTCAGGATCTTACTTGCAGAACCCCTGCAGGTACTCGGCAGTGGGTAGAGAGCCATGCGAGAGACACATCTCCTGTCTGAAGTACAGTGCTGCAGCGACCGGACCCGGGTTAACTCTGAAATTAAAGCACTGCTGTTCGTTTCTGATGATGCTTATTCTGGAAAGTCACATATTGACACCTGACTACCCCACCCCTTCTCCCTAGCTGCAACCGGACCTGACCCTCCAAAACAGAAGCATCAATCAATGCAATGCACTTGCAGGAACGCATGAACGCAGGCTCGCAGTCGCAATATCCAATCATAACGTAATGTCTCGCAACCGCTGCACCCTAAATACAGCAGCAGCCTTGGCCCTACCACAGAGAACAAGACAGGATTCATTGTGATATTATATATAATATTTATACAATCTATGATTTTTAGGTGAGCCACACCAATACTTCATAGACAAAAGTTGCAGTTGAGCTCTTTTTTGCAATTGCTGTTCATATTGAATTTCCTGCTTGATAAGGTCCTCTAAGTTGTTTATCGCCAAGCAATGTCCGGTTTTGTTTAGCATTACTCCATATGGACATAAACAAAACATTTCAGTCTCCTCTAACCATTCCAAGCTTCAAATCGGGTAAGCTGTGAGAAAAAGTGGTGATGAATGTTCAAGGCAACAGCAAAACAACCCTCTCCCTTCCAGCCTCCTGAGAAATTTACAAGTTAAGCAGCTACAAATTACTTCAAACGGAAACAGTGCTAATTCATCCCTTTGCCGAACGATGAAGTGGCCAGGCAGCCAGAAGATAACTGTGGGTGCGCTAGTGTAAATTATGTGAAAGTGGCACAAAGTGTGTGCGAAAAATGTGTGCGAGAGCGATAGTGGTATTTTTTTTATTGGGCCGAAACACAAATATAGCGTGCATTGTTTACATTCTGCAGTTGTAATTAGTTTCAATCTCAAAAGAACATTTTTTCAATGTGAAAGTACCCCTTGTTTTTGGAAAAAGACACTCATTTTAACTCAATCAGTCGCCATGAGCCATGGGGCCTGGAGGTTCTCCAAGCAGCTTGCCTGAAGAGTGAATTATTCATTTGATGTTGTGCAGTGCAGATGGAAACTGTCACATGAAATGTGGCACAGTCCAAGACTTTGAGATGAATGCGCACATTTAAAATATCGGTGAGCTTTCACACACAAGTCCTGTCTGATAATCATTCAACTGCTTGATTTACATCTAAGGTTACTACGAGAATGGAGATGCTAGAGCTAGGGGTCCTACAGGGACCAATTTGCGCTAGAAACACAAACATAAATAACCTGCAGGAACTTCTGTCCATATGTGTGTCACTGGGTTCTGCCTAAAACTTGTACTGCAGCTGCTGACAAGTGCTGTAACCTGCCCTTTTTCATTTGCAAATTCTGCAAAAAGAAAAACATGCCGGTTTCCATATGCGGAAAAGCGCTGTCACTGGCAATTTACTCTGGTAACCCATAAATTGGGAGATCAGGTGTGGCAGAGGAAAGGGGCAGTTGAGTCACGAGGTGCTGACCTTGAAAAAGCATAGTTGACAGTTAACTTATAAATGTATTTACTGCAAAGAAATTGGTGTAGAGGACACACAATAGTAAATCTGTTCCAGATTAATTAATAGTGACTTGTTGTAGTACTATCTACTACTCCCGTGCCTGTGACCTGCAGTCTCCTTGGCACTGGCTCCATTAGATCGCTGGCAAATAATGTGTTTTGGTTGGACCCTGGCCCAGGCCCAGAGCATCAGTATGCAATGCAAATGACAAGTCAAAAGGAATCATTTATGGCCTGCTTCCGCTGGGTTTTCATTTCAGTGCATGCAAGTTGTTAACAAAAAGCAGCTACGCACTTTTTTATTACTTCGACAATGTCATATTAAGGTTATTGCTGAGACTGGAACTTTACAGGACCCAGTCTGCCTTGCCCGCATCTCACTCATCAGCCCGCCCTCAACTGTAATAATTAACCAATGCGAAAGAAAATGCTTCTTGAAAGGCAGGAATGCACTACTGACATCACTAACGTGATGCAGTCATCATGCCTGGACCTGGGAAGGACGACGACACAGGACAATTAGGTACATTTCTTTTTAATAAATATTGGGCTCATCTCACTGGGGAGAAAAATTCAATAACCCCGGCCCTGTTAAAAAAGTGCAGGTGCTGAGCATCTGAAAGCTTCTGCACAAATTAAGCACTGAGTCTAATGCCTTAAAGGCAAGGTGTTAGTTATCTTTGTTTTCTTTATACTCTGCTGCAGCCTACTGCCAAATGCCTGCAATTGCAGGTTTTCTCTGACAATAAAGCATTGTTGTATGATAAATGTTTACTGCTCTCTTTCTTCCTTAGGGTTTGGGAAGAGTATAGGTGCTACTATACAAACCTATGTAATTTCAGCATTTTTGGCCATTGTGGAAATAGTTTAGGTTGCATATATACGTTTTCACATATGCATATATAGGTGTGTGTAGGAATGTAGGGTCTGCAATCCTATGGTCACCCCCGATTTTTGCTTTTTGCTTCACTGGTTTACGACTTTCCCTGGCGGTGGGCCTGCTAATCATACCCACAGCCTAGCTGTTCCCTTTCTAAATTGACAAGCATGTACCTTAGGTGCATTTACCAATTGGTACTGGGCCACCTTATCAGTCCCTGTACAGCATACCTTAGGTATCCAGGGCATAGGTGTACCCAGGGGCTGCAGCATGTATTATGCCACCCCTGGCTGGCCATCCAAATCTGACACAACTGGCTGCACAACAGCTGGGGCAAGGTGGTGTAATCACCCTTTGCTTTAGATATAGTAGTCCTATATCTAACCCTAAAATGGACACATATATTCCTATCAGTCACTCCTACTGCAGGCCTTATCAATTATGAAGGCAGAGTGCTTGGAATTATGTGAGATGGTGCTCTGGCATGAGCTGAGCCCGTTTGCAGCTTGCTGAACCAAGTCCTAATAGCTGTTCCATGATAACGCTATACCATATACTCAAGTGCATTATGTACCTCGTGGTCAAATGCTAACTTTGGCATAGCATTATCAAAACATGTCGAGTAAGGTGTCATACGAATTGGAATACTAACCCCTCACCAATTCTGGAGACGGGGTTAGCATTCCACCCTTCTAGAGGGACACGACATGTATGTAACTGAACCCCGGTTAAAGTTAACTCTAGCCTCAGCATCACAAAATGGATGCTGCCACCACAGACACAAGTCTGACCTCCTGCTGCTGGGAGTCCTTCCAGTGAGGGAGGCTTAGAAAAAGGGTTTCCTGCCTTGGGAGGTGCTAGCACCACCCCAGACAGGATTTTGTGTATTAGGTAGGACAGGGCTCAAAGGAATGAGACATGCCTGGGGCGCACAAGGTGCCCTGTGCATACACCGGTCAGAACCAGTTCCTGGGGCACTCCAGCCCCAGAGCTGGCGCAAGACCGGACAAAGGAAAGGGGGTGTAACCACCCCCCTTCCTGGTCCCACCCAGAGGAGGGACCTCGTCGTAGTGCAGCCCCCTTTAGCTGAATAAAGGTAGGAGCTGGTCCCATTCCAAATCAGATTATCCTGAACAACTTCCCAAGAAGAAACTCTGGACTTCGACGTTCTGCTCCACAGAAGACTGAAGATATCTCCCTTGTGGGCAAGGAGTGTCCACCCTGCACCAGCAGGCACCATCAGCGTACAGCAGCTTCCCTTTGTCGTCTTCCTGCAAGGATCCAGACTTCAGAGCCCGACGAGACCCGGATTCCCAGACCTCTACTCACATCTGCAGCACAGCAGAGACCCGTGGGTGCGACGAGACACGTGAGACCGGCCATCTTGGAAGAAGCAGCAAATCGCTCCAGCACGACTTCAGAGGCATCCTCGTCCAAGTGCTTTGGGGACTGAGAAGCCCCGACCCCGAGCAGCTCCTGCATCGAAGATCAGCCCTCCAGCATCCACGAGATCTTCGTGGGGCCCTTCTACCTGTTTGCTGCTCGACGCGTTGTCTGGTCTCTTGCCGGCTGGCTTGTGACCTCCTAGACGACGAACTCCGCCAACTTTGCTGCTGGTCTGGTTGCTCCAGACTGGCCCTTGCTCCCTTCCAAAAGAGGAGCACCCCGGACCCTCCTGGTCCACTCCAGATGCCGTTTCCACTCACCGCGTGGGTTGCCTTTGCCAAGGCCTGTTGACCCCGAATCCGGAGACGACACCGCCGACAGCGAGAGCCTGCGTGGGACAGCTCGTGCCGCCATCCTGGTCGTCGAAGACACCACCTGGTCCACGTGGCTGCAGAGACAAGCGTCCACCTTTACCTGATCACGACGACGACATCTGGTTCCACTCCTGGTTCCACTCCAGTCACTGGCTAGTGACTTTGAACATTGTCCCCTCTGCTTTCAGGTTCTTCTCTTCACTGATCCACCCTCGGATGACACCGGACATCTTCCTCCTGACCGCCTGCAGCATCTTTTCCTCCAGGCCCCATAGACTTCGACGCCGGAACCTGACACGACTTGGCACCTATGCACCTGCAGCCTGTGGGTGAGGTAACACGAGCATTTCGGTGCTCAAGGGTAGCTTGACTCTCCTAGTGTCCAGTTGCACAGTCGTTTTAGTCCTATCTAATCAGGGACGTCCGTACTCACCTTTTCTTTAAACTGTACTGTCCATAGACGATTGTACGCATCTCGCGTGTGAGTTCACACTCTGCAGACGCGCTCCGTGGGCCTCCTATTACTTACCTCCAGTTAGTTATTAGAGGACTTCGACCCATCCTCAAATTTTTTGATGCCCCCACAAGACAACTGGTGGTCCAAGCATCCGCGCTGTCCAGGCTGGACTATGCCAGCTCCCTACTGGCGGGGGTTAACCAGTCAGAACTCTTGCGGCTCCAGCGGGTTCAAAACGCTGCGGCCCGACTGGTGACAGGCCTGCCTAGGCGGTGCTCGGTGTCCAATACTCTGCGCTCTCTCCACTGGCTCCCTGTGCAGCAGAGGGTTACATTCAAGGTTCTTTGCCTTGCATTCAAAATCCTCAAGGGGACATCTCCACAAATCTTGGAGAAATTGTTGATTACCTATGTCCCCTCCCGCACTCTTAGATCCTTAGGCCAGAACTTAAAAGTGGTCCCGCGGTTTAAGCTGAGTAGAGTTGGTGGCCGTTCATTTCGAGTTCTGGCGGCGAGCTGGTGGAACTCTCTCCCTCCACAAAACCGGGCCATCGATGAGCTCTTTCAGTTTAGACGGGCTATCAAGACCTTTTTATTTGTTTAGCTCATCTTGGGTCTTTTCTCTTTTTGCTGCCTGCTATTAATGCTGTGTTGTGTTTACCTCCTCAAAGCGCCAGGACGCCCCTTTACTGGGGCAGCTGTGCGCGGTACAAATAAAAATAACATAACATAACATTACAGTATAGTGTGGTCCCAGCGATCCTACAGCCTCTGGACAGCTCCATTCCTTTGATTGACTTTCACATTCCACTTACTTAGTATATGGTTTGTCGTGCCCCTAGGGCACCCTTGTAAATCGTGCAACTTAAACGTATTTCCTTTTGAGTATTGTCATGTGCTTAGCCCTCTGACCTCATAAAGAGTTCAGAGGTGTATGTTAGTTAATAACGAACTTCGCCGCCTACAGGCTGTCCAGAATCAGGCCGCCCGCCTTATTTTCCACCTCCCAAAGTCCTCCCACATCACCCCTGTCCTGAAAACACTTCATTGGCTCCCGATCTCCCAGAGATGCCTCTTTAAGATAGGCTGTCTGGTCTTCATGGCTCGAGCCCGCATCGGCCCAGTCTTTATCAACTCTCATCACTCCCTATGTCCCCAACCGTTCCTTCCGCTCCTCTAATCAGTTCCTCTCCAATGTACCTCGGTTCCGTAAATCCAAAACCGGAGGTACCAGATTCTCTGTTTTGGGTCCCTCCTTTTGGAATAGTCTCCCTCTACCAATCAGATCCATTACCATTTATTCCCCATTCCGTAAGGCCTTAAAAACCTACCTGTTCTCCACTGCTTATTCCTGCTAAACAGTTCTGGCTTCCCCTGTCTCCCTCAGCTCCCCACCTCTAGCGCCAGGAAGCCGCTTGGTCACAGTGCGCTCTATTAAGAACCTTTTTCATTAAATATCTGTTTATTTTCATAACAACCTGTGTGGTGTCATTTCACTTGGTATTCAAGGGGTTAAATGTGGTAAAACAGCTGGCTTCACATGCCATTGAGTTTAGCCTAAAGACTGCTTTTGTCCACGCTACTAGGATAGCTGGTCTATAAGGTTGACGTACAACCAATCACCATAAGGGTTGTTTGGACTGATACAAGGTGATCACTAGAACTAGTGAGCATCATATATCAGGCCAACTTCTCAGTGTGTGTGTGTGTGTATATATATATGTATATGTATATGTGTATTTTCTATATGCTCCGGGATCCCGCACATGGGCGGGGATTATTCATAGATTATGACTTTGAGTATACCCCTGGATGAGAACTAGGATTACAGGTAAGTAACTAATCCTTACTTACCTTCGGTAACAATAGATCTTCATAGACCATCGCTCACTGGTTGGGGAGCTCATCTCCAGAAACACACAATTCAAGGTTTGTTGAGTCAAAAGCAAAAAGCTCACCACACAAATCTGGAGCTGCTAGCAGTGTTTCTAGCACTCGCAACCTTGTAGGCAAAGCTGTCTTAGTTTGCACCAACAACATGACAGCCATGTATTAAATACAGAAATAAGGGGGGGGGGGCACTCTCCAACTGTCATCTAGCTCAAGACATTTGTGTGAGAAAGTGGCTCTATATATACTGGACTAGACTGTAGTACAGTGTGTGTATAGAGTCCACCAACCCCAGAGGTATAACAGAGGTTAAAGTCAGTACTGACCTTACTTTCCAAAGTGGTTGCTTGGTCGAGCAGTAAGGCAGTACCAGAAGACCGTGTAAAGCATTTGTTGTACACACTCAGTCAGCAAAAGGTTTCACACACTCAAGGACTGAACCTCGGGCCAATTATTTTTATATCCACAGATATAGTTGTTTTATTTTTAGAACCAACAGTTATAAAAATATACTTTTGTAGTTGAGTACTTTCATGTAAATATTTGGCAAAGGAGCAATAAAGTTTGTAAACCCAATGATTACAGTATTGGTAGTAAGCAACACAATCTTAAAACACACTTTAGCATTGAGCTCAATGGGTTTTCCACATATAAGTACAGTTGATTACTTTATGGATTACTTAGGTAGTTCTATGACTAGAGTCTAGATTCAGTCCTGGGGTCTAAGCTGAAACCAGATTAGTAAAAAAGTTTTAGTCACTGAAGTGAATTTTCATTAATATATAGCTGTTTTAAAAGTTCACTCTTAAAAACTTTTCAATGTAAATCTGGCAATGTTATTCAATGGGAGGAAATTCAGGTTGCAGGTAAAGTACGATCGCGTTACTTTTTTAACCCAGCACTGATCTCCTAGGGCCAGCACTGGGAGCTTAACTCAAAACCGGTAGGTAATTGCGTTTCAGTATTTTGTATGATTTTTAAAGAATATTTGCAGTTTTCAAAAGTAGGCACTTAGAAGAAATTTCATAGAAAAGCAGACAATGGGTTCCTATGGAGAAAATAGATTACTAGTAAACCCGCTAGGGATTACTTTTGCGGTTCAGTACTGGACTGAAAGGTACAGTACTGGCTTCTCTCCTGATCCCAGGTGAGTACTTCAGACTGGCTGATTTTATAGGAATATTTTCAGTTTTCAAAACTTCACAGAAAATTTTCGAGTCAAAAATGGGTCAATGTTATCCAATGGCAGTTTAGTGAATTACCAGTTTCCAGGTGAGTACTTGGTTGATGAAGTCAAGGTTCAGGGCATTGACTCAGGGGTCCCCCAGGGTCAGCTAAGTACAGTTAGTTCAGTCCCAGCGGCACAGGGGCGGCCGGGTGCAGAGGTAGGTAGGCCCAAGGATGTCCAACTAGGGAAGGGGGGCCTTCGGTTGGTGGCTTCTGGCTAGCAGGCCACGTGGCTCTGGGAGCTGGGCTCCTTGTCACTTGCTCAGGGCAAGGGGGGGGGAAGTAGGATAGGACAAAGAGGTCACAGCCAGCAGCACTCGGGCGGCTGGGTGCAGGGTGCTTTTGAGCCGTCGGGCGCTCAATTTTATCCAATGAGGGGATGGAGACTCTCCAGGGGCGACCAACACTTCGAGAGCTAAGTTAGGATCTTGGAGCACAAGTAGGTACACCAAAGGGAGGCACAGGGGGCTGTAGGGCGCCGGGTGCAGGAGTGTCTTTGGATGTCGGAAAAGCTTACCCTCAGCTGGTCGAGGCTGGGGGTGCCCTGGTTCGGTGTCTGCAGGCGTTGGCTGGTTCGTTGAGGAGGGTCTCTGGGCACTGGACTTCGGGTCCCAGTCGCCAGGGGGATGTCCTCGTGGTCTTGGTTCGGGTTGGCCCGGCCCGGGCTCGGCTGGTGCAGAGTGGGCTGGTCCGGAGCTTCCTGGTGGGCACCTGGTGGGTTGTTGCAGCAGAGCCTCTGCTGATGCGAGTCCCAATCTTCAAAAGGGTCAAGGCAGGCAGGTGCTCTGGGTGTCCCATGGTTGCTTTCCGCGGTGGTCGCCGGGATTAGGCAGGAGCAGGTTCCAGGTTCAACAGGCCGGTAGGGCTGTGGCCAAGTCAGTTGTTACTGTCCTGTTAGCGGCTGCGTGGCGGGTCGTCTTCTTGATCTTCTTTCTTTTTGATATCAGGATCTGAGGAAGGAAGGTTCAGGGAGCCCCTAAATACTAAATTTAGGGGTGTTACAGGTAGGGCAAGGGCAGGGACCAATGGGTCCCTGTCCTGGGGTGAGGACACCCCCTAGCCTGCTCCTCTCCTGTGGGATGGGGACAGGAGCCTTGCTGGGATTGGGCAGGGCTCCCCATCTAGAAGATGGCCGGAGCCCAGGGTCGTGCTTCACCTCGCCTCCTCCACCTGAGTGGTGGGGTTGGCATAGGTTGGCACACCCTCCTTCCTGACGTAGTTTTTCCCGCCAGTCTTCCCTCCAGAGTGGGGGTAGAACGGGTGGGGGGGCAGTTTCTGGGTACAGCAAATGGTCTGGAGAAGCTCTCAGAGGCGGTATGCCTTTGAAGCTTCCCTCGGTCCATCCTGGGGGAGGACATATAGCACCTCGCCCAGGATGTGGATTGTTGCAGGCCTAGGCGAGCGGGGACTCTCCACCCAGGGGTCCAGCAACATGTCTGATGTGTGGCAGCCTCTGCAGCCACTCAGCCCAGATGTGGTTTGTAGGTTCGGGTTTTGGAGGGCATCTCTAAGATGCCCTCTCGTGCTTCTTACATTAAATCCCACACTGGCATCAGTGCAGGTTTATTGTGCTGAGAAGTTTGATACCAAACTTGTCAGTCTTCAGTGTAGCCATTATGGTGCTGTGGAGTTCGTAATGATAACCTCCCAGCACCATATACTCTTAAATGGCATTACTGCACTTACAGTGCCCAGGAATGGACCTGGGTACTTTAGGGGCACAGGGCTCATGCACCTGTGCCTTCACCTCTGGCATAGGGCACCCAGCTAGAGGGGTGACTGAAGTATGCCAGGGTAGTGGTGGGGTCTGTGGGCATGGCACACAGGGATGTGCCATGTCGACTCTTGTTTTAGTTCTGCACTTAGGCACTCAGCCTGCAAAAGACAGTGTGTGGGTCCCAGGGTACAGGGCCCCTGAGGGTGGCACAATAAGTGCTGCAGCCCTCAGGGGTCTTCTCTGGTCACCATGCCCTGGGTACCTAGGGTATCATTTACTAGGGGATGACAGGTGGCCAGAGATGCCAATTGGGTATTTTGTTTCAGCATAGCTGTTCTTTTTAGGGAAGGAACACAGGCCCTGGGTACCTGATTGGCAGTGACCCAGGGCATACTCAGTCAAAGCACATCAGCAGTTCAGAAAAAAGTGGGGGCATACCATGGCAAGAAAGATGGCACTTTCTCCCCCCCCCCCCCCACCCCGCCGCCCCTTCCCCCAAAAAAAGGATATGAGACTAACCTTGCCCTAGGGAGTCTTCATTGTCTAAGTGGAAGAACCTGGAAAGTCCATCTGCATTGGCATGGGCAGTCCCTGGTCGGTGTTCCACTTCAAAGTCCAAACCCTGTAGGGAGATGGACCATCTCAGTAGTTTTGGATTTTCCCCTTTCATCTGCATTAGCCATCTGAGAGGGCTGTGGTCAGTTTGAACCAGGAAGTGAGTCCCAAACAGGTAGGGCCCCAACTTCTTCAAGGACCAACCCACAGCAAAGGCCTCCCTCTCAATGGCACTCCAACGCTGCTCTCTGGGGAGTAGCCTCCTGCTTATAAAAGAAACAGGTTGGTCTTGGCCTTCCTCATTGATCTGGGAGAGGACTGCTATCACCAGCTCTGAGGCATCAGTCTGTACTATGAACTGCTTGGAGTAGTCTGGGGCTTCTAGAATAGGTGGTGAGCACATTGCTTCTTTCAGGGTGTCAAAAGCCTTTTGGCAGCTAACAGTCCAGTTCACTTTCTTGGGCATTTTATTGGAGGTGAGTTCTGTGAGGGGAGTCACAATAGACCCATATCCCTTCACAAGCTTTCTTTAATATCCAGTCAAGCCAAGGAATGCCCTGACTTGAGTCTGGGTGGTTGGAGCTGCCCAGTCCAGGATGCTCTGGATCTTGGGCTGTAAGGGTTGGACCTGGCCTCCACCAACAAGATGGCCCAAGTACACCACAGTGCCCTGTCCTATCTGGCATTTGGATGCCTTGATAGTCAGTCCTGCAGATTGCTGTGCTTGTAGAACCTTCTCAAGGTGGATCAGGTGATCCTGCCAGGTAGAGCTGAAGACAGCAATATCATCAAGATAGGCTGCACTGAAGGATTCCAACCCAGTCAGGACTTGGTTCACCAACCTTTGGAAGGTGGCAGGGGCATTCTTTAACCCAATAGGCATCACAGTAAACTGATAGTGCCCATCAGGGGTGGAGAATGCAGTTTTCTCTTTGGCTCCTGGGGCCATGCCAATTTGCCAGTACCCTGCAGTCAAGTCAAAGGTGCTTAGGAATTTGGCTGCCCCTAGTTTGTCTATCAACTTATCTGCTCTTGGAATGGGGTGAGCATCTGTCTTGGTGACAGAGTTGAGCCCTCTATAGTCCACACAGAACCTCATCTCTCTCTTTCCACTCTGTTGATGAGGTTTGGGGACTAGAACCACTGGGCTAGCCCGGGGGCTCTCATAGGGTTCAATCACCCCTAGCTCCAGCATCTTGCTGACTTCAGCTTTGATGCTTTCCTTGACTTGGTCTGATTGTCCATAGATTTTGTTTTTGACAGGGTTACGGTCCCCAGTGTCCACATCATGGGTACACCAGCTGGTCAGACCAGGTGTCAATGAAAAGATGCTAGCTAACTGCTGCAAGACTTGCTTGCAGTCAGCCTGCTGTTGGGGAGGGAGGGTGTCTGAAAAGACTACTCCATCCACTGACCCATCTTTTGGGCTGTCAGGGGAGATCTGGGAGAGGTTCACACTCTGCTTCCTGTTCCTCATCAGTCCCCATCAGTATGGTGAGGTCAGCCCTGTCATTGTAGAGTTTGAGGTGGTTCACATGGATAACCCTTTTGGGTGTCCTGCTGGTGCCCAGGTCCACTAAGTAAGTGACTTCACTCTTTTTCTCCAGGATAGGGTAAGGGCCACTCCATCTGTCTTGGAGAGCCCTTGGTGCCACTGGCTCCAAAACCTACACCGGTTGCCCAGGTTGAAATTCAACCATGGCAGCTTTTTGGTCATACCAGTGCTTCTGCAGCTCCTGGCTGGCCTCAAGATTTATGGATGCCTTATCCATGTACTCAGCCATTCTGGACCTTAGGCCAAGCATATAGTCCACAAGGTCCTGTTTGGGTTCTTGGAGAGGCCTCTTCCAACCCTCTTTTACAAGACAAAGTGGTCCCCCTACAGGATGACCAAACAGAAGTTCAACGGGTGAAAACCCCAATCCCTTCTGTGGCACTTCCCTATAAGCGAAAAGCAGGCATGGCAGCAGGACATCCCATCTCCTTTTGAGTTTTTCAGGGAGCCCCATGATCATACCATTCAATTTCTTGTTGAACCTTTCTACAAGACCATTGGTTTGTGGGTGGTATGGGGTAGTGAACCTGTACTGCACCCCACACTCCTTCCACATGTGTTTCAGGTAAGCAGACATGAAGTTCGTACCTCTGTCTGAAACCACCTCCTTAGGAAACCCTACCCTGGTGAAGACACCTAGGAGGGCCTTGGCTACTGCAGGAGCTGTAGTTACTCTAAGGGGAATTGCTTCAGGATACCTAGTAGCATTATCCACTACTACTAGAATGAATTTGTTCCCTGAGGCTGTGGGAGGGTAAAGTGGACCCACAATGTCCACACCGACTATTTCAAAGGGCACACCCACCACTGGCAGTGGTATCAGGGGGGTCTTTGGCCTGCCACCTGTCTTGCTACTGGCCTGACAGGTAACACGGGAGCTCACAAACTCCTTCACTTTTTGGTTCATCTGGGGCCAGTAAAAGTGGATCATCAATCTTTTTGCAGCGTGAATCTTTCTGGATTCACTATGCTGTGCATTATTCCGCGATCTTGTGGTTGTGTCCGGAATCGTAGTCTTTTCTTTGGTTTTTTTTTGTTGTTTTTTTTTTTTGTAGCCCAGGTGGGCGACGACGTCCCACCTTTTGGTGTATTTCCGGTGACGTTGGCACGCTTCCTGCGGAAGCACCCACTCTTGGGCGCCATCTTCAGATTCTTTTTTCCGCGGTTGGGTCTGGATCGTTCCCGAGAGGGCTCCAGACATTTTTGGAGAAAAGAAGAAAAAGAACGCAGTTTTGGACGAAAAACATTGGAGGAGACTACATCATCGAGAAGATCGACGAAAGAGGGAAGGCAGAGAGTAGCCAACGCCACGATGCAGGGCAAGGGCCAGCCTCCATCCCTTCGAGAGCTGGGTCTATCTTCAGACGAAGAAGACAACAACGCCGCCGACTAAGACGACGGCTACACGGTCGTAGAGACCGATTTTACGAAGACTCCAAAGAAGGGAGGAGACTCTACGGCCCCTAAAACCCCGAGAGATCAAGAGCCTCGAAAGATCGAGGGAAAATCCTCAAAAGCGCCGGCGCCGAAAGCTTCGGCGCCCGCACCTAAACTCAGGCCCAGCGGATCCTCTGAGAAGGAGTCCCCGGCGCCGAGAGCTGAAGAACAGCTAAAGCCTTCGAAAAACGTCTCCAAAAAGGAACGTCCGAGGGAGAAGGACCCGAAAAAGGCCCCAGCGCTGACGCCGAAGATCAGCTCTGGGCCGAAACCTTCGACGCTGAAAATTTGTTCTGCGCCGAAGAGATCGGCCGACCCATTAGACGCAGATCTGGCTGCCGAAATGGAGAAGAAGAGGCGTCTCGAAGCAGAAATGGAAAACATCCTGCAACGAAAAAAGGATTTCGACCCCAGGATGAAAGACTACGTAATCCTGACCAAGCCCAAGCCACAGGTGCATGAGGTGGTCGAGGAGGAAGAGGATGAAGTCGAGGAACAGTCGGGAAATGTCAAAACATTCGACGAACCGGACGAAGACGAGGCCTTCGACTACTATGAGGAGGAGGACGACGACCGCAGGACGCTCCTAGGTTCGGCGACCTCGGAAAGACGGGTATTGACTGGCAGGATGTCGACACAGAGTCCCGAAGAAAGCTTCAACACGTATCCTTCGAGGCCTTCGCCGCCAGATGACATTGGCGTGTACAACACGGTCATCAGGAATGCAGCGGCTGTCTCCAAGGTGAAACTCGACGAAGAGCAGCAGAAGCCTGACTTTCTCCTCGAGACATTGATCCCCACACAGGCCAAGAGCCAGTACCTGCCAATGCTAGAAAGTGTCATAGCACAAGGGAAAGAAGCCTTCTGGGAGCCGGCTACTTGCAAGGCAGTCACCCCAAGGACTGAAAAGAAGTACAAACATTGATCCAAGGACCCAGCCTATATCCAGGGCACGGTCTCAGCAGACTCAATCATTGCTGCCACAGCAAGGAAGAGGGCTAATGTGTCTACTACCTCAGGACCACCTCCAGACAAGGAGAGCAAGAGGATGGACTTGGTAGGGAGAAGAATTGAAAGGAATGCTGCAATGCACTGGCGAATGGCCAATTCCAACGCACTACTAAACAGACATCAGTACCAAATCATGGAGGAACTGGGCAAGTTGATGAAAAACATGCCTCAGGAATTCAGACAGAGCTGAAAACCTAGTCGAAGAGGGGAAGAGTGTGGCAAACTCTTGCATCAAGACAGCTCTGGACGGGGCGGAAACCTCCAGTAGGATCATGATGATGGGCATCACAGAAAGAAGACAAGCCTGTCTCAGGGTGTCAGGCTTCAAGCCAGAGGTACAACACAGCATACTGAACACCCCGTTCAACGGACAGACCTTGTTCGGGGCCCCAGTAGACGAAAAGCTCAGCCAACTAAAAAAGGACAATGAAACAGCAAGGTCCATGGGGGCATTGCAGTCAGTTCAGAGGGTCCAAAAGAGGCACCCCATCACGAAGGCCCAACGGCAGGGGTGGGAACCAGCCAGGAACATCGCACCAGGCGTTCCAACAATCCCACCAGACGGTGAACCAAACACAGCAAGGCCAACAAAAGCAGTCCTGGCAATACCAGCAGAGGGGCCAGCCCTTTCGCGGGAGAGGCAATGGACGGGGCCAGAATAGGAGGGGAGGTCAGCAACCCCCCACCAAGTGACTTGGTCAGGCAACATGTGCCCATCCAAATAAGAACTCCCAGGGTGAGGCACGAGAACAGCACGCAGGGGTCAGGCGCACTAAGTACCTGCGGGCATGTGAGACCAGTGGGAGGAAGACTAAAACATTACTTCCAGGAGTGGAAGAAAATAACTTCAGACAAATGGGTTCTAAACATCATGCAGTTCGGATACTGCATAGAACTGGAAAAGACGCCAACAAGCAGAAAGCCAAAGAGAAGGCAACTAACAAAGAAAGAGCTGCAGCTACTCCAAAAGGAACTGGGAGAGCTCCTGCAAAAACAAGCCATAGAACCAGAACCTTAGAGAGAAAGGAACAGAGGGGTGTATTCTACGTACTTCTTGGTGCCAAAGGTAGACGAAACTATGAGACCCATCCTGGACCTAAGGTTCTTAAACGAATTCATAAGAACGCAAAAGTTCAAAAGGACATCCCTGCAAGAGGTGCTCCCTCAATTGCAAAAAGGAGACTTCATGGTCACCATAGACCTAAAGGATGCCTACCTGCACATCCCAATGAACAGAAGTCACAAACATCTGCTCAGATTCGCCATAGGGGAACACCACTATCAGTTCACAACCCTAGCGTTCGGTCTAAAGTCGGCGCCAAGGGTCTTCACAAAGTGCCTAGCAACAGTTGCAGCACACCTAAGAAGGGAGGGAATACATGTATACCCTTACCTGGACGACTGGCTGGACGACTGGCTAATAAAAGCAAGGTCATACCAGATATGCAAGGAGCATGCACAGAGAGTGACAAGAACACTGATGGACCTGGGATTCTCCATACACTGGGGGAAATCCTCAATGGAACCAGAACAGATAAAGATCTTCCTGGGAGCTCAGATCGACACCGTACAGACCAGGGTGTTCCCAAGCGAGAAGAGGTCAGTTGCACTGGTGAAGGAGACGAAACTCTACCAGAGGGGGCAAGCTCGGATAGTGAGAACAGCGAGCAAGATTATGGGCATGATGGCATCATGCATTCACCTAGTGCCAAATGTGCGGCTGCACATGAGACCCTTGCAGGAGTGGTTACAAGGGCAATGGTCAGAAGCAACAGGGCGTTGGGAGGATCTAGTGGTTGTAACGCACACAGTGCAGAAAGCAATGGCATGGTGGAACATGGAGAACCTGACAAGGGGAAAGCCTCTAATGCCGCCAACGGTGACCATCACCACAGATGCATCCCAGAAGGGATGGGGAGCTCACATGGAGAAACTCAAAGTGAGGGGTCTGTGGACACCAGCAGATGCGATAAAGCACATCAATTTCCTGGAGTTGAAGACAGTTTTCCATGCTATAAAAGCCTTTCAGACAAAACTGTACAACCAGAGGGTGTTGATCCAGACGGACAACACTACAGCGATGTTCTACATCAACAAGCAGGGTGGAACACAATCAGCCACGCTCTCCAAGCTGGTGCAGGAGATATGGACTTGGGCCATCCCTCTCAACCTAGACCTGCTAGCCATTCATCTGCCAGGAAAGGACAACGTAGAAGCAGATTGGCTCAGCAGACAGACATCGGCAACCCACGAATGGGAGCTCAATTCACAGGAGACAAAAAGGCTGTTCGACAGGTGGGGGACACAGTCGGTGGACCGATTTGCAACACGCCAAAATGCTGAAGCTTCGCATCAAGGCGGCCCGGGGAGGGGCCCCTCGGGAATGCCCTATGGATAGACTGGTCGAGGACATTTGCTTACGCTTTTCCCCCGATACCACTGATTCACAAGGTCCTCAGCAAGTGCAGAGCGAGCAAAATGACACTAATACTGGTCCACCACAGTGGGCCAGGCAGACAAGGTATTCGCAGATCATGGAGATGGCACAGAGCGCACCCCACAGATTCGGGAGGAGAAAGGACCTGCTCACCATGCAAAACGGGCAGGTGCTGCACCCGGAGCCAGAGAGCCTGAGCCTCGTAGCGTGGCTCCTGAGGACATAGAATTTGCGCATCTGAAACTACCAGAGAGCACCCTGAGGGTACTTCGGGAGCCCAGCACGCGAAAGTGCTATGTATCAAAATGGAAGAGATTCACTCTATGGTGCAGGAGAGAGAAGCTGCACAATAAGATGCAACGGGACTCAACGGTGCTTAGATACCTCACGCGCCTACTATACAAGAAACTAAGCTCATCCTCCTTGAGAGTTCACTTAGCAGCAATAGTCGCTTACACAAGAGGGGAGACGTGTAAGAGTTTCTTCACCTCACAAGTGGTAAAAAGATTCCTAGAGGGAGCAAAAAGGATTGCGCCTCCAAAGAGGTTGCCTCCACCCGCATGGAACCTTAACCTGGTACTAACAGAACTGATGAAACATCCTTTCGAACCAATTCACAAAGCATCCCTAGAGAGGCTAACAATGAAAACAGCTTTCCTGGTAGCAATCACCTTGCTGCGCAGGGTAAGCGAACTGCAGGCATTAACGTTACTGGAACCCTACATCCAAATTCACAATGATAGGGTGGTAATGAGAACAGACCCACACTTCATGCCGAAGGTGGTGTCAGGGTTCCACATGAATCAAACTATACAAATACCAAGTTTCTTCCAGAAACAGACAACAAGCGCTGAAGGAGCTCTTCACACCCTAGACGCCGGAAGGGTGGTCATGCACTACATTGAAAGGACAAAGGATCACAGGAAAACAAAGCAATTCTTTGTTTCCTATGCAAAAAGCTTCATGGGAAAACCAGTAACGAAAGGAACAATTGCGAGATGGATCGCACAGACGATACAATTCTGCCACAAGCAGGCAGGGGAAGAACTGGCAGGGGGGACACGGGCCCACTCTACCAGGAAAAAGGGAACTACAATAGCTCTCCTGGCCAACACACCCATTCAGGACATATGCCTGGCGGCAACAAGGGCTTCAGTGCACACGTTCACGAAGCACTACTGCGTGGATATACAGATGAACAAGGAAGCACAAGTCGGACAAAAGGTGCTTCAACACATATTCAATAACCAACGCTCCTCTTCCACCCAGCCGCCACAAAAATGAGAAACCGCTACAAAGTCTATGCACAGCATAGTGAATCCAGAAAGATTCACGCTGCAAAACGAATAGTTTCTTACCTGTCGGTGTAGTTTTGCAGCTTGAAGATCTTTCTGGATTCACTAGCGAACCCACCCACCTCCGCCAGAAAGATGAGGCTGGAGAGGAAGGGGGTTGAAAACATGGACAACTACTTGAACAAACAAACTTTGAAGGTTAAAGCGGTGAATGACTTACTAGAACATTGCAATTACTTCGGTAACAGAACAAACACGAGAAAAAAGAATCCGAAGATGGCGCCTAAGAGTGGGTGCTTCCGCAGGAAGCGTGCCGATGTCACTGGAAATGCACCAAAAGGTGGGACGTTGACGCCCACCTGGGCTACAAAAACAAAAAACAAAGAAAAGACTACGATTCCGGACCCAACCACAAGACCGCAGAATAATGCACAGGATAGTGAATCCAGAAAGATCTTCAAGCTGCAAAACTACACCGACGGGTAAGAAACTATTCGTTCCCAAGTTTTGGTTTGCCGCAGGTGTCCAGCTAGGGGGATGTCATGAGCTAAAGTTAGGAGGAATTCCCTGTACTTCTGTGGCACTACCACTCTCCTGGTAGCTCCAGGGTTGGGGTTTCTTGCCTCAGCATACAGTAATCCCTCTTCCCAATAAGCTCTGTGGGTACCACTGACATCACCCTTTGCTTCTGCAGCTGCTTGCTGCCTCAGGCTTTCAAGAGTAGGGCAGTCTTGCTGAGCCTGGCACAGCTCTTCCCTAGTGGGTCCCCCTGGGCCCAGGAGTCTAGCCTGGTAAGGCTCAAGCTCCATAGGCTCCGTTCCCTCTAGGGTTTCCAAGTCCTCTCCCTGAGGAGAGGGGTCCTGAGAGGTTGGCTGTGTAGAAGCTGGTCCCCCAGTCTCCTTGCTTTTTCTCTTGGTTGGTTGGGCCATACTTTCAGGCTCCAACCTCACTTGTTCACCCTTCTTTTTGCTCTGTGCTCTGGTTTGGACACACACCAGTCTAGGGATACCCAGCATGGCTGCATGGGTTACTTGCTCAACTTCAGCCCAGGCTGAGGTCTCCAGGTCATTTCCAAGCAGGCAGTCAGCTGGCAATTGTGGTGAGACCACTACCAGTTTCAGGCCAGTAACCTCCCCCCATCCTAATGTCACCATAGCTAGAGGGCGTTGGGTGGTAATGCTGTCAGCATTGGTGACTGGGTAAGTTTTACCAACCAGGTATTGCTCTGGGGAAACTAGCTTTTCCCTTACCATAGTGATGCTGGCACCTGTATCCCTCAGGGCTACTACTCTAGTTCCATTAATGGAGGGGTATTGCAGATATTTGTTACAGTTGGGTGGCCACCTTGCCACAATGGCAACCTCCATATTCCCCAAGGAGACTAGACTACCTTGAGTGTATTCCCAGATTTGCTCTGGGCACTCCTCTGATCCCATCTGTAGAAATGGAGCCTACCAGCCCGTTATGGTACTGCTCACAAAAATATTTCGGATCCAGTCTGACGCCTGGGGATAATTCTGAGGTAAGGAACCTGCAGCAAGATTGTCTCTACCAGACAAGAGGTTACTGAAAGCAAGTAACTTGTTGTTTTCTTCCTTTTCCTGGAACCTGAGGGTTACGTTACTAGAAACTGTCAAATCTTTCTTATACATATCTAGGAAGAATGTTCTCACCAAGTTTTAGATAATAACCCACAATTTTCGCATCTAGGGAACAAGTCCTTTGCACATGCAGTTGTTTTAAACATTTTCTATAAATCCTCTGGAGGCAGACACTTTCTTAATCTCGCCGACGTTTACATACGCACTGAAAAATACTCTTATTAGTAAAGGGCCTTTTTTTTTTTCACTCTCTAAGAAAGGTAGATCCTACAAAGGTTATCCGCAGTAAGCCAAGCAGTAACTGTTCAGGCACTGCAACCTTAATTTGCGCTTATCAGTTATTGCGATGGCAAGCCGTAGTTCGATGGGCCTACAGTCTGCTTCATGGAGCAAGAGAAAACCCTCAGTTGTACTGAAGAAGGAAATATTTCAAATTCCTAATGAGGGCTGTACATTTACTGTAAATCATAGACTGGCCTTAAAAGATTTTGAATGCGAGATAGATCGTCTGGTAGCATGGACCCCTGCTCAAATTAGTCTCAACTCGTTCCATGCTGATGACCGAGCCGCTCAGTCATCAGCTGCGGTTGGGCTGTGCTGATGACGGAGCGGTTCCGTCACGACCCGGCCGCCGCGCCTGCGCGGCGCGTTCTATTGAGCGGGGCGGGCCATGACGGAACCGCTCCGTCAAGAGCACAGCTCAACCGCGGCTGGTGACGGAGCGGTTCTGTCACCAGCATGCGGCCGCCCTGCCCTATTAGCGCTGCCGCGGAATAGCCGCCGCAGCGAAAGGGTTAAAATACACAGGTCCAGGATTAAGCTGTTCTTGCGACATTACTTACTGTAGGAACCTAAAATTGTAAACCTCTTTCTCTAGCGTATAACCATCCGCAAAAGTATTAATCTTTTAAGATTGAAGCATAACTGTAGGCGCTAGATCATTTTACTCTGGTTAATTTTCTGCCTTTGAATACATAGAAGCTGTAGGAGAGTAGGGTCTGCAGTCCTATGATCACCCAGACTTTTTGCTTTTGTTTCACTGGTTTACGACTTTCTCAGGCTGTGGGCCTGCTAATCAGACCCACAGCCTAGCTGTTCTCTCACTAAATTGATGTGTGTACCTTAGGTGCATTACCCAATTGGAACCGGGCCACCTTGTCAGACCCTGTAACTCAGGGCATCGGTGTACCCAGGGCCTACCAGGGGCTGAAGCATGTATTATGCCACCCCTGGATGGCCATCCAAATCTGACACAACTGGCTGCACGACAGCTGGGGCAACGTGGCGTACTCGTCCGTTGCTGTAGGTATAGTATCCCTATATCTAACCCTCAAATGGACACCCGAGTTCCTATCAGCCACTCCTATGGCAGGCCTTGACAATCCTGAAGGCAGAGTGCGTGGAATCGTGTGAATTGGGCTCTGGCACGAGCCGAGCCCGGTTGCAGCTTGCGGAACCAAGACCCAATGGCTGTTTCATGATCACGCGTACCATATCGGTAACTTCGGTATCGCGTTATCAAGACATGTCGAGTAAGGTGTCATACGAATCGGGATGCTGCCCCCTCACCAATGCTGGCGACGAGGTTAGCATTCCGCCCTTCTAGAGGGACACGACATGTACGTAACCGTGAACCCCAGTTAAAGTTAACTGAAGCCTCAGCTCCACAAAATGGACGCTGCCACCACAGACACGAGTCTGACCTCCTGCTGCTGGGAGTCCTTCCAGCAAGGAGAGCTTGGACAAAGGGTTTCCTGTCCGGGGCGGTGTTCGCACCATCCCAGACAGGGTTTTGTGTATCCTGAGTAGGCAGGGCTTTACAGGAAGGTGACTGCGGAGTGGCACCCCGGTGCTCACTACGCATCTGCCAGTTAAAACCAGTTCCAGGGGCGCGCAGCCCCTGACCTGGGGAAAGTCCGGCAGGGGAGAGGGGTGTAACTACCCCCCTTCCTGGTCCCACCCCTAGGGCAGGACCTAGTCATGTACCCACCCCTTTCTTTAGGATAAAGGCCGGAGCGGGGACCCTTCAAAATTAGATCATCTTTGAATCAAGAACTACTTTCTACGAAAGGACATTCGAGACTCTTCTCAAGATTTCTCCCTTGTGGCTAAGTAGTAGTCACCCTGCACCCGCAGGCACCATCTAAGAACTCTGCGGTTTGCTGCAAGTCCTTCCTCAGGAATCCGACGACCCAGCTCGACGAGAACCGACTTCCCTGGCACCTCTGACCTCTACCCACATCGTCAGCTCAGCTGAGATCTGTGGGTGCGACGAGACCTCGAGGGACCGGCCATCATCAAAACCTGCACGCTTTCTTAAACCAGCACGATCACCGAAGGAATCCTCTGGTGAGTGCTCTGGGGTCCGAGAAGCCCCGACCCTGAGCAGCTCCAGCACCGAAGTGCAGTCTCCCAGCATCTCCACGATCTGCGTGGGGCCCTTCTGCTCGCTGCTCAGCACGTTGTCCGATCACTAGCCGCTGGCTTGTGACCCTTTGACAACGAACGACAACCAACGCTGCTGGTCTGGTTGCTCCAGACTAGCCTTCTGCTCCTTTTTACGAGAGGAGCACCCCGGACCCTCCTGGTCCACTCAAGACGCCATTTTAGGCCCACCACGTGGCCCTGAAATCTGCCAAGGCTTGTTGCCCCAATCCTGGGCCCAGCGACGCCGACAGCATCAACCTTCGTGGGACACCTCGCACCTCCATCCTGGTCGCTGACAACGCCTCCTGGTCCGTGAAACTGCAGAGCCTAGGGTCGCCCACTCACCTAGTCGAGGTGACGGCCACCCGCTGCCCTCCTGGTACCCTCTGACTACTGGCTAGTAGTACAAACTTGGTCCCCTCTGCTTTCAGGTATCATCGATCTCTGATCCAGGCTTGGATCTCGACGAACTAATCTCCACTGGTCGCCGGCCAGCAACTCCTTCCTTCCGGCTACTGGCTCGTCAGCGAAGACCCCGACGCCTGTAAGACTTGTGCAGCTGCAGCCCTTGTGGCTAGGTAACTTCGGCATTTCAGTGCCCACATAGCCTCCTTACTTAAGGGTCCCGAGTCCCTTGCTTCCGACTTGCCTTATCGGGTACACCCGAGACCACTAAACTTTCCGTGCCCTCGGGCACTTGTATTAATTGTGCACTTGAAGTATTTTCCTAAGAGTTTTGTTCTGTGCTTAGTACCCTGTCCTCATAAAGAGTCCAGGGCTATTGTGATTCTAATACATATACTGTTTATTTTCATAACACTTGTGTGGTGTCCTTTCACTTGGTGTTCAAGGGGTATGTGATGGTATAACACCTGGCTTAACACGCCCTCTAGAGTTTAGCCCGAAGACTGCTTGTATCCACGCTACTAGGATAGTTGGTCTAAGGTTGACTTACAACCAATCACCATAAGGGTCGTTTGGACCGATGCATAGTGGTCGCTAGAATAGTGAACACTGCATATCGGGCCAACTTCTCACAGAAGTCATTCATCTAACTCTATCAACAAATCTAGTGTGTGTAACCATTTGCCAAGGAGGGACACAAGACGTTAGACATGCACTATATATATGCCCTGCATTTGAAGCAGCACACAGTTGTTACATAACTACCTTGCATCTTGAATTCAGTCTAACCAGAGCGATTAATGGATGTATTTATTAAGGTTTCCTAAGAATTATTATGTATGTTAAAAGGTTTTTAAATTTTTTTAATTGTTCCTAAAATTGTTTGAAAATTCCTTTTTGTGGTGTAAAATGGATTATCTGTTTCTAAATTTTTGAACTCATCCAAGGTCTAAATCAATACATCTTTTTGAATTGATTTTGCGCACACCTTTCACTGTGGTTAGGGAGCCCAGGTGGATAGTGTAACATTCACAAAGTCAACCTCCAGATAAACCAGTTGGAGCTGAAAGCCTTTTAACTATTTCTAAAGGACTTTCTTCTGTAAACCTGTTCAGAGTTTGAGTATGCAAGCAAGTTTCTCATGAAAGAAAAGCAAAAAATCTTGTTGGGAGCGCAAAATCTATGAACATGTGAATTTTAGCCGTAAATTGGGGTGTTAATTTACCATTAGCTCTTCTAGAGGAATCTTCAAATATAATGGGAGATGAGCAAAGCAGATTCGAAACACCAAATCTCAGGTCTTCTATCTCATCCATGAGATAGCAGATTTCTTTTTGAGGCAAACGTGACATAATTGTGTTTGCCACTCAGAGCAAGACAAACTACCACAAACACTTCCTGTTTTCTGTGCTCCCCTTTGGCCTTACCAGCACTCCTCTAAAGTTTACAAAAGTGATTGTGATGGTTACTGCAAATCTTTGGAGATTAGGAATACCAATCTTTCTCTGCCTTGAAGGATGGTTACTTTAGGTGGGCTTGCTTCAAACAGGTGTGGACTACCTCCAGACAACAGCCAATCTCTTTACATCGCTGGGATTCTGCATCAATTTGCCTTTCCTTAAAGCATTCTTTGGCATGGTGCTGTTTCGACCTTTCCCTCCGCCTCGACAAGCCTGCAACATTTAGGCTGTGATCCTCATGTTTCCACCCTTGACATGTCTCATTGATTAAACAACAGGGGGTGGTGATGGACAGAGTTTCTGAATTAAGCAGAATACTCTCACCCAGTCAAGAGATCAGGGCTTAATCCAACACCGTTTTTTTAGCTCACTGCACCATAACAGCTCAGAACCTGGCTATATGCAAATTAGTCTGTCCCTGGCCCAGTGTATCATGGGAACAGGGCAAACCAAACTACCAAGCCAATTCTTTCACTGGGAAGGAAACAAGCTACCGGGGACCGGTTTCTGGCATTTCAGCCGTCTTCGACCCGGCTTGCTTGAATCCTGATGGTGCAATGAGCTAGGGACTCACGTCTGAATATACCCTTCCACGCTTATGGTGGACAAAATAATTAAACAACAAGTAGCTTGTTTCCTTCCCAGTGAAAGAATTGGGTTGGTAGTTTGGTTTGCCCTGTTCCCATGATACACTGGGCCAGGGACAGACTAATTTGCATATAGCCAGGTTCTGAGCTGTTATGGTGCAGTGAGCTAAAAAACGGTGTTGGATTAAGCCCTGATCTCTTACTTAATGTCCTGTTACTCGTAAGTAGTTTTTTTTTACTTTAGTGGCCCTGGAGATTTAACAGAGAACTAATTGTAGTCAAGGCTGCTAATTCTGTATTAAAATGAAACTGATAAACACATAATGTTTAGCATTTACTGTGGTTTATGAACAGTTGTGGAATAAGTGGATAATCAAGTATAATAGTAGCCTTAAACATTGTTAAGACTGTTTTGAAGACCATGCAAAAAACGTATTTTGTTTTTCTACAAACTGTAGTGTTTGTAATAGAAAACAATGTTGTTTGTACATTTCGACTTGCTCTAAAATGAAGCACCAAATAAAAATGTTCTAAAATTCCTCCCTCTAACATAAAATGTTTTACTTTTAATATTTTCCTTAACGAAATAGGACTTATTTATACAAAATGCACAAGATTCAGCTTTTGTAAAATGTTGATAACTGTTTAAGATAATAGCAAAACAAATTTGAAAATCTGTGTATTTTTTCCCGCAGGGTTTCTCACACTTGGCTGGTATGTCACATCCGGGTATGATGCACCCACTGACTTTGCCTCATCTGCCTGGATTACCACCAATGCCTGGTTTGCCTCCACCACCTTGTCCTCCCCCTAGACCTAGTTTACTGCTAGGACCACCACTTCAGACAGGTCTGCCCCCTCATTCAGGTTCCTTGCTTCTGCCAGGTCTGCCACCCCAAACTGGACAGACGTTACAGACAGTTGCTCCTGCACAGGGAGGTTCACTGCCCCTGGCAGGGCAGCCTCCTCCACTGGCGGGCCAGCAGCCTCCTCCGCTGGCGGGCCAGCAGCCTCCTCCTGGGCAGGCGGGCCAGCAGCCTCCTCCTGGGCAGGCGGGCCAGCAGCCTCCTCCTGGGCAGGCGGGCCAGCAGCCTCCTCCTGGGCAGGCGGGCCAGCAGCCTCCTCCTGGGCAGGCGGGCCAGCAGCCTCCTCCTGGGCAGGCGGGCCAGCAGCCTCCTCCTGCGCTGGCGGGCCAGCAGCCTCCTCCTGCGCTGGCGGGCCAGCAGCCTCCTTCTGCGCTGGCGGGCCAGCAGCCGCCTCCTGCGCTGGCGGGCCAGCAGCCGCCTCCTGCGCTGGCGGGCCAGCAGCCGCCTCCTGCGCTGGCGGGTCAGCAGCCGCCTCCTGCGCTGGCGGGCCAGCAGCCGCCTCCTGCGCAAGCAGGCCAGCAGCCGCCTCCTGCTCAGGCGGGCCAGCCACATCCAGTGCAGTCGGGCCAGCCACATCCAGTGCAGGCGGGCCAGCCACATCCAGTGCAGGCAGGCCAGCCACATCCAGTGCAGGCGGGCCAGCCACATCCCCTCCAAATGGGCCAGCATCTCCCACAGGCTGGAGGTCCACCTCCCCACCAGATCGGCGGCCAGCCTCCCTTTCCGATGGGCGGCCAGCCTCCCTTCCACATGGGCGGTCAGCCTCCCTTCCACATGGGTGGCCAGCCTCCCTTCCACATGGGCGGCCAGCCCCCCCGCCAAATGGGCGGCCTCCCTCATCACACTGGTCCACCATCAATGATCCATCCTCCGCAGCTTCCACCTTACCCAAGCCTTTTAGGACCACCTCCTGGATTTGCCCATGGGATTCCTCCACCACCTCCTCCGCCACCATTCATGAGGCATGGCTTCAATCCAGTTCATATGCCACCAGGTATGTTACTTATATTTTCCTAACTGTATTATTTTGTATGGATTGTAAGGAAACCTGCACTGTCACTTTCAGGCTTCTAACCTCCAGAGCCTAAAGATGCAGCACGTTCACAAGTATTCTGTTATTTTCTTTGACTCTGAATAAGGTGCCTGAGCAGAAGGGTAAACGCTTAACTTTTTCTCATAAAACTGTTTTTGAGCTTAGTTACAAATTGTTTAAACTCTACTTTATTATCATAATATTTCGTAAAGTATGTCTTCAGTTTAGATTTTCTTTCACTTCTCTGCTCCGACTCGAGTATTTTTTTTTTGTTGACAGAAATTTCAGAGGCTTGGTCTCATTTGGGAGGTTAGGGGGTGGGTGGGGAGGGGTTATATCGTTCCCCAATGGTTTTTGGAGTTTTCTATTTTTCTGTAAAGAGAATAGGAACTTTTTTCCCCATGAAGTTGTTTGTATGACAAAAGTATATTCTGCATTGCTGACCTGAAAGCCTATGCACTTTTGAAATATGTTCTCTTTAACAGTATTGAGGGGCAAAGGTAGAGAAGGAACCATGGAGTGCCTGTACTCATATCTGTGCCCCTCTCTCCCTTCTTCTGAAATTCAAAGAAAACATCCCTCCCTGTTTTTCCCATTTCTTTGCACCTTTCAACTTCAAAAGAGGCCTATGGCAATGGTTAGAACCCAAAACAATGCTCTCACATCAAAGGTGAAGATTATTGATTCGGACTTGACGAAAGAGGTTAACGCAACCTGAAGCTTTGATGACAGTCCATATAGAATTATGAATAGATCTTGGATGCATGCTTTGATGTATGTCCCACAAAATAATTTATATAAATCAATGTGGGCTAGCTAGTTTAAGGGAGTATTTAGGTGACTCAGGTCAGCAAAATATATCGGGCGCCGCGGATGGACTACTAGGTCCCAGGAGGAACCAGACCGAACTACTCGGTCTCTTTCTCTGCCAGGCGACCCATGAGGCTTTTTACTAAGAAATAACAGAAAAAGCTTGAGGGAATCCCCCTCTAACAGTTATAGCGCCTTAGCGTGCGCAACACATAGTAAAAACCAAACACACACTTAAAATTAAGTTTATTATAATTTTGCACCTTTTCACATTTCTCTTTGGTCCAGCTTAGAATTAAAAGGCACTGGCTGAAACATGTAGACCACACTGGACGCCGGAGGTCATTGTAACACTCCCTTAAACGTCCTTTTGCCTTTTTAACCTGCTAACAGAGGCCCAGTTTATTAAATATTGCTAACCCTCGGGTGCTGGGACCTCGCGTATAGCATTTTAAACTTCACCTATCACACCCCTTCACTGCACACTCAGCAATATACCAGCTCCGCAGTCACCTGGCGTTGTAGCACACCCGGGGCACATTCGGTGCCACTGTGGTGGGCCCGATGATGAAGCATGCCACCGACTAGGTCGGTGGGTGAGGGCTTTCTAAGGAAAACAGTGCTTTTTCCTTACCTATTTTGCTGACGTACCTGAGTCACCTAAATACTCCCTTCCCTTAAACTAGCTAGCCCACATTGATTTATATATATAATACTGGGGATACGGGCTAGCTTACCTAGTCCTCTCTCTCTTGTTGATCTGTACCACAAAATAATTTGACAGATATCACACCTGAAACCTGTGCTATTTACTGGTAAATGTTGGTGAATTCCTCAAGAATAGGGAATGCATAACGCAGTGAAGATAATCACAGCACCAGACGGTCAAGTTTCCTGCTGTGTCCTAGTATCCTTATGCCTCCAAGGAGCATCATCACTGCATTTCTTTGCAGCAAGGGGCCTTAGTTGGTTACATAAAAACTTGGTGACAAGTAAACTGGGTCCTTAATATCCATGCTGATAGGGTGATGGGAAGCAATGTTGCTGAAAAACTGCTCCATCAGATCACTTATTGTCCAGAGTGCTACTTGTCCAGTGAACCTCACACTGAATTGCATAATCTGTGGGTTTGTAGCTATGACGTGTGACAACTCTCTTCCGAAAACCTCAACATTGTGAAGTTTTTTAAGCTGAACATTTGTTACACTATTAAAGTATGATTAAGTAAAAAATGTGATTCTATAGGGCTAAGTGAGCTATTAACTTTGAATGTAGAGAACCCAATTATTGAGATATTGTTTAATATGCTTGTATGAAAACGTGGCTCGAAGATGTGTAGTATGGTAAATTTGAAGTCTACTAAGACAGTATAAATATTAATCTTTGTGTGGTTTCAAAAAGTACGAAAAAGAATGCCATTGTAAATACCTAGGACTTTGTCATTTAATGCCTATTCACCAAAGTTCAGTTAAAAAAAAAAATTTAAGCCAGTCTATCACACAGGAAAGGACATCTTTGCCTTATGGAAGCAAATGCCCTTTCTTTCTAGGCCTTCTCCTTCTAATTCTAACCTGAATGTTCTTAGGTAGCCCTGGAAAAGTATCTAACTTCTTCCACACAAAGAGGGGTTTGGATTTCTAAACTGCTTGAGTTTTACTAAGGCAGTGAATACATTCAGTGTACTTTTATTTTAGGTCTCGCGCCTAGCGTTGCAGTGCGTAGTACTGCTGCGCAGCGAGAGACCTCATGTTGAGGGTTTGAAAACTGACCTAGGAATCGCACACGCTTGTGTGTGTGCTTTTCCATGTGGCGCACGCTATTGGCCTTTACGTGTCGTCTTTTTATCAAAGACAGCACGCAATTGGCCAAAGGCAGGCGCATTGCTCCGCCCATGGCCTATTGGTGTCTGTTACGTGCACCGCCGCCATGTGGTTTCAATTATCGTGCCCAGACACGGGCGTGATAACTGAAACCACATGCTTCGCTGTGTCACGCGCACCACTCGTTAAAGGAACTCAGTATACCATTAAAGCACATTGAAAAGCATGGTTTCCGTTTAGGAAAGGTGCTACATTTATTCAACATCTAAAGTCAATAATTTGGAAACCTGAAGCCGAACAGAAAAAGGAAATATTTATTTTACCCTATGCTTTCCTTTATGATGTTGCTGCTGTTTGCATTTTATTTTTATGAGTGCGGCGTTTGACTACAGGAGTTTATTGGATTATTTTGTAACTGTCCAATTTGCCCCTCACTATCCCCCTTTTTTCCCCCACCCGAACCTGTAAGCGTAGACGTCAGGCTTCAGATGGAGCTGGGTTTATTTCGCAATGTTCTGCATTGCTCGGAGACTTTTATGGATATGGCTTCATGCCTCCTATTAAAAAAATGTAAACGCAATTGAAATGAAAAATTCCTCCAGAGCTTAGAAGCGAGCCTCGCCTCCCTCCCCTCACGGCTGTCAGCCGGAGGTCATTCCTCTCCTGAGGGGCTGATGGCGGCCCTCACTCTCAGGGGAGAGGTTAAGGCGCTCCCTACTTGCTCTGTCACCAAGCTGCCCTCACACTCCTCTAAATGAGCACACCTGCTCCTCCAACGCCCAGCGAGGGGAAGCGTGTAAAAAAAGCCCCGCCCCCTCCAGTACGCTGGGGGCGAGTAAATCATCCCTGACCCTTATATCTCCACAGAGCAGTTAGAATTAATGTAACATTTTAGTGCTTAATGATGCGACAACGCAACTGGGCCGTCCGTTGGGACGGCTGGGCCCACAGCAGCTATGCCCCATTCCCCCAGGGTGCCCTGCGACGGATGCCTGCTTACCAGCCGCTGACCTGTTGGGCTACAGAAGGCCGAGGCAGCAGGCAATCCTGTTACAGCAGATCTAAACTCTCTGCCCCCATTAACTTTTTTCACTCACGAGATGCCAACTCGGTAATGACGGCCCCCTTTGGTATTTGGGGCGCCCTTTCACTTTTTTCACTCGCGGATTGCCAACTTGGCAATGGGGGCCGCCATTACACCATTAAGGTTCCCCAATATCCTGATTTATTTTCTGAAACTCACTGGGGCACTGTTGAGGTGGTGATGTAAATGGAATAAAGGAAAGAATGAGATTTGAGGCTGATACAAAGTGTTGAAATAAAAGTAATATTTGCAGATGGAGATGAGGTTTAGTAAATTCATCATTTGGCTTCCTTTAGTTAAGTTCAGACACGAGAAGTACAGAGGAGTCAAGGCGCCAGGAGATGTTCTGTAGCTGCACTGAACGCATTTTCATAATGTTGCTCATAACACTTAAACAGGTGTTCATAAAAAACACTGAAACTCACTGAAAGAAATTACTTGGAGGTGATGGATAATATTTTCAGGGGAAAAAAATGCTAGAATTCACTGCATGTGGTTCAGCTCTTTATCCATAACGCTCTGCAGTGCAGTAATACCACACATCACTAATGACATCCTATATTGCATTATTGATGACATCACTATGAATCCACCAGTCTTTAATCTGTCCGTGTGATAGGACATACAGAAGTTGTGGTGTTTGCATTTTTCCATTGTTGCCACAAATCACTTCACCCTCAGCAAGTACCCCAGGTGGGCCCAGAGACCGGAACAAGATCTTAAACCTGCGTCACTTCCTCTAGTTAAGGCTGAAAGGAAGAGTTGGCATTTCAACTCCATTCCATATAGTGGTGGCAGCTTCTAGGCTCATGGCATCTCATGTTACTGCAGAGCTCCGGAGCTTTAAGGACCGCACCCACCCATACTGTGGTTTGCAGTCTCCATGTTCTGATACCACTTTGTGACTTTACCGGATGTGTTGTCAAAGGTGAGGTCATATGAAATGTCATTGGTTGTCATCACTGCAATTTGTGAAGTGTGAGATGTGCTTTGGGGCAGAGTTATGATTGTAACTTAACCATAACCGACACATTCGTGATTTTTCAACTGAAATAAATACCCCTGTATTCACTGGAAGTGTGTTATTATAAAGTATATATGGGGTGTGATGTGTAATCTACAACTTATCATAATGTGGGGTGGAGCCACGAATCACCAGAAGCAAAGTCTTGACTGGTGATGCCCCCCTCCCCCAACGATAGCAATAAACAGTTTATTAAACTAAATATCTGCAGGTATGACACACGGTTCTTTCACTGGTTCTTTCACTTGCACTATTTACAAACATGCACCTTGAAGCCGAAGAAATTCTTGCTGTTTCAGGTCAGGTCCCAGTGTGAAGCCGTGCAGGTCGGGGGTGTTTATTTGATAATACTGGGCTAATAACGTGTGCTTTGCACTGTAGTAATACGTGTCTAAATCTATGTGCATTACAAGGCTAGCCCCATATGTGAGTTTATATAATCAGCGTCACAACTAACTACCCTTCTTACTTAGGGCAAAAAAGTAGTCTCTCCTTAGTACCACCTTTTCTCATTTTGGAACCATCATGAGGTCATCCCCTGTTACTCCAGTATTGGAACTTTCATAAATTCACATGCCTGAATTATTCCCCGTCCTCGATACGGGAGTCTCCGGTACATAAAAAAGCAATGCATAGCAGTATAGCAAACTGAAAAGAGGCCTAGGCCCATTTTCCTTTTGCAACCCATAGCCATCGTTATGTAAAAAAGGCCCAAACTTTTCCCTGAACCAATCCGCTGTTCTCACCCTCTAGAACACTCCTGGGAGAACCTCTTGCGCCTCAGATTTTCTACCGCACGTTGTGCTAGGGAGTCTCCTTTGAGCTCTGCTCAAAATCCTCAATTTATACTCTGTGACTGGAATTTGGGAGTTCCCTTTTTCTAGATTGAGTTTTTGGAAACTTCTCTATTTCTTCTACCATGGCTGAAAAGGAGAAGAAAAGCTTATTTAGAGCTTGTGCCACCTGCTCTAAGAAAAGGCTTTATACAAATGATCCTCACGAAGACTGTATATATTGCCTTTACCCAGATCATCAGGCGAAGGGGTGTAAGATTTGTAGTACTTTCTCCAATAAGACCTTGAGAGATTGTGAAGGAAGGCTTCTACTCTGGCTCCAGAAGGTAAAGGCCAGGAAGGAGATCCTCTCAAGTGACAGTGAGGAGGAGTCAACATAATCCAGGAGATCTCAAGAGGAACAGATCTCCACAGGCTCATACCTTTTGTGAGAGGCCTGAAAAAAACCCTAAAAAGACAGCACCAGAGTTTTCGGGTCGCAGTCCCTCAAAATCTCCTTCAGGAAAGTATGAGAAGGGTCATGCTTCAGAGGAACAGGCTAAGAAGACTTAATCAGAGCCGTCGAAATCTCCTCCAAAGGTAAAAATGACCATTAAAAAAATCTTTCTACACCTTCTGAGGTGAAAAAATCGGCGGCGTCGACGAAGAGAACATCGTCGATAAAAACTGAGGTAAAGGCTGTATTGCCGTCGACGAGCCCCTCGTCGATGAAGGCAGTGACGAGCGGCGGGACCGTCGACTACATCGACCGTCGACGACGACGGTGACAACGTCTACGATAGCGTCGGCGGTTATGATTTCGTCGACGATTTCGTCGACTGGCTCGTCCACGACGGAAAAAACACAGGAGAAACATTTTTTGGCCTGGAAAAGAACAATGAAGCCAGAAGTTACGTCGCCAAGTAAGGTATCACCATTGGTTCCTTCTCACCTTCTGGCGGAGGAAGATTTGGAGGAAGAGGATGATGGTGGTCCTTTCGGATACGCTAGCAACCCATCTCAACTAAAGGTTAAGTACCAGGAAGAAGACTCACAAGATGAATATGAGGTTTTTCAAATTCATCTTCAACATCACCACCACCAGGAACAACGAGAAGAGATGACAAGTGTTCCCTCTTCGTTGTTGATAGATCTTCAATCTATGCTGGAAGATTATAGAAGAAGATATCCTTCGCCTCAAACGACTAAGGAAATCCCTGACGTTACACCTCGGCCACGCTCAGTACCGAGTACGCCGGTGCGCAGACGAGATATCTTGCCGGAGCCTTTGCCTAAGTCTCCGCCATCGAGACCCCAGCGTGATCCTGACACTACTGATGATGAGCATGGGGATGGGGAGATTACGGATCCTAGCAATGAGTGGGACGATTACCTCATTCCTTCACCTTCGTCCCCTTCACCGAAACCCGTGGATTCCCCACCAGAGGACATTGGGGGGGGATTCATAACCTGATGGAAAGGGCCACTAAAAGATTCTCGCTTTCCATGTCGGAGGATAAGGCTGAAAGCTTTTTATATGACTTTAAAGAAACCTATTGCAAATCGGTTCGATCTTTGCCGATTGTGAGTCATATTTGGGAGGAAGGCCTAAAGGTGAAGGAATCACCAGTTACAGTGACCCCAGTACTTGCGAGATTAGACAAAAAGTATAAAGCGCCAGCATATGCCCCAGCCTGCCTTTTGGCTCACCCCAAACCGGATTCGGTGATTACACAGGCGGCCCAGCAGAAATCAAGAAACCCGTCCGCTCCGATAACGGCACCCCCGGACAGAGAGGGAAGAATGCTGGACAAACCAGGGAAGAGATTTTCCTCGATGCCAGCTCTGTTATTAAAGGCCGCAAATGCTCTAGCCATCCTGGGAAGATACGACAGGCAAATGTGGTGCGACCTGTCACCTTATATTGACCACGTGCCGGATGCGGAGAAGCAAGAAGCCAGAAAGATTCTTTTGGAGGGGGAGAGGACTTCAGCGGAAATCATAGACTGCGCTATGGATATAGCGACTACAGCTTTCAAGTCTCTAGGAGGAGCAGCGGTGCTGCGCAGACAAGGGTGTGGTTAAGGGCTACAGCATTCAGACCAGAGGTCCAAAATAAAATCTTGGATCTTCCGTTCAACGGCGAAGACTTATTCGGCAAGCACATGGATGACGCGCTGCAGAGTATCAAGAAGGACACTGATACTCCCAAAGCTTTGGAAACTCTGCAATTCAGAAAGGTTCCTTTTCGTGGCTCTAAGGGTAGGGGCCAAACATCATACAGAGGAGGATATCAGCAAGGGAGATATTCTTCTTATACCTCCAATTCTCAACCCTACCGTCAGCAGTACACACAGCGACAAACGGGAGGTTATTCCAAATATGCTCCAAGAGGTAGAGGAGGTTGTCAGGGTAAGGACGCCAGACGACAATGACAACCTGCGAATGCTGATCACACCGGATACACTGAGAACGTATGTTCCCCTGGGTGGAAAAGTTTCTTCACAATTGGCAAATAATAACCACTGACCGTTGGGTCCTCAACATTATTCAATTCGGCCACACTCTAGAATTTCTTCAGACACCCCCTCGGACGCCACCGATGCATCAGAAGGTCAATCATTTGCATCAAATCTGGAAGAAGATTCGGACAATGCTCCGAAAGGGAGCAATAGAACCGGTACCGAATTTTCAAAAAGGAGAAGGATTTTACTCCCGATTTTTTTTTCTAGTCAGGAAAAGCATCCTACAATGGCGTCGTATGCTGGATCTCATATCCCTGAATACCTATCTCAAACAGTAATTCCGGATGATTTCTCTACAGGACATACTTCTACTTTTAAACCCAGGGGATCATATAACCACCTTGGACTTGCAAGACGCGTACTTTCACGTCCCAATCCATCCTGCACACAGGCAGTACCTTTGTTTCATCGTGGCTTGGGAACATTACCAATTCAAGGTACTGCCTTTTGGCCTCAAATCAGCCCCAAGGGTGTTCACAAAATGCCTGGCTCCAGTGGCGGCAGTTTTAAGGAAACAAAAACATCAACTTTTTCTTTACCTAGACGACTGGTTAGTCAAGGCACCACAGAAGCACTAACCGGAGCGTCAACGGGGGCGTGCATAGACTTGTTCACCAAGCTGGGATTGACTCTGCATGAGAAAAAATCATCCCTTCAACCAAAGAAATAGATAACTTTTCTGAGAGCAATCTTAGACACGGAGAAAAACAAAGCGTTCCTCTCCACAGAAAGACAACCGAAAATAGTGTCCCACTTACAGAGATTTCTAAAAAGAAAGTATCTTTCAGTACGCAGGTACAAATCATTCCTGGGGATAATGTCATCTTGTATTCCCCTCGTACCTCACTGCAGATTAAGAATGCGGCCGTTTACAAGAACAGCTCGACCTCCAATGGCCTCAAGCACAGGGATCCTTCGAGGATGTGGTGCGAGTGACACCGGTCATGCTGCAAGCAGCAGCGTGGTGGACGCAACAGCAAAACTTCTCTCAAGGACTCATTTCTCATGGCTCCAGCCCCATTGGTAGTAACTACAGATGCGCGTCCCTGGAAGGATGGGGGGCGTTTCTGCAGGTCAGAGGTCGATGGAAGTTAGAAGAATGACAACTGCACATAAACTTGCTGGAACTAAGGGCAGTGCGCCTCGCCTTGCTGGCTTTCCTGCCACGAATCAGAGGTTCGTCCGTGTTGATAAGAACAGACAACACGACTGCGATGCACTACTTAAACAAGCAGGGAGGCACAAGATCTCTCTCACTTTCTCAAGAAGCGCAGAACATATGGAAATGGGGCTCAACAACAAGGAATATCCATGTCTGCAGAACACCTACCAGGGAATCAGAACACCAAAGCAGATACTCTCAGTAGGCTCAAAACTTCTGCCACGAGTGGGAGTTGGACCCGGGAGTCCTGGACAGCATTTTTCAAGCATGGCGCAAACCAACGGTGGACCTCTTCGCCACAAGGGAAAACAAGAAATGCCGGTTCTTCGCAAGCTGGCTTTCCCAGGGGGGATCCTGAAGGAATGCTTTTTCAATGGCATGGTTTGACGTCTTTGCCTACGCTTTTCCCCCGATTCTCCTCCTGCCAACGGTCCTCAGGAAAATAAAGAAGGAATCGTGCAGGCTGATCCTGATAGCCCCTTTGTGGCCCAGACAGCACTGGTTCGCCGAACTTCTGCTGCTGTCAGAAGCACAACCTATTCGCCTCCAGCCGATACCATCGCTCCTGACAATGTCCCAGGGACAAGTGCTCCATCCGGACCCGAAATCCTTGCACTTAGCAGCCTTTCTCCTGAGCACTGAGTTCCAACATCTGAATATTTCGCAGGAGTGCAGAAACATCCTATCGAAGGCTTGGGCAGAGAGCACCATCAAAACCTACAGGATGAAGTGGAAGAGGTTTTGTCTCTGGTGTCAACGGAATGGTGCCCATCCTCTGACGGCCGTACAAATGGTGGGTGGTGATGGACGGAGCATCTGAATCAATCAAACACTCACACCCAGTCAAAAGATTTGGGTTTAATCCATCACCGTTCTTTAGCCCACTCTGCCACCCCAGTTCAGACATGGCTATATACAAATCAGTCTGACCCTGTGCCTCATGGGAACAGTCCAGCCCGAACTGCCAAGCCATGTCTTCCCTGGACAGGAAACAAGCTTCCGAGGACCGGTTTCTGGCATGCCAGCCGTCTTCAGCCCGGCTTGCTTGAATCCAGTGGCAAAGTGAGCAAGGGACTCACGTCTGAGCATACCCTGCCACACTTATGGTGGCCAAAAGCGGTACAAAAAGGGGTGCGATGGACGGAGCATCTGAATCAATCACACTCACACCCAGTCAAAAGATCTGGGTTTAATCCATCACCGTTCTATATCCCACTCTGCCACCCCAGTTCAGACATGGCTATGTGCAAATCAGTCTGACCCTATGTCTCATGGGAACAGTCCAGCCCGAACTGCCAAGCCATGTCTTCCCTGGACAGGAAACAAGCTTCCGAGGACCGGTTTCTGGCATTCCAGCCTTCTTCAGCCCGGCTTGCTTGAATCCAGTGGCAAAGTGAGCAAGGGACTCACGTCTGAGCATACCCTGCCACACTTATGGCGGCCAAAAGCGGTACAAAAGGGGGTGGTGATGGACGGAGCATCTGAATCAATCACACTCACACCTAGTCAAAAGATCTGGGTTTAATCCATCACCGTTCTTTAGCCCACTCTGCCACCCCAGTTCAGACATGGCTATATGCAAATCAGGCTGACCCTGTGCCTCATGGGAACAGTCAAGCCCGAACTGCCAAGCCATGTCTTCCCTGGACCGGAAACAAGCTTCCG
Source organism: Lissotriton vulgaris (assembly GCF_964263255.1). Classification (NCBI taxonomy): domain Eukaryota; kingdom Metazoa; phylum Chordata; class Amphibia; order Caudata; family Salamandridae; genus Lissotriton; species Lissotriton vulgaris. The sequence goes on from NC_141696.1 coordinate 227,378,506, forward strand.
AGGACCAATTTCTAGCATTCCAGCCGTCTTCAGCCCGGCTTGCTTGAATCCAGTGGCAAATTGAGCAATGGCGGCACCTCATGAAATCATCCCATACATCTTGCTGTTAGCAAAGTCTGGATTAGCTCACGCTTCTTTAGAAGTGCATTTAGCTGCAATATCCCGATACAGGAGATCTGCATCAGGCCCTTCCTTATGGTCAGCCAGGATCATCAAGCAGTTTATGATGGGATTATTCTGGGTTTTCCCTCCAATAAAACCTTCGCCACCGCTCTGGAATCTCAACATAGTATTGTCTAAATTAATGAAACAACCTTTCAAACCCATACAGAGTGGACCTTAAATTCTTATCTTGGAAAGTGGCGCTTCTCCTCGCCCCAACTTCAGCTAGGAGAGTAGGAGAACTACAAGCTCTCACAATTCGAGACCCTTTTTTGCAGTACAAAGAGGACAGAATGATTCTGAGGACTAATCCAAGATTTATTCCTAAGGTGCCTACTGATTTTCATTTGAATGAGCCATTGGTGTTGAAACGATTCTTTCCCCACCCAACAACAGCGGCGTAAAGAGTTACATTCACTAGACGTTCAGAGATGTCTCAAGTTCTATCTTAAAGAAACCAAAGGTTTTCAAAAATCTTCACAGCTATTTGTCGCCTTCAGTGCACCCAGGAAGGGTTTTCCTTTATCAAAACGTGGAATTGCCAGATGGATTTCCAGTGCTATTGTTTGCTGTCGTCAAGCTGCTGGGAAGCCTCTGAACTCACGAGTTTGTGCCCATTCGACGAGAGCAGTGTCCACGTCCACGGCGTTATTTGCAGGAGTGCCTATACAGGATATCTGCTGAGCAGCAACCTGGGCATCTACACACTCATTTACCAAGCACTACTGCTTGGAAACAGCCGCAGAGACGGAAGCAGCGGTGGGGGAAGCGGTGTTGAGAAACATCATCCAGTGACGGTGAGCCTTTTTTACATCCCTCCATCGTATTTTGTCTTGTTTACAAAGTCACATTTATTATACTGGACTAAGCTTTATAATACACAAGTTGTGCTGTACAAGGTTGGAATATAAGGAACAAATGTGCTTTGTGATGTTACTGCTCACTATTCTAATTCAGGCATGTGAATCTATGAAAGTTCCAATACTGGAGTAAGAAAACAAATTACTTACCTGTAACTGTAGTTCTCCAGTATTGGAAGCTTTCATAGATTCACATGCACCCACCCTCCTCCCCTGAGAGGCTCACCTTGGATTTGGCACGGCAAGTGTTTAGTATGCACAAGTGCGCGAAAATCTGAGGGGCAAGAGGTTCTCTCAGAAGTGTTCTAGAGGGTGAGGACAGCTGATTGGTTCAGGGAAAAGTTTGGGCCTTTTTTACATAACGAAGGCTATGGGTTGCAAAAGGAAAATGGGCCTAGGCCTCTTTTCAGTTTGTTATACTGCTATGCATTGCTTTTTTATGTAACGGAGACTCCTGTCTCGACGACGGGGAATAATTCAGGCATGTGAATCTATGAAAGCTTCCAATACTGGAGAACTACAGTTACGGGTAAGTAACTTGTTTTCTTACGTGTGTTGTTGCTTGGTAGGCTTTAATTACAGCCTCCGAGCACTATTTTCTCAAAGAGCTCAAAGGCAGGACACACTTTCTCCTAACGCTTTTTTGCATTTGCAATGCAATAGGTCACGCATTTGCGAGAGTTCAAGCTATTGGCATTGTAAATGACAAGGTCCTTTATTTATCTGTTTTAAAAAAAAACAAATAAAAGGCATTTTCAGTTACTATGTCAATAGCTCAAACTCATCAATGCGAGACCTATTGCATTGAAAATACTTGTTCCTTTTGAATTTGCATTCATCAAGAGGGCTTTGTATACCAGACTGTTGCATCTTTGGCTATTCATATCTTGTTCGAGCCTTTGATTCATAGGAAAGCTCAAAAGACCTTCTGTGGCATTGCATTCCCAGCGTATCTTCACAGCAAAGTCTTCACAGCGTGTTTTTATGCTCAGGCAGTGTATCAATGACCCATTTCTCTTAGCTACGATCTGTAAGAAGCTGCAGATGACACAGGCTACTTGATCTCTTTAAGTGGGATATAAATATCGTGGCCAAAGACTGTTTCTTCAAGTCTTGACTTCGGATTAGGTACTTTATAAAGAAGTGGTTTTGAAATGACTATTGTGACTGTCCTTCAAAAAGACAATATCCAGTAATTAGGTTTCTGATTTCTGGGATTTCTTTACCATTGCACGTGGGCTTTTACAGGAGAGTCCTCATTCCCTCTTTTTTCCTATTTTATACGATTATGAAGATATCCAAAGAAAATAAATGGGGTGGGGGGGGGGGGTGGGCGGGTTGAAGGAATGTTTTCATAATAGTCTACTGTTATTTCAAGAGCAATTTAAAAACTGGAGACTGCATAGAATCCTTTCTTGCATACTGGCCTCAATAGCCATGTGCTGTGAGTTAGGTATATCACTCCATTAAGTTTTTTAATGAAAATTAAGACTGGTTTGTGTTATTTGCTCTTTGGATTTACCCCAGACCTATATAAGCTGTGTGCATAGGCAGGATGATTTATTTACCCAACTACCTGACCTAGTGTGATGCTTGGCCTCACAGGAAACAAGGTGGGAGTTATCTTAGAATTGTACGAGTGTTCATAATCTGCTTCTTTATTTTCAGTTGTTTTAAATGTATAGTAGTTTGTTTTGAAGCAACAACTCTTTTGTCTGGTGCATGGGAGTCACTTCTAAAGAGTTTCAAATACCATAACTTCAAAGAAAATAAACTAGATAACTGTCCACATTATTTATTTATCTCTTATTCGCCCCCTACCTTGCCCTTTTTAAATTGTGAGGGGAGCTCGGGTGTGGTGGGGGCGGGGGGAGATGGGGTTGGGGCTCATCTTTGGGGTTATTTGCAGGTTCAGAGTTCCTTAAAAGTATTTACTCTTTGGACTGAAATAACCAGAGGAATTAAGCAAATCTCCATTTAATTCATAAACAAAGGTCTCCTCCCTCCCAGAACCACAGGAATGAAACGGAAAAATTGAAGTTAAGCCTAAAGTCCTTCAGGTAACTGTCACTGACCGTAGCTGACTATGCTACTACCTAGATCGTGGAGGTCTTTTTCCAGCCTTAAATGACAGCAGTGTTTCCAATTCAAGACTGCATGCCTTTATAAACGATTTCTTTAATTATTTCTTTTGAAAAGGGGGCTGTAACAGAATGGGTTCTGACCTTAAAATCCGCCTGACTGTTTTCTCTTTTTGATAAGTTTTTTGGACTATTTACTGTGGGTGAGCTTTGCAACGGGTGACTTGCACACAGTGAAAGGACTGCACATTTTACTGACATGTCCACCTTTTACGATCAGGCTGCTGCAACGCAGCAATGGTAAGGGGCACTTAGCTGGTTACACATGTGAGGGCTGCACGTGTGAGACTACTGTCCTGCTCAGCCTAGTAAATGCGCACAGAAGGAACTTTGCAGGATTAGATATTGGCCTGGGTAGACCACACAATATTAGTGGAAACTCCGAGGAAAAATCCGTGTATTTTACTATTTTGTCTCCAGGGATGCTTTATTATATACATAGGGAGAATCTACCTTTGATTGTAGTATTACTTCCCTTTGGCCTACAGAGTCCTGTGAGGTACTGAACTGGGGTGGGAAATGAGCACCAATATCAAATCTGCAAGCTCCAAGAATAACTTATGGGTCATCCAGATATGCTCCGTTTCTCTAGCTCAGAATCAGAGTCCATGTCTGTTGTCCCTTGATAAGCCTAGTTAATTACATTGCTCTCCAGCAGCAGGAACAAAGGCCATCTCACACAAAGGGAGCAATTACCAGTGCTTCCCTCATCTCCTGAGGAACAAGGGATGAGGAGAAAATCTGCCTCCATTAATTGGATTTCACTCTGTACCAGGGATGAGAGAGCGCCAGGGGACAGAAAAAGGAGCAAGGCTGGTGCCAGAAGCCAGTGGAACCAGCTCCTTGCAAAGTGTGCTGCCTTAGAGGCCTAAAGAAAAGTCTCCAGGTGGCAATGGCTCATCACCAGGAGCAAAATCAGCCCAGGATCATGTGAAATGGCCCAAAGGGGGCTGAGATATCAAAGGGAGAATGCATTTGATCTTTGCCGACCCCCAGCTTCAGTGAAGTCTCTGCTTGTTCGGGGAACTGGACACAGCTGCTGGAGGCTCAGCTCCCCAGCTGCACTCAACAGAGGGATGCATGCAGGCAGGGTGAAAGGGTGGGACCAGAAAAATACAAAAAATGATAAAAAAAAAAGGAAGCAGCTAGGCCACGCAGTAACATAAATAAATGCGAACGGAACTGCTCATTCAATATACATGCTCCCAAGAGGGAGCACCCCATAATGCCCTGTGAAGCTGTTCAAACCCAAGGTTTCCCCCAATGTGGTGGCCCCAGGAAGGCAGGAGCACCACCATTGGCGAGGAAAGACTGTGGGGGTGGGCTGCAAGAGTGTTGCAGCTCTCCCTCAAGGAATTTTGATTAAAGTACTGACCCTAAGTTGGGAGGATTGGAGAAACCAGGGCTGCTCCAGGCTTTTGCATATATTTTCAAGCACTCTCAAGGCTGGAGTTTGCTTATTATGATTGCAGATGGATAATGGTTATTGAAGGTGGTATTTGAACAAGGTGTTCTGACATGATTTTTGTCTTTAAGCATGATATTACTGACCTGATGTAAAGTAACATCCACCTACATGATCATGTGCTGTATTGTACACGGATTAGGGGTAGGGGTGGGTACTGTGATTTTTGGGGTTATGACCCTTCAAGTTTTTTCTGAAAAAGGAAAAAATCAAAATGCTTACTCTGGCTCAATTTCTATCTGCCATCGACCCAGGAGACTGGTTGGCAGCGTTGGACTTTACTGGACGCATATTTACACATTTCCGTCATGCCTGCCTACAGGCTTTACCTGCTGTTCATGGTGGGCTACAAGCAATTTCAGTTTGCCGTGCTCCCTTTTGGCCTTACCAGCACCCCTTGGGCAGTTGTAAGGAAATGCCTCTTTGTGTATGGTCACCCTGCTGGTTTTTTGAGAGCGAGTGCTCCGAGGCCTGCTAACTTAACCTCTGTATCAGTGACCTGTTCCTAAAGTGTGTGTTGAATTGGGTAACTTGCCTGTAAGTCCCCATGTACAGGGTTACACACTGAACCCCTCGGCTATGCTAACTCCGGAACAGTGCGACCAAAGTGGGCACTCAAAAGTATCAAACAACTAGTTACATTAATGCCCGACTTGTATCTCAAGTCCAAATTAATGCAACTTGTTGCAGTGTGCAGCCTTATGAAAGCTGCCACTTTGTTACCTTTATAACCTCTGTGCAATCCCGGGCCCACATGGAGCCCGCTCCACAAGACCGCTTTCTCCCCTCCTGGAGAGACATGCTAACTACTGTCGGGAAAGAGAACGACGAGGGATTGCTGGCCAGAGAGTTGACACCTCCCTTCTACAGGAAGCCAGTTGGGTGCTGGCTCCAAAAGGCAGGCTTCACAGGTTAAGCCACCTTCGAAGGGCAGATGTGTAGCACCAGGGGGAGGCCTGCGCCACTGTTGAGGTAGACAGGCAGGCATGCGAAGCAGAGAAGGGTAATCAGTTTCCAAACCGGTTTCCTGAGGGTTGTGTGGCCCTGAGTTTGCCACACTCCGGGGGTGGGCTAGGGAGGTCTGTACTCCATGAGAGGGGTCTTGTCATTTTTGAAAAGGGCAGAATGATGCCTCCTGGGATACTCCGATTCCACACTACACAGGAAGTGGGAACTAGGTGGGAGGGAACCTGGTAGCCCATTGGCTACCAACCCCATCCTGCCCAGAGGGCATTTTTCGAGCAGAAGAATGGCACCCAGACATCCGTTCTCAACCGACTCAAAAGGAGGGCTGAAAGACTGCCCTGCTGCACTGATAGACCCGCAATCAGAGGCTGCACCGATGACTGCATCTGGTGGCTAGCAAAGAGAGGGACTGTGCCTGCCATGTCCTGTTCAGGGAGGAGCGGTCCCCAGGGTCTAGTCAAATTGAGAACTCCCAGCACACCTGCCTGGTCTCCTATTTGCAGCACAGGGACACAACGGCTGAAGTCTGTTGGAGCAGGTTGGTAGCCCAAAGCCTTAAACCCTCTACCACTGCCACCGTGCACCACTGGGGGCCAAGATCAGATGCACATGGTTGCACCAGGTTTGCTGAGCTCGGGAGGGCTCTCTGAAAGTTGCTGGTACTCTCAGAAGGAAAGTTATCGACCCATTAAGGGTTGGTCTGTGACCGCGACAACATGCAATAGGTAGACATGTGGCATTTGAAGTTCGGCCATACCAAAGAGGGCTTCGCAGGAGGTCGACCCCGCAACTAGGACCTCCTCACCAACTTCATGGAGTGATGAATCCCTGCAGGAAGACCACTGTCGACCACATCCCATCCACATAATCCTTGGAGCATCTTAAAAATCCTTCATCCCTTGCATCAGGACTGCTCCATAGGCATTCACTACAATGCGGATAAAGTACCTGGAACTGCTGAAGGACTTCTTCACCTGTGAATGTAACCATTCTTGAGGACCTTGCTAGTGCCCCTGAGTAGTTCCCTGCTGGAGTTGGTCGCACCAAGTACTTCTTACCAACTGCAGTGACACCTAAGTTTTCCTTGAAAAGGTTTTTAGTGTCCAATCTGTTGACTTTGCCAAGGCTTGTTCGTGGTTGAGTGAAATTACATTGATTTATTATTGCTTGCAAAATCTATCTCCTGTACCCTTCCCTGTATCTTTTTTGTTCTAGTGTCTAATTATTTTTTTAAATAGTTTATTTTCATACATTTCTTGAGTGTTGTCGATTTGTTCTTCAAAGGCTTTTGTGCTGGTGAAATGCTCAACACTTGTTCCTCTGTGTAAGCCTTGCTACTCAGTGCCACAGCTTCCTAGGATTTAGCTGAGGGTTTGACAGACTAAAACCAAGGGTACTACAGTGGTTGGTAAGTGCATTACTGTTATAAAGTGGCTATATATACACTGGACCAAAGTAAGGTACAGTGTGTATAGAGTCCCCAGTCTCCAGAGGTATGGCAGAGGTTAAAGTTAGTTATAACCTTACTCTCTAAAATGGTAGCTTGGTCGAGCAGCAAAGCAATATCAGAGGACAGTGTAAAGCATTTGTTGTACACAGTCAGCAAATGGTTTCACACACTCAAGAACTGAACTCTAGGCCAATTGTTTTGTATCAAGATATAGTTTTATTTTAGAACCAACAAGGTATCAAAATATACTTTTCTCAATGTGAGTGACTTTAGGTAATTACTTTGCAAAAAGGCAATAGACTTTACAGGTACAATAGCTACAGTGGTTGCAATTGGCATCACAATTTCAAACACAATAGAACATCGAGCTCAATGGGTTTTGCTACATAAATGCAGTTGATTACTTTATGGATTACTTTTCTAACCACATGACTGGATCCTAGATTCAGTCCTGGGACATAAGCTGTAAAAAGTTAAAAGCTTTTTGGTTACTGTAGTGATTTTTAGGTCGAGCTGGAGTAAGCATCCGTAGGATGCTCCAGTCCAGCTCGACAACTATAGTGATCGACTTCGGGGGGATTAGGAGGACAAGAGGGTGCCACGCGCTTTAACTTGTGGATTTGACCTCGTGCACGCGCACGTCGGCTCCGTCCACATTCACAAGAATTCCCGCGCCGTGCACATCCCCACACATACACACATGCATGCGCATACACACACACAGACACTCGCTCGCACACACTCTCCCCCCCCCCCCCCGCAGTCATCACACACGCATACACACACGCACGCATACACACAGACTCCAAGACACATACACGCACGCTCACACGCATACAGAGCGCCTCACGCACACACACATGCCCCCCGCCCTCGCAGCTCAGCAAAGGCCCCCACTCACCGGTACTCGTCTCCAGGCGAGGGCTCGTTGCAGGCGGCGGCGGTCTCTTCCTTCTGTGCGTGCGAGGCTCTCACCTCACGGGAGCCCGCCCGGGCTTCCGGTGTGTCTTCACGTCCCGCCCCCGGCCTGCCTGACTTCCGCCCGGGTCTCCGTGTCCGGATGCCTCGTATGTCTCTTTCTGCCTCTCTGCTTGTTTGACAGGCCAGCACCTTGGGTAGGCTGCCGGCATGCTGGGATCAAACTTATTGGAGTGTCAACGTACGTTTCTTTAACCCATTATTTTCTTTGCATGGCTGCTTGCACTCCCAGGACCACCGCTGCTTCCCCCAGAGCTCTCGCACATCGCATAACAAACTCGCTTTCTTATTGGTCAACCCCCCATGTCACATGACATTAAAAACCTATCAGCGCTGGTGTTCGTGAATGTGCACAGCCCCCATCCCTCATCTGCCGTTAATATCCTAATTTTAGAAAGTACTTATTGGTTTCTTCATGTTAATACGTAAAAAGGTAAAATGCTGAAAAACCAACCCCGGGCCGTGATTCTGCTGTATGTGATCACTGCAAATATCAGCTGTATAATATTAATTTGAGTATCCCCTTCCGTAAGCAAGTGAGGCGTGTGCTGGATTGTCCACAATAAACTCGAGTCTCCAATGCTTTTCAAAAATCATTTCTCTTCTAAACCCCTTAGCTAGATATGTTTTGTTTATATAACGGATCAGGGGTGAAAGGGGGAAGACCTACAAGGCCAGCTGCTAACGCACACAGCTGTTCGATGGCATAAAACAGCCACACAAAATCCGGTCACGGGTACGCTCTGAGCTCCCTCAGATATAAACCTTATTCACTAACGGAGCAACTAACTAAGGCGCAATAATGCTGCTGACTGGAAGCAGGACGCGGCTCTATTACCAGCAGCACCTTTATTTTTGTTTAACATATATCCGTTTATTGCACTTTCACTTTAATAATACTGTTTGTTGATCGGTGACATTTCGTTGCTTATGCACGTAACACTGTGTGGAGAGAAGCATGTGAGTAGCGTGCCCAATTCTACCTTTGCGGAGGGTCATGCCGTGTTTTTTTTTTTTTACTTTTAATCTGGCTGTTTTAACCTATTCATTTTAGAGAACATTGTTGATCTGTAAAAATGTTTTTTTTGTATATCAATGTTATGGTCCTAGACTAGTTACCGAAATAAAGTGTCTTACGGACTTACTCTTCCTAGTCCATTCTGGCGTAATGACGACATTCCTGGAACTTGGCGTCCGAAGTGAAGGGACGTATTTTACACAGTGGACAACCATCAGCTGCTTTAATAAAGACAGAAAAGAAACGGAGACTAGATAGTGTCTTCGATAACACCCATACAATATTTTAAATACCAAACGGTCTATCAAATTAAAACCTGCTAGAGGGTCACTCGGACCAAAAGAGAAGGGTTGTCATGCATGATAAAATGGCAAGGGGAATTACTAAGGCAAGGGGAATTCATGAGTATCTGCACACTTTCTATACAATCAGTCTCCATTAAGGACATGCTTCAGATATAACGCCTTTTCTATTCCTCCCCAACAAGTGTTTGTCCACTCTGGTGGAACAGGCACTGCACTACGTTAGAAACGTACACACCTTCTACAGGTGCGTGGACAGCAGGAAACAGCCCAGCAGAGTCAGCACTTATAAAACGCCTGGGACGGAAGTCCCAGAGTAATTGACAGTTCTCTTTGCCTTGTTATTTGAGTCGTCAGTGTAAATAAAGGGAAAGTGGTTCGGAAGCAGGCCTTCTCATGATTGTCGCTTGCATCAAAAGCTATGTTAAGGGCTTCCGAGCGCACTCTTTACTGCCCAGGAAAGGCCCCAATATTGCGTGATAAAACGTTGTTGGCGGTTCCTCGCATCAAAAAATCTCTATCTGGCGGAAGATCTTTCTCTTAACCCGACCCCACTTACTGAAATGCTCTTCCTGTTTACATAGGTCACTGCGTGCTATGATCATTTTATATTCAGGAAACCTCTTAAACCCCAACTGTTTTAGCGGATTATTATTAGTGACTGCTGCCAATTGTTAATGGCCCCTGCAACATGATACTCCTCTTGGGGTAACCCGCGTGCAATAGTAAATAACAGTGACATAACATAACTAATAGGTCTGAGGAGCGACATTTCGTGGTGTGTTCATGTTCCATGCACTGGAATATAAATATCAGCGCAGCCACGTCCTTGTCAGTGGCCCCCTGACACCACAAGTGCCAGGTGTCATTCTATGACCCAACTCACTGAAACTCATTTCTTTGATATCAGAAGGATTCTCTGCAAGTGGCTTACATATTTCTACTGCAGATGCAGAAACCCAGAGAGAAATCCAGTCTCCTTCCTGTGGAAACAACTCCTGCTTAATCTTCAGGTTTGTTATGATCACTTACAGTTTCGCAAATTGAGAAAAACCTTGATTCTCCACTTATAGGCCTAATAACAGTTAAAGATTTGAAATACTCAGAAGCAGTTTGCAATCTGGGGGTCACCTTTGACACCACACTATCCATAAATAGTCACGTAAACTAAGTCACAGGTGCCTGCTTCACACCACTCCGTGGACTAAGGAAACTGCCCACATACAATCAGCGGCAAAACTGGCTCTAGACAGACCAAGAGAATCGCCTGCATCAAACTCCATGAAGGAACTTCACTGGTTACCTCTAAAACAGAGAATAGCCTTTAGGTCCTTGTACATGGGCTTCAATGCACTTCAGGGCAAGTGCCCACTACCCCTACAACAAGAATTTGCAATGCAATAGGTCTAACATTTGCGAGTGATTAAGCTATTGGCATTGTAAATGACAATGCCTTTTATTTATGTTTTAAAAACCAACACGTAAATAAAAGGCATTGCCATTTACAATGCCAATAGCTCAAACTCTCACAACTGCGAGACCTATTGCATTGCAAATGCTTGTTAAAGAATATAACTGTATTTTCACTGAAAACCAAGCAATGTTATCCTATAGGAGGAAATTCCAGTTACTGGTAAGTACATTTATAATTACTTTTACGGTTCAGTACTGGGCTAAAAGGTACAGTACTGGCTTCTCTCCTGATCATAGGTGAACAATTCGGAATTCGTTATTTGGCTGATTCTAGATAAATATTTTAAAGTTTCAAAACTCCACACTTAAAAGAATTTCCAAGTGAAACCAGTCAATGTTAACCTATGTAAGGAAAATGAGTTATCAGCTTTTAGGTTAGTACTCGACTGGTAGAGTTCAGGTTCTGGGCATAGACTCAGCGGTCTCCCAGGGTCGGAAAGGTACAGTTGTTACACCCTCAGCGGCACAGGGGCAGCCAGGTGCAGATAGAGTAGGCGCAATGCAATCCTATGGAGGGTAGGGGGCCTTCGGTTGGTGGCTGCAAGCAAGCAGGCCACGCGGCTGTGGGAGCTGAGCTCCTGGTGACTTACTCAGGGCAAGTGGGGAAGTAAAGTAGTGTAGTAGTTGCACTTCCAGCGGCACTCAGGCAGCTGGGTGCAGGGTGCTTTTGAGCTGTCGGGCGCTCAATGTTATCCAATGGGAAAGTTAAAAACTGAACAAAGGCTGCAGACTCTAGGACGGAGATTCTTCAGGTGCGACCACCACTTCGAGAGGTAAGTTGGGATCTTAGAGAAGAGGTAGGTACCCCACAGGAAGGCACAGGTAGCCGCAGGCCACCGGGTGCTGGGGTGTCTTGTGGTGTCGGGAAATCTTACCATCAGCTGGTCGCGGTTGTAGAGGGTCCCTGGTTCTGAGGCTGCAGGCGTCGTCCGGGTCATCGAGGAGGGTCTTTGGGCACTGGACTCCGGGTCACTGTCGCCGGGGGGACGTCCTTGTGGTCTTGGATCACTCGGGCACAGGCCGGGCTCGGCGGGTGCAGAGTGGGCTAGATTTGCGGTGCCTGGCTGGCACCAGGGGTATTGCTGTTTGAGCAGAACCACCGCTTGTGGGAGTCACATTCATTTGGAAGATTCAAGGCAGGCAAGTCTTCCTGGGTTTTCGAGGTTGCTGTCCGCAGGAGACGCCGGAGTTTCGCAGGAGCAGGTTCAAGGATCAACAGGCCTGTAGGGTTCTGGGGCCAAGTCGGTTGGTGTTGTCCTCTTATTAGCAGCTGCATGGCAGGTCTTCTTGTTTTTTGTTCTAATTCTTGTTGCAATCTGGATCTGAGGAAGGAAGGTTCAGGGTGCCCCTAAATACTAACTTTAGGGGCGTTACAGGTAGGGTAAGGGCAAGTGCAGGGTGAGTACCCCCCCTAGCCTGCTCCTCTCCTGTGGGAGGGGGGCAGGAGTCTAGCTCTGATTGGGCAGGGCTCCCCATGCTCAAGATGGCCGGAGCCCGGAGTTATGCTTCACCTCGCCTCTCCCACCTGAGGGGTGGTGTTGGCATAGACTGGCACACCCCCTTTTTTCACTTAGGGTTTCCCGCCTTTCTTCCCGCCAGAGTGAGGGTCAGAACCTGTGGGGGCCAGTTGCTGAGTACAGCAAGTGTCCTGGAGAAGCTCACAAAGGCTGCATGCCTTTGAAGTTTCCCTTGCCCATCCTAGGGGAGGAGGCTTGGCACCTCGACCCAGGATGTGCATTGTTTCAAGCTCCCAAGAGTGGCAGGCTCTCGACCCAGGGGTCCAGAACATGTCTGGAGGTGGCAGCCTCGGTAGCCACGCAGTGAGGACACTGGGAGTTGGGTTAGGTTTCAGGGGGCATCTCTAAAATGCCCTCTGTCGTGTATTTTACATTAAATCACCCACTGGCATCAGTGCGGGTTTAATGTGCTGAGAAGTTTCATATCAAACTTCTTAGTCTTCAGTGGAGCTATCATGGTGCTGTGGCGTTCGTAATGACAACCTCCCAGCACCACATACTCTTAATGGCAGCCCTGCACTTACAGTGCCCAGGAATGGCCCTGAGTACTGTAGGGGCACAGGGCTCCTGCACCTGTGCCCACACCACTGGCATAGGGCACCCAGCTAGAGGGGTGACTGAAGTATGCCAGGGCAGTGAGCTTGTGGGCATGGCAAACAGGAATGTGTGCCATGTCGACTCAGCATGCAAAGGCAGGATGTGGGTGTCAGGGCACAGGGCCCCTAAGGGTGGCACAATAAGTGCTGCAGCCCTTAGGGGTCTTCTCTGTTTACCATGCCCTGGGTACCTAGGGTACCATTTACTAGGGGCTGACAGGTGTCCAGGGATGCCAATTGGGTTTTAGTTTCAACACAGTTTTAGGGAAGGAACACAGGCCCTGGGCACCTGGTTGGCAGGACCCCAGAGCACACTCAAAGCACATCAGCAATACAGCAAAAAGTGGTGGCATACCATGCAAGAAAGATGGCACTTTCTCACAATTACCCTGTGAGGTAGGGCAACCACACCATACAATACACCTAATTTCCTCACACTTGGTTAGATCTGTTCGCCACTGCCGATAACGTGCAATGTTGGTTGTTTTGCCAGCTGAAGTTTCCTAGTTGCTTTTTGTCTGAAGTGGAGCTCAGGTCTCCTGTACGATTTTGCCCTATTTCACTCCTACCGAGAGTTCTCAAGAAGATCAGGAATGACCAGGCACAAGGCCCAGTTCATCCTTGTGGCTTCGGACTTGGCTCGGAGAGTGTGGTATCCTGAACTGTTTATCATGACCATCGGTACTCCATTCAGGCTACCCATTCCAAAGGATCTTCTGTCTCAGCAGCAGGGGAAGATTCTCCACCCAAAACTGGCAACACTCTGCCTTCATGCATGGCGATTGAGCTGTGACAGCTTCCGCCTAAAGTCTGTAATGTCATCTTAGCAGCCAGGCAGCCCTCCACCATGACGATATTTGTGTGCTGCTGGGACAAGTTTATTTCATTGTATGCAGAAAAGTAGGTTGACCCCATTCTGCTCCCCTTTCTCACGTCCTTCTGTTTATATTTTTTTCTTCCCCCACAGGGCTGTGCTTTTGACACCTTAAAGGGCTATCTTTTTGCAGTTGCTAGATCAACCATCCCTGTTCAAAGCCCCTGTTGTGAATAGTTATTTGAAAGGTCTTCAACACGTTCTCATCTTCATTCTTCATAGTGCTTCAGTGTGACCTCAGTTGTGTACTTCGCTTTCTGATGTGCTCTCCTTTCTAGCCACTGCACAACTGTCCTCTCAGGCTCCTTACAATCAAGACAGCATTTCTAGAGGCCATAACATCTGCCTGGAGGGTCATTGAGCTCCTTGCTTTTTCGTCTAATCCTCCATACCTTACCATCTTCCCGGCAACCTAACCCTTCGTACCAGAGCTTCTTTCTTCCAAAGGTGGTCACTTCCTTTCATGTAGGCCAATCCACCACCCTGCCTACCATTTATGCTACACGCATCCTCCTAAGGAAAAGGATCAACTCCACCGACAGGACCCAAAAAGAGCATTATCGTTCTACCTTGACTGCACAAAGGAGTTCCAGGTGGATGACCAACTCTTTGCGGGGTATGTATGTGCAAAGATGGAGAAGGCCATGCAGAAACGGATCATCTCCTGATGGGCTGTGCTCTGCATTGAAATCTGCTATACATTGGCCAAGAGGCAACCACCATGTGGTATGCATGTTTTTCTTCCAGGGGATCCTCCCAGGGGATCCTCATCAATAGTCAGAAGCACATGAATAGTACCGCCGATGTGCGGGACCCCGGAAAACATATATCATATATATGTAGCTCTACATATATGTATATACACATATATTAACACATACAATGCAGTCCTCTCTGGAAATGCTGAACAATGCTGCAATAGAAGTCTTTGCACATGAATACATTCCAATAAAGCAGGGAGAAAGAAAGCCTTTGAAAACTGCTTTATTATACAACAGAAAAGGTAATCCTGCAAGGAAAGTGAAATCATTGTCAGCACATAGGCTGCATTGTAGATGAAACAACAGTCTAGAAAGCTGAAAAGCTAACCCACATAAACAGTAACAAAAACTGGCACCGTGCCTTTAGGGTAGCCATGACTCCTAGTTCCCATCATGCCTCAGGGGTGACAGTTAAATCAGTTGTTCTTTCCGGCTCCTTCTGACAGGACCCTGGTCTCTACAGCTCTACTTCTTTCTGATTTTTGTCAGAAATTACTTCACTTTTTGAGGTGAAACCTTTTTACTTCGACAATTTTTTCAGTACTTTTCAACTGTTTTTGAAGGGTTTGGGCATTGATTTCCACTCAGAAATGCCTTCCCTTTTTGATTCTTTCCCCTCCCGTGGCAAAAAGAAGGCAAAACAGACTCTCATTCGGTCTGTATTTTATGTTTGCCTTCTGATCATGATCCTCACACCTGTCAGCATTGCCAGCTCCTGTCCAAATGAACTTTGAAGGACAGAGAGAGGATTCCCCTCTATGGGCTGGCAGACAGAAGATCTTCCTCCAGAGGCAGGTCACCACTGAAGGAGAGAGCATCCACAAGTAAGTTTCTAGTGTGCTCTCCATCGGCGTCGGGCTCTGCGCCTCGAATACCTTCTTCAGCGTTGAAAACGGCGATGAAAAGACCATCGACGGCGGGTTCGCCGTCGAGAAAAGACCGGTCGTCGTCGAGGATCACAGGTACGCCGAGACCTCCGCCGTCGTCAACCAGGCGGCGATTGGCGTCGAGGCAGCGATCTCCGTTAGTGCGGGCTCGCACAACGTTGAGAGATTCGTTGTGGCGTCATTCGACGTCGAGACATGCTCCGTCGTCGCAGAATTACCGGTGATCGACGTCGAAGCGTAGATCTCTGTTGGCGTCAACCAGGCGATTGTCGACGTAAAGTCAAGCTCCGCTGTCGTAAGTTCATTACTCCGTCGACGTCATCCAGGCGGCGTTCGACGTCGAGATAGGTACCATCACCTCCGTCGGCATCGAGGCGACGTTCGACGTTTAGGGCTAGATCCTCTCCGGTGTCACATTCGACGTCATGGCCAAGAAAGTCGACGTCGAAGGATCGTTCGATGTCTCGGAGGATTTCTCCATCGAAACGTCATCGGGAAGATCGCAGGCACGCTTTCCCTCAAGATCTTGAGGCTCCAGGCATTCGGCGTCACTCCACTCGATGTCGAGGCAATCAGAAAGATCGATGTCGAGGGGACGTTCAGGAACCAGAGTCTCTCTCATTATGGTGATGCAAAGCAGATTTATTTAAGTAGCTTATACAGCGCGCAGCTACCCCCGGAAGGGTGTCCCGGCGATAAAACAGAAACTCAGGAATATAGGAGAGGAACAGGATAATTGTAGGACTAGATTCATGATCTGGAGAACAGCCACGTTTTTAATTTACTACGGAAGAGGGATTCAGACGGGCAAAACCTGAGGTCAAGTGGGAGGCAGTTCCATAGTTTAGCAGTCATTACGCTAAACCCTCTGCCGCCCATTCTGGATCGTCGAAAGCGTGGTACAATCAAGAGACGTAAATTGTTAGATCTCAGTGATCTGACTGATTGAGATATTACCACTCGCTTTTTCAGGTATCCTGGCCCAAGGCAATTGATAGCACGAAAGGCAAGGGTGAGGATCTTGAATTGAATGCGGCTTGCAATGGGAAGCCAGTGTAGCTCTTTGCAATAAAAAGCAACCGACTGACGGTAGGGGATATTTCCAATCAGTCTAGCTGCTGCATTCTGCACGATCTGAAGACGATCGATCAAATATTGAGGGGCACCGACGTACAAGCTGTTGGCGTAGTCTAAATGAGATGTCAAGGCACTCGCCAGCGAAATCTCATCGCTCTTCGTGACGGAGGTCGCGCTCAAGAACCCATGGGGCCTCTTCGCATTCTATCCAAAGTTCCCCACAGACAATTGCTTCATCTCGCAGTGCATCCATGCATCACAAAGGTCCTGCAGTTTCTCCTTCAAGAAGTTCTCAGAGGAGGCGGAGATCCCCTTCGGTGCACCTCTCTCCCAGGTGGATGCAACCCCTACATCTGTGGAAGCCAGCATCGGCAGGTGCTACGCGTAGGGCAGCTGAATACTCAAGCCTGTTGCTTAGGTCTCCTTTGCAGCGCCTGGTGCAGGAAGTGGACAAGTCACCTAACACTCGCACCAGAGAGCGCCGGGGCAGATCCCCTGATCAAAAGGTATGCACATGGCCATCGTAAAAGGCGGCATAAAAGGCGGCATACACCATCTTGGTTGTCATCAACGCACTCATCTAACAGGGATTACTCTCCCACCCTCACAGATACTCCTCCCAGCAGAGTGTCACCCATTGACGACGTGAATACTTTCCATGATGTGCTTTCCAGAGGGGCCCAGAAGTTGGGCGTTACCAAGGCCACTACTCAAATGACTGCGTCCATTATCTTTGAAACGCTGCATCAAAGATCGGTGTCGCGACCGTTGCTCCCTTTGGTACCGGCAGTCATCGAACCTGTAATGGATGTTTTCCTAGCTCCAGCAAAAGTTGCTCCTGAACGGATCTTCAAGAAGTACAAGCCAGCGGCATCGGATCCTCTGTTCCTGAGATCTGATCCTCCCCCTGATTCAGTTATAATTGCAGCAGCGAAGAAAACTCACTCAGTGGCATCTTATTCCTCAGTTTCTCCGGATAAGGACAGTAAAGCCTAAGCCTTGGGGGAGGAAAGCCTGTGGTTCAGCGGCTTCCAAGCTACAGGTTTCCAAAGCTGCAGCCCTGTTGGGGCGATACGACAGATCCCTGTGGGACTCTTTGGATAGTTTTAAAGAGAAGCTGCCGAAGGAAGATCAGCAGGAATTCTCAGAAATTATTCAAGAAGGTGCTCTTGTATCCAACCAAGTAATAAGCATGGCAGCTGATGGCGAATCTCTGGCGGCTCATTCCTATGCGCATGGTGTTTGCGCACGCCGTTCCTCTTGGTCACGCCTCACTGCATTAAAGCCTGATGCACAACAGCGCATATTTAATCTTCCATTCTCGGGTACCTCTCTGTGTGGCGCCCATACAGATGAGGAGACGGGACGAATGAAGGCTGAATTGAACACTTTGAAGGCAGTGGGCCTTGAGAAACGAAAGAGTTCAGGAAGCGTTACAGGCCGTACAATCGTAAAGGTAACCAACAGAGGGTTCAAACCCCTCAATGGTCACAAAACAAGCAGGGGAAATCCCAATGTCAAGGCCGATGTTCATCCAGGGGAAGAAAACACCAGCAGCAATCCTCCTCCACATCCAAGACCACGGGGAAGCAGTGAGTCAATGCTTCCTCAAGCACCGTTGCGCACTCCAGTGGGAGGAAGTATAACACACTACGCTCAAGAGTGGCGCAGAATAACGAAAGGTCAATCGGTGCTAAATATACTAGACAATGGATAGGCTCTACGTTTTTGCACGGCTCCAAAAGACTCCTCTCCAGTAAAATCCAGACATCATTTGGACCTCCTGCGTCAGGAAGTGTCGACCCTTCTCAAAAAACAAGCAATAGAAGAAGTCCCCCCCCCAATGCAGAGAGGGAAAGGAATCTATTCAAGATACTTCCTTGTCCGGAAAAAAGACCAGCCAAACAAGTTCAGACTCATTTTAGATCTGCGGTTCCTGAACAAATGCATCTGAAAGAGACACGTTAGTGATAGATTCCTTACCTTAGAATATCCCCAGGCGTCAGACTGGATCCGGAACCTTTTGCGTAGCAGTACCCTTGCGCGTCGGTAGGCGTCGTCTGCGGCTCCGCGTCCGTCGTGGGCGCCGTGATGACGTCGTCGGAGTATAAAGACGCCGACTCCGCGTTCTGACGTCAGTTCTTCTTTTTTCCGCGCTAGCCAGCGCAGATCTGGAAAGAGCAGTACTCTAGTCAATTTTTGACTAAGTTTTGGAGATCTTTTTGATCCTTTTCGAAGTCGACGGTGCCGTAGGGATGCCCGGTTTCAAACATTGTGTTGACTGCGACCGCACCATGTCGGTTACGGATCCGCACCGCCAGTGTCTGACGTGTTTGGGCATCGACCACAACGACGAGGCCTGGCCCTCTCGAAGAAAGCCAGGCGAGAGCGGTCTCGCAGGCGACTCGAGATCCGGCAGTCGGCCCCGCGCCAAGTGGGGTCCCGGTCCCACGGGAGGTCGAGGGACAGGTCGCGGGGATCGAGCCGTTGCAGTTCCGGGAGTCGACACCTCTCCTCCGGGTCCAAGTAGTCAGGTAAGAAGCATAAGAAGTCGAAGAGACATCATCGCTCTTCTGACTCCGCTCGCGCGATGCGGCCGGGGGTTCGGGTGACACCGCCCACGCGGCTCCTCGGGAGTCGCGGGCGTCGCGTCCGGCCCCATACCCCACGGTCCCTGGGCTGAACGCAACGCCGGAGGAGATAGAGCGTTTCCTCATGGCCATGAGGTCCCTTTCTCCTTTGACGGGTTCCGCTGCGCCTTCGGGCCCAGTGAACCCGTCTGGGGGCCCTAGTGGGTCGAGGGCTTCGACCCCGACGCCGTAGAGTACTTCGGCCTCGACGCCGTCTATGCCTTCGGGCTCGGCGCCGCAGGGCTCCACGATCCCGACACCGTTGGTGCCCTCGGGCCCGGCGCCGCAGGGTTCGGCGGCTCCGGCGCCGCCGGTGCCTTCGGGCCCGGCGCCGCAGGGAGCTGCGAGGCCCTCTTCGGGTGATGGACCGTCTCCGGTGGACCTTACGACCCCCCCGGCGTCGGTCCACGGGGTGTCACCTCCGGCGCCGTCCTCGGGCGGCGCCGTCCCCGATGCCTCCTTTACTTCGATTCCGACGTCGGAGCGTATAGTGTGGTGTTGACGAGGGCGGCTAAGGGCTTGGGTCTTCAGCTCTCCGTTGCGGCCGTGAGAACTAACCTCCTTACAGAGGTCCTTAAACCGCAGTCATGCTCGTCTGAGCCTCTGCTGCCTTTTAATGAGGCCTTGTCCGACGTTCTTCTGGGCACTTGGTCCAGGCCCGCTAGGGGTTCGCCCGTAGATAGGAACGTGGCCAGACGCCACCGCCCGGCTCCGGGCGACCCATGTTTGCTGTCCACCCACCCCACCCCCGAGAGCCTGGTCATCCAGGCCTCTAATTCCCAGACCGCGTTCCCGACGGCCCCGCCGGATCGGGAATCCAAGAGGTATGAGAACTATGGCAAGAAAATGTTCTCCTGCCTAAGTTTGGGACTGCGGTCTTGCAACACCGCATGCCTCTTGGGCCGCTACACCCACTCTCTGTGGGAGACGGTGGCGGAAGTGCTGCCAGAGTGCCCGTTGGAGGTACGGGCCAAACTCGGCCAAGCCCTTGTGGAAGGCCGAGATGCAGCTAAATATAACATTAGGTGTGGGCTGGATACCACCGATTCGCTAGGCAGAGCGATGGCTACGACAGTGGCGGTGAGACGCCACGCCTGGCTGAGATCCGCCAATTTTTCAGCTGATGTCCAGAACACTCTGATGGACATGCCGTTCGATGGCCGTCGCCTCTTTGGCGACAAAGCGGACCACGCGCTTGAGCGTTTTTAAGGACTCCAGGGCTACGGCCAAGTCCTTGGGCCTCTCGGCCCCGCGCCAGCAAACGGGTTCGTTTCGCTCCTTTCGTGGCCAAGGAAGGGGTGTCCCCGCACGTGCCGCCAGCCACTCGCCGCAGACTGTCATCCAGCGCGGCGGCGGCCGTGGAAACCGCCGCGGCGGCGGTCGGGGAAACAGGCGAGGTCAGTCCACACCTTCCCCCGCAGCATCCGCCTCTAAACCCTCCTAGTCCGTGCTTTTCGACCCTTGGGACGCCAGTGGGAGGCAGGGTTCGCCATCACCACTCACTGGCGCACCGTCACTTTGGACAGGTGGGTGCTGCAGATCGTCCGATGGGGCTACTCCCTCCCCTTCGAGACGACTCCTCAAGCCATGCCACCCCGTATTGGTTTGCAAAAACAACAGGTGATGGACCGAATGAGGATCAATGTCACACATTCAACCCAGTCAAAAGATCTGGGTCCTAATCCATCGTTTTTTTGCACTCCACACCACCCTGGGTTAGACAATGGCGATATGCAAATCAGCTCTGACCCTGTGCCCCATGGGAACAGTCCAGTCCGAACTACAAAAGCCATGTCCTTCCCAGAACGGAATCAAGCATCCGAGGACCGGACCGGTTTCGAGGTAACACCTCTCATCAGCCCGGCTAGCTTGACTCCAGTGGTGTGGAGTGCCTGGGACCCACGTCTGGGCATCCCCAGTACACTTATAGCGAGTTTGCAAAAACAACAGGTGATGGACCGAATGAGGATCAATGTCACACATTCAACCCAGTCAAAAGATCTGGGTCCTAATCCATCGTTTTTTTGCACTCCACACCACCCTGGGTTAGACAATGGCGATATGCAAATCAGCTCTGACCCTGTGCCCCATGGGAACAGTCCAGTCCGAACTACAAAAGCCATGTCCTTCCCAGAACGGAATCAAGCATCCGAGGACCGGACCGGTTTCGAGGTAACACCTCTCATCAGCCCGGCTAGCTTGACTCCAGTGGTGTGGAGTGCCTGGGACCCACGTCTGGGCATCCCCAGTACACTTATAGCGAGTTTGCAAAAACAACAGGTGATGGACCGAATGAGGATCAATGTCACACATTCAACCCAGTCAAAAGATCTGGGTCCTAATCCATCGTTTTTTTGCACTCCACACCACCCTGGGTTAGACAATGGCGATATGCAAATCAGCTCTGACCCTGTGCCCCATGGGAACAGTCCAGTCCGAACTACAAAAGCCATGTCCTTCCCAGAACGGAATCAAGCATCCGAGGACCGGACCGGTTTTGAGGTATTGGGGGATCACTTGCGGCTCCTGCAGGAGGAAGTTTCGGCCCTCTTGGCCAAGGGGGCCATCGAGCGCGTTCCTGGGCCAGAAGTAGGACGTGGTTGCTACTCCCACTACTTTCTGGTACCCAAGAAGGGCAAAGGGGGCCTACGCCCTATCTTGGACCTGAGGAACGTCAACGGCTTCCTCCAGAAGGAGAAGTTCAAAATGCTGACTCTAGCTCAGGTCTTGGCTGCCCTGGACCCTGGAGACTGGATGGTAGCGTTGGACTTGCAGGACGCATATTTCCACATCCCCGTCCTGCCGGCCCACCGGCGTTACCTGCGGTTCACGGTAGGCCTCGAGCACTTTCATTTTACCGTGCTCCCCTTCGGCCTTACCAGCGCCCCACGGGTGTTCACGAAGGTGATGGCGGTGGTCGCAGCTCATCTGCGCAGGTTAGGGGTTTCAGTCTTCCCCTACCTCGACGACTGGTTGTTGAAGGCGGGCTCGCCCCAGACAGTCGTCAGCCACCTCCAGACTACGGCGGATCTCCTGCACCGGCTGGGATTTTCCATCAATGTGCCGAAGTCACACCTGTGCCCCTCTCAGAAGCTCCTTTTCATCGGAGCGGTTCTCGACTCGGCGCAGTTTCGGGTTTACCCGCCCGAACAGCGGGTTCGGGATATACAGGCTCTGATTCCGATCTTCGGGCCTTTATCCCGAGTTTCGGTCAGGTTGACGCTGCGGCTTCTGGGGCTGATGGCCTCCTGCATCCTTCTGGTGCATCACGCAAGGTGGCGGATGCGGGCTCTGCAGTGTGATCTGAAGTTTCAGTGGGCCCAGCATCAGGGCAACCTGTCCGACCATGTCCTGATCTCGGAGGGCACTGCGAGACAGCTGCAGTGGTGGCTCATGGACCGCGATTGGGTCAACGGCAGATCCCTCTCCCTTCCCCAACCGTAGCACGTAGTTGTGACGGACGCGTCCCTCCAGGGCTGGGGAGGCCACTTGGGAGAGGCGGAGATCAGAGGCCTCTGGTCTACGGCGGAGTCCCGGCTCCATATCAATCTGTTGGAGCTGCGGGCGATTCGTCTGGCACTGAAGGCATTCCTCCCGTCTGTCCGAGGGAGTGCAGTGCAGGTGTTCACAGACAACACCACCGCCATGTGGTACTGCAACAAACAGGGCGGGGTGGGGTCGTGGACCCTCTGTCAGGAGGCTCTGCGCCTCTGGCAATGGCTGGAACATCAGGGCGTGACTCTGATGGTTCAACACCTGGCAGGTTCTCTGAACGCCAGGGCGGACGAACTCAGCCGACGGTGCTCGATGGATCACGAATGGCGTCTGAACTCGGACGTGGCGCAAGGTCTCTTTCTGCAGTGGGGAGAGCCTTGGTTAGATCTATTCGCCACCGAAGAGAACGCGCAATGTCATCAGTTCTGCGCGTTGGAATTTCCAAGGCGGCACTCGCTCGGAGACGCTTTTCGTCGCGAGTGGAGTTGTGGTCTGTTGTACGCCTTTTCGCCTATACCACTTCTGCCCAGAGTGCTGAAGAAGATCAAGCGCGACCGGGCACAAGTCATCCTTGTGACTCCGGACTGGGCACGAAGGTACTGGTATCCAGAGCTACTCAGTATGTCAGTCGATCCCCCGGTTCGTCTGCCTCTTCAGGAGGACCTTCTGTCGCAGCAGCAGGGGACGGTCCTCCACCCGAACCTGTCCAGTCTCCACCTCCATGCTTGGAGATTGAGCGGCGACAGTTGAGGCCATTTGACTTGCCTCCTGAAGTTTGCAACATCATTCTGGCAGCCAGGCGTCCCTCCACAAAGTCAGTATACGCCTGCAGGTGTAACAGATTTGTGGCATGGTGCACAGCAAAGGCTGTGGATCCTCTTAATGCCCCTCTTTCGGAGGTTCTCCTCTTTCTTCTCTCTCTTGCCCAGCAGGGCTCTGCTCTGGGCACTATCCAGGGCTACCTTTCAGCTCTTTCAGCCTTTCTGAGGCTGCCTGACCAACCTTCTTTGTTCAAGTCCCCTATCGTTAATCGATTCCTGAAGGGCATCACTCATACGTTTCCTCCTGTTCCCTTCGTGATGCCTCAGTGGGACTTGAACCTGGTTCTTACATTTCTGATGTGCGCTCCCTTTGAGCCACTTCACAACTGCCCTCTTCGCCTTCTCACTCTGATGACTGTATAGGGCTTCAGGTGGTTAAAAACTTCCTACAGGGGCTAAAGAAAGTTTATCCTCCTGTGAGACCTCCTTCTCCTTGGGAGTTGAACCTGGTATTGTCCAAGTTGATGGGCCCCCCTTTTGAGCCCATTCATAAAGCATCATTGCAACATCTTTCGTGGAAAGTGGTGTTTCTGGTAGCAATCCCTTCTGCGCACAGAGTAAGTGAAATTCAGGCGTTATCTTCTAAAGAGCCCTATACAGTCTTCCACTATAATAGAGTGATTATGCGAACCCACCCTTCCTTTCTACCAAAGGTTGTGTCTGAGTTCCATGTAAATCAGACTATTTCTTTACCCTCTTTCTTTCCAAATCCTGCGACGGAGTCTATGTTCGCCTAATGGCGGTTTCTTATATATGAATGGTTCTCTGTCTACTTGCCCGCAGATTGAGGGGGATGGGCTTGCTGTTCTATTCATGCGCTTATAACTATTGATGAGGATCCCCTGGAAGAGAAGGATTAGTTACTTACCTGTAATCCTAGTTCTCTTCCAGGGGTATCCTCAATAAAGTCATAAGCAACCCACCCGCCACCCCGGGCAAGTAGGCATGCAATATATATATCTGTTCTGAAATTGTCTGCGGTTATCCGCAAAGAACTGACCTGTCACCCCTGAGGCACGAATGGAGCTAGGGGTCATGACTGCCTTAAAGGCACGGTGCCAGTTTTTGTTTCTGTTTATGTGGGTTAGCTTTTCAGCTTTCTACACTTTTGTTTCCTCTACAATGCAGCCTATGTGCTGACAATGCTTTCACTTTCCTTGCAGGAATACCTTTTCTGCAGTATAATAAAGCAGTTTTCAAAAGGTTTCTTTCTCCCTGCTTTATTGTAATGTATTTATGTGCAAAGACTTCCATTGCAGCATTGTTCAGCATTTTCAGAGAGGACTGCATTGTATGTGTATATATGTGTATATATATGTGTGTATATAATATATATATATATATATATATATATATATATATATATATATATATATATATATATATATATATATATATATATATATATAATGTGTGTGTGTGTTTTCAGGGGTCCCGCACCTGGGCGGTAATATTAATGTGCTTATGACTTTAATGAGGATACCCCTGGAAGAGAACTAGGATTACAGGTAAGTAACTAATCCTTATTCCACAAGGGGTAAGGCTGCGACCACTGCGTTAGCACGCAGAGACCCTTTCCTGGACATCTACCACGAAGCAACGTAGGTCTATCTGCATACGTTCACCAAGCCCTACTGCTTGGACAATCCGGTCTGTACGGATTTCCTTGTTCGGTCCTGTGGGACTTTTTGGTGTGAAATTGTTTCACAGATCTATCGCTAGGGAGTATTGATTGGGTATCTATTCTAAGGTAAGGAATCTGGCGCTAGAAGGTTTCAAATGAATAAGTTACTTACCTTTGGTAACACCTTTTCTGTTTGAGTTTGTCTATCTGCAGATTTATTTCTGAGCCACCCAGACTACCTGCTCTACAAACAAAATGTCTAGGGACAGGGTTTTCACCTTTCAGAGCCCTAGTGTTACACAGCAGTGGCCAGTGTTCTTCTTGATTCTATGCTCTTGGCATGGAAAGTCGCGGGCAAAAAACTGACATCAGTGAGTTGGGGTGGCGCCAATATAGACACCACACATGTCACTTCCGGTACAGAAGCCACGTGGTACCAAACTACACCAAGTGGCTCGCAGGGGTACTGACTTCGCTACCAAGAGGCATGCGGGGGTACTGTTCACAAAAAATTCCTAAATCCAATCTGACACCTGGGGATAATTCTTAGAGAAGAAACTTACAGCTAGATAGTCTAGAGAAGACGCAACCAAAGTTAATTAGCTTGTTCAGTTATCAATGGGCAGTCTATTCCTGCTTTTGTGTAAGCATGTGTTGGAGGCATGTGTACTGTAGATACACATGCTTTGCATACTCCTGCCTTCTAGTGTTTGGTCCGGATGTTTGCAAGTTTTTTTTTTTCTCTCTAAGAAGTCCTTTCCAGTCATGAGGCAAAGTGGCTCCTCCTTTCAGTGATAGTGTGCATGGGCATCAACTCCATTGTTCGATTGTTTTTTTCCGCCATCGGACGCGTATTGCGTAAACCCAATTCGAAACAGTGAATCGAGATCCCTTTGGTTAGCAATTCACTCTACCCTCGTCAGTATTGTTTCGATCTCTGTACTATTTTCTGCCCGTCGAAAAACTTTTTCTCCGTATAAAACTCTAATGCGCCTCAGGCCTAGCTCCTCTTCTGTTTACACTCGAAGATCCTGAATAGTCTTCCGCTGATGGAACAGACCCCATTCCAATTTTGTCCTAGGTACCATTCCAAATACCCACGCCCGATCTTCATAAGGTCTTTAAGCTTTGTCTCTCGCCAGAATTTAAAGAAGAGAACTGTGACGCGTGTCGGTCGTTCCGTTAGAAAAAGACTCTTCTTTCTAGACCGTCATGCTAAACGCAGACTTGCATCGAAAGACTATTTAGGAAACTCCTGATATCTTCAGCGAAGATGTCGAACAAGAAGAGAGAGAGCCGCCGGAAGAGGGTGAGGCCTTTTCCATCCAGGACTCCGATTCAGAGTTGGAGATCGAGCTGGTTTCCCACGACGTTTCATGTGGACAGGGTGCAGTGAGTAACAAAGCCCCTTTGCCCACCAAACTCACTCCAACCAAGCCAAAGGCTATTGGGCCACCACTGCCATCAGGCTAGGATAGGCACTGAGACTGATTCCAATGCCCCACCTCCTGGCTCGGCACCAAAACAAGGTCAAACCTTCTAATTTGGTCTCAAACTGAGATGACACTACCCCTGATTCCGAACCATTTGTCATCGAAAGGTAAAAAAGACATATCCAGCTGATAAAGATGCTCCTATAAAGCTACTGGAGCTGATTCTGGAGAAAATGCAGCACAAGCTGGACCCCAAACAGAAGAAAATATGTATTATCTCTCAAGCTGGACACATTACCACCACACCATTGATACCATCTATCTAAAGAAAAATAGACACTGATTACAGAATACCTCTGAAGAAGAAAAAGGACATAGCTACTAGTCCTATTAACATTTCAACCACTCCACCCTCACCAGTACCTTTCATGCCAGCATCAGGCCTGTTACATATTACACCTCTAGGGTGTCCTGATCTAGATCCCGATGTAGTCGATAAAGAGGACAGTGATGATCGGATGCTTGACCCATGGGATGACTATCACATAGATCCACCAGGAGACACAAAGCCTGATCTATATTTATTTATTTATGTATTTATTTATTTAAATTTGTATCCATTTATAGAGCGCATAGTTACACCACTGTTGTCTTCCTGCGCTAGTAGCCGAATTAACGGACAGCAGGGGTTGAGAGTCGAGCAGATTCAACACTCCGCCCCTAGGCCTTTAACAGGAAGTCTTGGGAGAATATATTAACTCACTGGTGGTAAAAAGCCATTTCTTCAACTTTCTACGGAAGGTTGTTTTACCGGGCTCTGTTCTTATTTCAACTGGCAGTGTATTCCAGTGTTCAGCTGCCAGGACTCTAAAGGATCGCCGATCTCAGGTTTCTGCTGGTTGTGTAATCTGTTATGATTGTTTGAAGGTATTGTGGCCCTTTTTTGACAGAATACAGTGGCACATTGTCCTAAAGAGTATTCTCTTTTCCACTGGTATCCAGTGCAATCTGGCTAGGGCTTTTGATATGGATGTTCTTTTGGGAAGATTAAGCACTAGGCAGGCTTGCTGCGTTTTGTATCGATTGCAGCTTTGTTATTCTATTTTTTAGATGCACCTAGATATAGGACATTTCCATAGTCAATCTGAGAGGTAGCCATGGCATATACTATAGTTTTGCTGGCGTTGACCGGTAATAGGTGAAGGACCTTCCGCAGGACCTTTAGTGTCCCAAAGCATTTACCTGTGACTTTCCGGATTTGACTCTCAAATGTCAGGTTGGAGTCGAGCCAGGCTCCAAGATTTTTGACTTCGGTTTTAGGAATTGGAAGTTGGCCAAGTGTCTCAGGTAACCATGCTGACGACCAGATAGATTAAGCTTTTCCCACTATCCTCACCTCCGTTTTGCTGCCATTGAGTTTCAGGCAATGATTGGACATCCATGCTGTTACCTCCTCCATACATTGGGAGCATTTGTGGGCAGTAAGTCCCAGGTTTTGGGACAATGTGATAATAAGCTGAGTATCATCAGTATAGAACACAATGGACACCTTGTGACCTTCCACTATTCTTGCAAGTGGCCCCATGTATAAGTTAAACTACGTGGGGCTTAGGATTGAGCCCTGGGGAACTCACTGTAATAAGGGGAAAGGGGTTCTACTCCCAGTTCTTTGATTTGAAAGACTGTCAAAAAGTGGCGTCCTATTCTAGATCTGAGGGTGCTCAATGCCTATCTCATAAAGCAGTCATTTCGAATGGTCTCCTTGCAGGACGTACTTCTGCTTCTAAATTCAGGAGATTTCATGGCCACTTTAGACCTAGAGAACGCTTATTTCCATGTTCCCATTCATCCATCGCACAGGAAGTACCTCCGCTTTATGTTAACCAGGAGCCACTATCAGTTCAAAGTTCTCCCTTTCGGCCTCAGGTCAACACCAAGGATCTTTACAAAATGTCTGGCGCCTGTAGCAGCCTTACTCAGAAGACACCAGGTATTTCCCTACCTAGACGACTGGCTGATAAAAGCTCCTTCCAAGGCGGCAGCCAGGGAGTCTGTGACGGCCTGCACAAGGCTATTCCAGGATCTAGGTCTTAACCTCAACAGGGACAAGTAAAACTTGCATCCTTCCAAGAACACTGTTTTTCTGGGGGCCATATTAGACACGTCCCTGAACAGAGCATTTCTATCACTAGAAAGACAGGCCAAGCTTGTGTCAATGGCTCGACTTATTCTAAAAAGAAAGTCTCTTTCATTTTGCCTCTACATATCCCTCCTGGGATCCATGTCGTCCTTCATTCCTCTGATACCCTGGCAGGCTGTGGATGCGGCCTCTTCAGGAGCAACTGGACTTACAGTGGCGTCAAGTGGAAGGGTCTTTCGAGGACATGGTCACGGTAACGTCACCAATGAGGCAGGCCATTTCATGGTGGACTCACCAAGTGAACGTTACTCAAGGTCTCTCTTTTCTGGCCACCCCAGCTCCTCGGATAATTACAACAGATTCATCTCTAGAAGGTTGGGGAACAGTCTTGCAAGACCTTCAAATAAGTGCCGTTGGCAACAACAACACAACTACAACATCGTCTTCTGCACATCACCTTGCTGGAGCTAAGAGCAATTTGCTTGGCCCTACAGGTATTTCTCCTGAGGATCAGAAACTTGTCTGTCCTCATCAGGACAGACTATACCACTGCCATGCATTACGGCAACAAACAGGGTGGCACAAGGTCCTGTCTGTTGTCCTTAGAAGCTCTAAGTATCTGAGAATGAGTAATCCTGCTTGGGGTTTCGCAGAAAGCTGAGCATTTTCCGGGAAATCTCAACGCGACAGCAGATACACTGAGCAGACTAAAGTCGGTCTGCCATGAGTGGGAGCTGGATCAGAAGACACTAGACAGCATCTTCCTGCTATGGGGTAAGCCATCCATAGATCTGTTAGCCACACCAGGGAACAAGAATAGCTGGTGCTTCGCAAGCTAGCATCCCCTTCTGGGATCCTGGGGAAATGAGTTTTCAATGGCTTGGTCTGGCGCTTTTGGTTACGCTTCGACCCCCCCCCCCCCGCCCCCCCCCCCCCCACCCATTCCTCTTCTACCAATGCTGCTCATGAAGATTAAGTTGGAACCCTGCAAGATGACCCTCATAGCACCGTCTTGGCCTCACCAGTGTTGATACACCGAGCTCCTGCTTCTGTCGGTGGAACAAGCAATTCTCTTGGTTCCTATCCCATCTTTGCTGACGATGTCCCAGGACCAAGTGCTGCATCCGGATCCCAAATCTCTTCAATTGTCAACATGGCTCTTGAACACAGAGTTTCTCGACCTGAATCTGTCCACAGAGTGTAGAGACATTCTTTCCCAAGCTCGAGCTCACAGTATGAACAAGACATATCGAATGAAGTGGAAGAGGTTCTGTCTCTGGTGCCAAGAATAAGGAGTTCATCCTTTCTCTTCTTTGGCTCAGGAGATTCTTCCTTAAATCCTTTTAGTGGCCAAGGCTGGCTTAGCTCAAGCCTCCATTAAAATTAATCTTGCAGCCATCTCTCATTTTAGAAGAACATCTTCAGGCCCTTCTCTGTGGTCAGCGAGAATAATAAAGCAATTTATGAAAGGGCTTTTTAGAGTTTTCCCTCCGATCAACCCACCTCCACCACTATGGCACCGTAATGTGTTCTTGGCTCAGCTCTTGAAACATCCCTTCAAACCTACCCATAAAGCAGAGTTCAAATTCCTTTCAGGAAGTTGGCTCTTCTTTTAGCACTAACATCTGCAAGAATGGTTAGCGAAATGCAGGCACTCACTATCCAGGAGCATTTTCTTCAGTTTAAAAATTATAGAGTGGTACTTCGTACTAACCCCAAATTCATTCCTAAGGTGCCTTCGAACTTTCATCTGAATGAACCTCTGGTTCTTAAGACTTTTTTCACTCAGCCTACTACACCCTGCTGTAAGATCTCTTCATTCACTGGGCATTCAGTGTTGCTTGAAATTCTATCTCCGATAAACTTTCAGGCCCATGCATCAACAATTTTTGCGAGCGCATGCAGTGCGATTTGCAAAAATCGTCCTTTTGCGCCCACCAAAAGGGCAATTGCAATGCAGCAAGGTTCAAGTCACTCGCAATTTTCGAATTCGCAAATAATTGCGATTTCTCAAATTGCGATTGCATTAAAGGAATCGTAATTTGCGATTCCTTTAATGCACTGCAAGAACCACTTTAAAATAGCGATTTCGCTATTAGGGGGCACAAATTACCATGAAGTTGAACTTAATGGTAATTTGCAAAAACTTTGAAAAATGCACTAAAGTGCATTTTTCAAAGTTGTAGGTTACACACGCACACACACACATGCCCTTGGGGCATGTGTGTGCGCAACGTGTGCGCAGAGCAATTTATGGGGTGCAACAGGGAGTCCTTTGGACACCCTTGCACCCTTGAAATTGCAAGCGCAATTTGCGATTACCTAATGGTACTCGCTAAATGTGCATGCAATCTCCCATTCATTCCTATGGGCCTGTAGGTCCATCGGAATGAATGGGAAGGCATTCCTTAATTGTGACTTGCAATTTGCGAGTTGCAATTAAGGAATGTTTGGGAATTGCTATTTTAATAGCGATTCCTACATGCATAGGCTTTGCGAGTCCTTAATTGCTTCACCTTTAATATTTGCTAATATAGCCGAGACCAGTTTGAAATCCTTCAGTAACTTCATACCGAGATTTAAAGCAGGCTCTGCCCCGTATTAATTTTGAATCTGTTTCAGGACGTCTGGTATCACCGCCATGGACGGAACACCATGTGTTTTTGTGTGGATTGCAGCAAAGACTGTACTCCAAGTGTCACAGTCCTCCAGTTGTGGTGCGATTCCCATTGGTAAACAGATTGTTAGAATCCTGTGTTTCACATGAGGTGTACTATCTGTGAGAAGTTGGCCTGATATGCAGTGCTCACTATTCTAGTGATCACTATGTATCAGTCCAAACGACCCTTATTGATGATTGGTTGTAAGTCAACCTTATAGACCAGCTATCCTAGTAGCATGGACAAGAGCAGTCTTTAGGCTAAACTCTAGAGGGCGTGTTAAGCCAGCTGTTATACCATCACATATACCCCTTGAACACCAGTGAAAGGACACCACACAAGTTGTTATGAAAATAAAAGGTTATTTATTTATAACACAACAACCCTGGACTCTTTATGAGGACAGGGTGCTAAGCACAATACAAAGCTCTTAAAGAAATACTGAAAGTCGCAAAATTTACACAAATGCCCGAGGGGCACGAAAAACCATATACTACAAAAGTGGGATGCGAAATTACTAGCAGGTAAGTACTACTCTCAGAGGCTTTAGAACCGCTGGGCCTACAATGCTGAACCCTTAGATTAGAAGCAGGAGGCCTAGGGACGTTGTGTGCAGAGTGGAAACTCTCACGCGCAATGCGGGACAAAGTCTATGGATACTAGTAAATGCAAAGTTAGTGTTCTCGGGCGAACCCGACTAGGTAGGTCAAAAACGAAAGTGGATCTAGACACTTAGAGAGTGGATCTAAGCTGGAGCACCGTGGTACTCGGTCTACCTAGCCCAGGGGCTGCGGCTGCATAGGGTTCAAGTGTCGTCAGGAATCCTCGTTGACGAACCAGGAGCCTGAAGTGGAAGTTGCTGGCAGGCGACCGGTGAAGATGTTCCGGGCTGATCCAAGGACTGGATCAGTGAAGGATACCTGTAAGCAGAGGGGACCAAGTTCTGAATCACTAGCCAGTGGTTAGGTGGGCACCAGATGGCACCGGACGAGGTCACTCAGCCAGGCGAAGAGGTGACACTGGATTCTGCTGCTGCACGGACCAGGGCGCTGATGTCGACCAGGCTGGAGGTCTGCGAGCTGTCCCACGTCGGATGTCTGCTGCTGGCGATGCTGGATCCGGTGAAGGAGGCAACAAGCCTTGGCTAAGGCAAGCCCACGTGGCGACACAAAATGGCGTCTGGAGTGGACCAGGAGGGTCCGAGGAAGGTCCCCTTCAGGAGGAGACTAGGGCTAGTCTAGAGGACCTAGACCAGCGGTGAAACAAACGTAGGGCGTCGTCTGGAGGGTCACTAGCCAACGGGCAAGTGACCGGACAACGTAGCAGCAACCCAGGAGCAAAAGGGCCCCACGCAGATCTGGTGGATGCTGGGGAGCTGGACTTCGGTGCTCGTGCTGCTTGGGGTTGGGGCTTCTCTTACCCCCAGTGCACCCACTCGAGGGTCCCTCGGTGGTCGTGCTGGTTCAGTGTCGTGCTGGTTCTGATGATCGCCGGGTCCTCTGGTCTCGTCGCACCCACGGTTCCCAGCTGTGCTGTAGAGGCAGGTTGAGGTCAGAGAGGGCAGGGAGTCCGGGTCTCGTCATGCTGGTCAGTCTGGTTCCGGAGGAAGGACGTTTCAATAAACCGCAAGATACTTAGTTGGTGCCTGCTGCTGCAGGGTGACTACTCCTTAGTCACAAGGGAGAAATCTTGAGAAGAAGTGGAGAGTTCCTTTCGTAGAAAGTAATTTCAGGATTCAAAGATGATCTAATTTGGAAGGGTCCCCGCTCCTACCTTTATTCTAAAGAAAGGGGCTGGCACGCGACTAGGTCCTACCCATGGGTGGGACCAGGAAGGGGGGTGGTTACACCCCTCTCCCCTGTCCGGACTTTCCCCAGCTCAGGGGCTGGTGTGCCCCTGGAACTGGTTCAAGCCGGCATATGCACAGTGAGCACCGGGGTGCCACTTGCAGTCACCTTCCTCTCAGCCCTGCCTACCTGGGATACACAAAACCCTGTCTGGGATGGTGCTAGCACCGCCCCTGACAGGAAACCCTTTGTCCAAGCTCTCCTCGCTGGAAGGACTCCCAGCAGCAGGAGGTCAGACTTGTGTCTGTGGTGGCAGCATCCATTTTGTGATGCTGAGGCTTGAGTTAACTTTAACCGGGGTTCACAGTTACATACATGTTGTGTCCCTCTAGAAGGGTGGAATGCTAACCCCGTCGCCAGAATTGGCGAGGGGTTAGTATTCCAATTCGTATGACACCTTACTCGACATGTTTTGATAAAGCGATACCAAAGTTGGCAAATAACCGCGAGGATTATAATGCACTTAAGAGTATATGGTACGCGTTATCATGGAACAGCTATTAGGACTTGGTTCCGCAAGCTGCAAACGGGCTCAGCTCATGCCAGAGCACCATCTCACATAATTCCAAGCACTCTGCCTTCAGGATTGATAAGGCCTGCCATAGGAGTGACTGATGGGAATATATTTGTCCATTTTAGGGTTAGATCTAGGAATACTATATCTAAAGCAAAGGGTGATTACACCACCTTGCCCCAGCTGTCGTGCAGCCAGTTGTGTCAGATTTAGATGGCCAGCCAGGGGTGGCATTATACATGCTGCAGCCCCTGGTAGGCCCTGGGTACACCTATGCTCTGTGTACAGGGACTGATAAGGCGGCCCAGTACCAATTGGTAAATGCACCTAAAGCACATGCTCGTCAATTTGGAGAGAGAACAGCTAGGCTGTGGGTTTGATTAGCAGGCCCACAGCTAGGATTGCAGACCCTACTCTCCTACACTATCGGGAAATACTGCATCAATCAGAGTAATTTTTTGAGCTAACCAGAATGGAATTTGTTCCCTTTTTGTGGGTAATTTACCGATGACTGACTGTGTAGTCTGTGCTGTTATTTTTCCCTTGATGAAGGGTTTGTTGTGGAATTCTTATAGCAGGTTGGACTGTTAAAGTCCGCATGACATATTGAACCAATTGTCTATGTATTTTAATTAATTGTTTTCGCTGAGCTAACCGTTCTACATCTGTCATTCTTTCAATGTCAGGATGTGGTGTATAGCTGGCTAGTACAGGCCATGTTGCTCCTGGTCCACCTATTGGACCGAGCCTGGTAATGTGATTTTGATGTTGTAGGGCTCCTTTAATCCAGAGCTGATGCTCTTGGTAAGTTAGTGGAATTTTAGGGTCCTCGAAAGGGAAATATTCCGCTGGATATTTCTCTATCCTATAGAAGTGGAACACGTGTTGTTGGATTTGCTTGTGGAAAGATAATCCATGAATAGAATACCTCTGTCTGCCGATATTCATGAGCCTCTATAACAATTATAACCCTACCACCTCTCGGCGATAGGCCATTTTCTATGAGCTTGATAGCTATGGTTTTCCTTACGTTTTCCGGGATGATTATAGCATCCGCGTAATTTTGTTGGAAACCTGCAACGTCAAAATCTGGTTGGTTTGCATTTACTGCAGTTCCACTAGCCCCGAGATTATCATCGTCGGCCTGAAGATGCTTTAGCTTGCCATTAGTGGGACACAGCCACCCTGTGGGAGGGAGGATACAGCACTTTTTCCAAAGATGCCGATCCATCACATCAGAAAGATGGTTGCTTCAGATTGTCCTTTATTTTTGTCTGCTAAATCTCCCCACTACACATAAGAGCAAGTCTCAGGGGAAACACGTCTCCGTTCTGTTTTAGATGCAAAGTTACCTCTCCAAAGGAGCCTTAGTGAGGTTTCTGGACTCAGAAATAGGAGACTGTTTCTGCAATTATATTTTCTTGTGCCCAAGGAGGATGGTGGCCTTTGGCACTTCAACCTCTGAATGCCTTTCTGAAGGGGGACCAATTTATAATTCTCATGTTAGCCCAGAGCTATTAGATCGTAGGTTTTCTTGGCCGGCAGGGTACATTTTTATATACCAGTCTTGCAGTTGCACAGACGTTACCTGAGGCTCAAGATAGGCCAGGATGATTTTCAGTTTGCCGTGCTCCCCTTGCCCACTAGGGTGTAATGAGATGGTGTAAGTTGTTGCCCATCTCTGGATGATAGAGATGCAAATTTCCCCTACCTTGATGCCCTGCTGTTATTTTGCAGGTTTTATAGTACAATTCGTATATAGAAGCAAAATAATCTAAATCACAAATAATTCAATGGCTTTAACTATACAGTACTGAAACACAGCTTTTAGTCTTGATGACCTGCTGTTTAAGGCGGGCCTGCCACAGTCAGTCGTAGACCACCTTCAGACAGTGGCAAACCTCCTGCCAACATTGGAGTTCAGTCATCGAGCTTAAGCAGGGGCTTCCCTTTATGGGAGCCGTTTTAGATATGGTACAGTTAAGGGCTGAAAACAAATGGCGGTGAGAGCACACAGTGTTTCTTTCACTTTTGAAGGATACTTAAAATAGCAGATTCCTCACCTTGTGAATATCCCCAGGCACCAGACTGATTATAAAAAACTCAAACAGCAGTATGTGTGCGTGGAGGTAGGTGGTGCTGTGCAGATCCATTCCGCCTGAAGTGACTAGCAGGGCTGCATATAAGCACCACGATGTGCGCTGTCGTCCGTTCCTTTCTACGCATTCAAACATTGATCTGGAGTTGTGCTCCTCCTTTTCTTCACTCTGTGAAGAGATGTTTCCACTTTTTGTTTTCAGTGTGCAAGGGAATGTGTCCTTCTGCCCTAAGACTACAGCTTTTAAACCTTGTATGGACTGTTGCAAGCAGATGTCTGTCTCGGATCTCTATTAAGTGCATCTGGTGTTCTGGCGGAGACTCTTATCTAGTTGTAGATTCTTCATCTTTTGAATATTCCCAGGGCATCAGTCTAGATCCGGAAACTTTTCAGTAATACTACTGCGTTACAGATTGTGGTGTCTGCACTGATGCCATTCAGCTCTGTGAATGATGTGCTGTTCCTGTATAGGCGCCGCTCACGTGCTCTGGTGTCTGTTCTTATGTTGACCGGTTTTATACCCTGCAAGGGCTGTTGCAAGCAGATGTCAGTGACAGATCCCCACCAAATTTGATTCTTGTGCCTAGAGTTAAGTCATGACCTAAAGACCTGCAGAGAATGTATCGATGAACTTGAAGGCCAGCAGGGAACGTGAAGTGAAACTTTGTAGCCTAGCACAAGAAGATAAAGTGTCAGGACTGCACCAAGTCCTACTCCAAGTCATAGTTCCAGTCACTCTCCTGGAGTCAACAAAGCCATTCTAGAGGCTGGTCTTCATCGCCCTCCAAGGCCTACGTTGATCACAAAAACATTAGTGCTCAGATCGGACTTCTGCTGCTCCTTGCCATTCTCACTTCCGTAATGAAGCATGTGGGTTTCTCCAACGGTCCCGCTCCCGAAGTGAGCTGACTTTGGAGCCGATTCCTCAATTTGTTATGGCACAACCAGAGTTTCTACTAGATTACTGCTGGCGAGTTCACCCTCTGCTCTATATGTACCCTCTGAGCCACTTCTTCCCTCTGGTCCAGTACCAACACGTCTCAGCAACCAATCCAGACCCAGGTTGTGTTGATGTTGAGGCCCCACTTTCCAGAAAAGTCACATCTCCTTCCAAAAACCACAAAGACGCCTCTGCTTCACAGAATTTCTATATGCACATATCCCATGTATACACAGTACCAGATCAGGAGGACGGACGTAATCTTACATCTGAAAGAAACAGGTTAGTGTTAGATTCCTTACCTTGGAATGTCCCCAGGCGTCAGACTGGACCTGGAAAGTTTTGCGTAGCAGTACCCCATGCACGTCGGTAGGCGTCGTCTGCGGCTCCGCGTCTGTCGTCTGCGTCGTTGGCGCCAGGATGATGTCGTCAGAGTACTTAGACTCCACCCTCGCGTGCTGACGTCAGTTCTTTTTTTTTTTCGCGCCAGCAAGCGCAGATCCGGAAAAAGCAGTACTTCTTAGTCACTTTTTGACAAACTTTTTTGATCCCTTTTGGGTCCCTTTTCGAGTCGGTAGACTCTCGGTGCCGATAGGGATGCCCGACTTCAAACCCTGTACCGATTGTCACCGCCTGATGTCGGTTACCGACCCCCACCGTCGGTGCCTTTATTGTCTTGGGGCCGACCACGACGACAAGTCATGCCCCGACTGCCGGGCCTTGACGTCAACGGCTAGGCGGGAGCGGTCCTGTAAGCTCCACGAGCTCCGGCAGTCGGCCCGCGCCGTTCACGGTCGAGGAGGAGGTCGAAGGCTACTTCAATTCCGACGCCGCAGGGCCCCACTGGATCCGGGTCGCCGCTGGTCGACCATACGACCCCTCATCCGGCGCTGACTCCCAGGGTGTCGCCCTCTATGCCGTCCTGGGACGTCGTTGTCCTCGGCTCGGATCCGGCATCGGACTGGCGTCGCCCGACGCCGCATTCGATGCCGAGGTAAGAGCAATTCTTCTATGATCCGGCCCCATCCTTTGCACCTGACTATGAGGAGATGGGAGGCGAGGAGGATTGGCAGGGGTCTGAGGACCCTCTGGCACGGGAATGCCAGTCGTATCAGGACTGGGCAGTTGAGCTTGGGGAGGCCAGTGGTGACACTTCGCCCGACACTGGATTTGTCTCCCCTCCTACCGTGGCTAAGGAGGAGGGGGCTGCTTACAGCGTGGTGTTGACGAGGGCGGCCAAGGACTTGGCTCTTGAGCTCCCCGTCGCAGCCGTGAGGACTAACCTCCTCACCGAGGTCCTTACACCACAGGCAAGCTCTTCGGAGCTCTACTGCCGTTTAATGAGGCCCTTTCTGAAGTTCTGTTGGGCACTTGGTCCAGGCCCGCTACAGGCCCCCCTGTAGATCGGAACGTGGCCAGACGCCACTGCCTGGCCCCGGGCGACCCTAGCTTCCTGTCCACCCACCCCACCCCCGAGAGCCTGGTCATCCAGGCCTCTTATTCCCAGACCGCATTCCCGACGGCTCCACCTGATCGGGAATCCAAAAGGTATGATCAATTTGGTAAGAAGCTGTTCTCCTCACTTAATTTGGGGTTGCGTTGGTCAACACTGCTGGCCTTTTGGGACGTTATACCCACTCTCTGTGGGGCACGGTCGCAGACGTGCTGCCGGGTTGTCCGGAGGAGGCCCGGGCAAAACTCGCTCAAGCTCTTGCAGAAGGGCGAGATGCAGCACTGTACTCTATTCGATGTGGGCTGGATACCACGGACTAGCTGGGCAGGGCCATTTCCACGTCGGTGGCGGTTCGCCGCCACGCCTGGCTGAGGTCCGCCAACTTTTCAGCTTATGTCCAGAATTCACTCATGGACATGCCGTTTGATGGTCTTCGCCTCTTTGGCGACAAGGCAGACAGTGCGCTTGAGCGTTTCAAGGACTCCAAGGCTACGGCCAAATCCTTGAGCCTGTCGGGCCAGCGCCAGCAAACTTCTGCCTTTCGCTTCTTTCGTGGCCAAGGACGGGGCACCCCTTCACGTCCTGCCTGCCACGGGCAGCAGACTAACATCCAGCGCGGCGGCGGCGGACGTGGTAACCGCCGTGGAGGTGCCAAGGGACAGCGGCGAGGCCAGTCCAAATCCACCTCCGCAGCATCCGCCTCAAAGTCTTCCTAGTCCGAGCTTTCAGGCCCATTTGACGCCAGTGGGGGGCAGGGTTCGCCATCACCACCTCCACTGGCGCACCATCCCATCGGACAGGTGGGTGCTGCAAATCGTCCGAAGGGGCAACTCCTTCCCCTTCGAGGCGACCCCTCCAGCCATGCCATAGCAGTACCACCGCGTGTCGGGGATCACTTGCAACTTCTGCAAGATGAAGTTACGGGCCTCTTGGCCAAGGGGGCCATCGAGCGCGTTCCTGGGCCAGAAGTCGGGTCTGTTTGTTACTCCCACTACTTTCTGGTTCCCACGAAGGGCAAAGGGGGCCTATGCCCTATCTTGGACCTGCGTAACGTTAACGGCTTCCTCCGGAAGGAGAAGTTCAAGATGCTGACTTTGGCTCAAGTCTTAGCTGCCCTGGAGACTGGATGGTAGCGTTGGACTTGCAGGACGCATATTTTCACATCCCCGTCCTGCCGGCCCACTGGCGTTACCTGCGGTTTACGGTAGGCCACGAGCACTTTCAGTTTACAGTGCTTTCCTTCGGCCTTACCAGCGCCCCTCGGGTGTTCACGAATGTGATGGCGGTGGTCGCAGCTCATCTGCGCAGATCAGGGATGTCATTCTTCTCCTATCTCGTCTTCTTACTCTTAAGGCTGCATTCCTGGTTGCCATCACCTCTGCCAGTAGAGTGAGTGAGCTCCAGGCTCTATCTTCTAAGCCTCCTTTTCTTACTGTCCATCCGGACAAAGTTGTTTTGTTTTAAGAACGCGTCCTTCTTTCCTGCCCAAAGTGGTGACAGCCTTTCACATTTGGCAGTGCATCACCTTGCCCACCTTCTTTCAGCCTCCGCATACCTCGAAAGAGGAAGAGAGGCTCCACCGTCTGGACCCAAAACGTGTGCTCTCATTCTATCTGGGCCGCACACGCCAGTTCCGGGTGGACGACCAGCTCTTTGTTGGTTACGTAGGCGCTAAGAAGGGACGGGCGGTGCACAAACAAACCATTTCTCGATGGGTTGTTTTGTGCATAAAGGTTTGTTATTCACTGGCTAAAAAGGAGCCTCCTGTAGGGCTGTGTGCCCATTCCACTCCGGCCACGGCGGCTACTAGTGCCCTGGGTCGGGGTGTCCCCTTGCATAACATCTGTCAGGCAGCTACGTGGGCCTCGCTGCACACGTTCGCTAGGCACTACTGCCTGGACAGCCAAGTCCGGAGAGATGGCTTTTTCAGCCATTCTGTTCTCCAGGACTTTCTGTTGTGATCATTGGTTCGCAGACCCACCACGGGGGTTGATATTGCTGGGGTATCTATTCTAAGGTAAGGAATCTAACACTAACCTGTTTCTTTCAGATGCACAAGTTACTTACCTTCGGTAACAATATATCTGTAAAACAGTAGTTGGGGTTAGATTCCTTACCGCCCCACCCATCCTCCCCGTTCTGCCAACCGATATCTAGGGTTAAGGTGAAGTACTGGGTTTTTAAGAACCCAGCGGTGCCAGGGAACACACCCTAAGACTTCGAGTCCTTCCTGATTCAGACTACAGAAACACAGTCTTCTTGGTGAAGTCAAAGATCGTATTTATTGGCTGCAGCCAGTAACAGGTATCCTAGAAGTACAACACGGTGTATATTCTCAGGAGACTGCTCAATCTTACAAAGCCAGCCTTCTCTTTTTATACAAAATATTATGCTTTAGGCAACATTCCTTATTTTACAGTTGACCATTCACATATTTTCACTTCAAAGAAAAAGCAGAGTCATGATGACAAGCCCATATTTCAGTTTGTCCAGCCCACAATCAATTACCCGGCAAGGCCCAATATTTTCATCAGATATCGACGGACCCCCAATAAAAACGGGCACCTGCTCCTCGTAAAGCAAGTCATAAAGAAAGAAACAGGGACAGGTGTGTGTAAGATTTGGCATGGTTTGTGTGTGATGGGAGGTTTATGATATGTTGTGCCTTGATACTAATCTCATTCGGCCACTGGGAAAGGAACTGGCCGAACAGGTTTGGCTTCAGGCAGTAGTCAGCTTGCCCAGTTCACAGAGGAGTCAGCAAAGGTATACGTGTCCTTCAGACTCTTTTTTGGCCTTAGTCATTGGCCTATGTGAGGGCAATCACAAAATGGCTGCCGTTCAAAAAATGGAACCCGAGGGTTCAGGACGGAAACTCTGATTTCAGGGCGATTTCGTCACCCGAATATGACAAATGCTTGTGCATAGTATTCTAATCATTCTCGTTCTACTGATACCAAAATCGTCATGATACGATGATGTTCATAACACGGGTCCACAAAGGTTCTTTCCTTTGAGGGCACTAGTTTCATGGCACCAGTGTCTGTTTTTATCATGGCTCTGCGCTTCTGGTGCAGAAAAGCTGTATATAAGAACTGACGTCAGCGCGCGAGGGCGGCGTCTAAGTACTCCGACGTCATCCCGGCCTCACCGACGACGGACGCGGAGCCGCAGACGACGCCTACTGACGCACAGGGGTACTGCTACGCAAAACTTTCTGGATCCAGTCTGGCGCCTGGGGATATTCTAAGGTAAGAAATCTAACACCAACTACTGTTTCTTACAGATATATCGTTTCCGAAGGTAAGTAACTAGTGCATCACTCCGAAAGCGTGGAACGGCCTCACACTACCCTCCTCGAATCTGGAATTCCGCAAGATACTGAACACCTGGCTTTTCAATTATCCAACCATAGGAAGAGCTAGTCGTATACATCTGCTTGGCTCCAGGATACCCTCTTTGGTGAATGTGCACTTCACAAATACACACAACATAACCACACATGGCATCTACATACCAAGGTGGCACAGGGAGTAGCATCTACATCCCAAGGTGGCCCAGGGAGTCTTCCAGCAGGGGGGGGGGGGACCTTGGCTAGATGTTGTTACCACCGTCAAATGCACATTGTAGACACACTAGGGGGTGTGTTCTGACTGAGATTAAATTCTGGACTCCTGTATGCCTTCTTAACTCTCCACCCCTAGTTTTGAAAAAGATCAAGAAGGATCTATCCCAAGTAGTTCCAGTACCTCTGTATTGGTCCTGGAGAGTGCTGTACCTGGAGCCTCTGGGCCTGAGTAGCAATCAGGCTGCCCCTCTCGGGAGGATACCCTATCTCAGCACCAGGACAGGATCCTCCACATGAATCTAAGCATTTTACACCTCCAAGCCTAGAGATTGAGTACAGCAGTTGACTGTGTTTGATCTGCCACCAGTAGTGGTGGATGTTATCCTTGCTTCGAGGCAACCTTTCACAAAATACATATATGCTGGTTGATGAGACCGGTATGTGGCTTGATGTGATAGCCACTTTTTGGGCCCTTTACAATCCAAGCTGTCGAGTGTCCCTTTGTTTGCTTTGCATTAGGAACTATTTGTCTGCCTTTTTACGTGTGCCTGAGGTGTATAAAAACTGTTTAAGGTTTTAGTGGGACCTTAATTAGGTCTTAACCTTTCTCATATACATGCTCTTCGAACTGATGCAAAGCTGTTCGCCACATCTCTTGACTATCTTAATCATTGCGATTACTTCAGCTCATCTCAGGACACAGCTTCAGGTACTGTGGGTGAAACTGCCCTACACCGCCTATTTTTTTTTACACTGGTCAATACAGCTTGAGCAGCCTTCTTGCCTGAAGAAATTATTATTTTCCATCTTCAGCAATTGATCACCCTGCATATGTTCTTTGCCCTGTCTCATCCATTGAAAGAGAAGAGGCTTCTATCGGATGTGCAGAAAAGGGCCCTGTCAAGATAATCTGAAAGAGACATGTTAGTGATAGATTCCTTACCTTAGAATATCCCCAGGCGTCAGACTGGATCCGGAAATTTGTGCGTAGCAATACCCCTGCGCGTCGTCTGCGGCTCCGCGTCCGTCGTCGGCATCATCTGAAAGAAACACGTTAGTGTTAGATTCCTTACCTTAGAATATCCCCAGGCGTCAGTCTGGATCCGGAAACTTTTGCGTAGCAGTACCCCTGCGCGTCGGTAGGCGTCGTCTGCAGGCGTCCCCTGCGGCTCCGCGTCCGTCGTCGGCGTCGTGCGCCGTGATGACGTCGCTGGAGTACATAGACGCCGCCTCCGCGCGCTGACGTCAGTTCTTCTTTTTTCCGCGCCAGTGGACGCAGATCTGAAGAGCAGTACTCCGGTCTTTGACCAAGTTTTTCGATTGTTTTTTTTTCTATTGTGCCTGATAGGATGCCTGGATTTAAGAATTGCGATGACTGTGAGCGCACGATGTCGGTCACAGACCATCACCGCCTCTGTCTCCGGTGTCTGGGCCCCGACCACGACGTGGACTCCTGCGTCGACTGCTGGGCCCTTACCAACAAGGCTAGGCGGGAGCGGTCCCGCAAGCTACTGGAGCTCCGGGTGTCGGCCCCACGTCGGGACCGGGAGCGGTCCCGGTCCGGCCGGAGGTCGAGAGAGCGTTCGAGGGAGCGGTCGCGGAGCCGCGCCGGGCGCTCCGGAAGTCGACACCACTCGTCAGGCTCGTCAGGTAGAAAGCACAAGAAGTCGGGGCGTCGTCATCGTACCCCCGACTCCCCCCGACGCTCACGCGATGCGGCCGGGGGCTCGGGTGACCCCAACCCCGCGGCTCCGCGAGAGTCGCCGGCGCGGCCTGCCTCATACCCTCCGGTCCCTGGGCATGGCGCGACGCCTGAGGAGATCGAGGCGTTCCTCATGGCCATGAGGGCGCTCGCTTCTCCGACGGGGCCTACGGCGCCTTCGGGCCCAGTGCTACCGTCTGGGGGCCCTGGCGGTTCGGGTGTCCCTGCCTCGGCGCCGTCGGGTGCTCCGGCCCCGGCGCCGCCGACGGCTCCGACCCCGGCGCCGCAGGGGCCTTCGGGATCGGCGCCGGCTGGTCTTCCGGCCTCCCCGGCGCCATTGCCATCGGGGTTACCCCCGACGCCGCCCCCGCGCGGCGCCGGTTCTCCGCTGCCGGTTCCGGCCGGCGGTGGGGTTCCGACGCCGGCTCCGGGCGGCGCCGTCCCCTTACCTTCTCCGACGCCGGACGCGGCGCCGGACGGGCGTCGCTCGACGCCGGTCCCGGCGCCGATGGGGCCCATGAACCCGAGGAGCCGGTCTTCATCATTGACTCCGAATACGGAGAGGATGAGGAGTACGGTGAAGGTTGGGAGGGGTCCGAGGACCCTCTGGCTCGCGAGTGCCAGTATGACCCGGACTGGACAGGTGACTTGGGGGATGCCAGTGGTTTGGACGACTCTCCTAACTCTGGTTTGATCTCTCCTCCTTCCGTGGCATCGGTGGAGGGAGCTGCCTATTCTGTGGTGCTGATGAGGGCTGCCAAGGCCTTAAACCTTGAGCTCCCCGTCGCGGCCGTGAGGCCTAACATCCTCACCGAGGTCTTCAAACCGCAGTCATGCCCACTGGAGCCACTGCTGCCGTTTAATGAAGCCTTGTCTGACGTTCTGTTGGGCACGTGGTCCAGGCCCGCTTCAGGTGCGCCTGTTGATCGGAACGTGGCCAGGCGCCACCGTCCTTGTCCGGACGACCCCAAGTACCTGTCTACCCACCCCACTCCTGAGAGTCTGGTGATCCAGGCCTCGACCTCCCAGTCCGCATTCCCGTCGGCCCCGCCCGACCGGGAATCCAAGAGGTATGAC
Organism: Lissotriton vulgaris; assembly: GCF_964263255.1. NCBI lineage: Eukaryota > Metazoa > Chordata > Amphibia > Caudata > Salamandridae > Lissotriton > Lissotriton vulgaris. Next base: position 227,423,035 of record NC_141696.1, read on the forward strand.
CAGTTTGGCAAAAAGGTCTTCTCGTCCATTAGTTTGGGCCTGCGGTCTTGCAACACCGCCTGCCTCTTGGGCCGCTACACCCACTCTGTGTGGGATACGGTCGCGGAGCTGCTGCCAGAATGCCCCATGGAGGTGCGGGCAAAGCTCGGTCAGGCTGTGGCTGAGGGCCGAGATGCAGCGAAATATTCAATTCGGTGTGGTCTTGATACGACCGACTCGCTGGGCAGAGCTATGTCTACGACGGTGGCGATTCGTCGCCACGCCTGGCTGAGATCCGCCAATTTTTCGGCTGATGTCCAGAATACCCTGATGGACATGCCGTTTGATGGCTGTCACCTGTTCGGTGACAAAGCGGACCACGCGCTGGAACGCTTCAAGGACTCCAGGGTCACGGCCAAGTCCTTGGGTCTCTCGACCCAGCGTCAGCAACCGGGTTCGTTTCGTCCCTTTCGTGGCCAAGGAAGGGGCGCCCCCACACGTGCTGCCAGCCACGCGCCGCAACAATCCTTCCAACGCGGTGGCGGCCGTGGAAACCGCCGTGGTGGCGGTCGGGGACAACGGCGGGGTCAGACCACACCTTCCCCCGCAGCATCTACCCCAAAATCCTCCTAGTCCGTGCTTTCGGCCCCATGTGACGCCAGTGGGTGGCAGGGTTCGCCATCACCACGCTCACTGGCGCACGATCACTTCGGACAGGTGGGTGCTGCAAATCGTCCGAAGGGGCTACTCCCTCCCCTTCGAGACCTCTCCTCCAGCCATGCCACCGCAGAACCACCGTGTGTCGGGGGACCACTTGACACTTCTGCAGGAGGAAGTTACGGCCCTCTTGGCCAAGGGGGCCATCGAGCGCGTTCCTGGGCCAGAAATAGGGCGTGGTTGCTATTCCCACTACTTTCTGGTGCCCAAGAAGGACAAGGGGGGCCTACGTCCTATCTTGGATCTAAGGAACGTCAACGGCTTCCTCCGGAAGGAGAAGTTCAAGATGTTGACGTTAGCTCAGGTCTTGGCTGCTCTAGACCCACAAGACTGGATGGTAGCGTTGGACTTGCAGGACGCCTATTTTCACATCCCCGTCCTGCCGGCCCACCGGCGTTACCTGCGGTTCACGGTAGGCCTGGAGCACTTTGTTTATCGTGCTCCCCTTCGGCCTTACCAGCGCCCCACGGGTGTTCACAAAGGTGATGGCGGTGGTCGCAGCCCATCTGCGCAGGTTGGGGGTTTCAGTCTTCCCCTACCTAGACGATTGGTTGTTGAAGGCGGGCTCGCCCCAAACAGTCGTCCACCACCTTCAGATGACGGCAGACCTCTTGCACGACCTGGGGTTCTCCATCAACGTGCCGAAATCACACCTGTGTCCCTCTCAAAAGCTCCTTTTCATCGGAGCGGTTCTGGACTCGGCGCAGTTTCGGTTTTATCCTCCGGAACGGCGGGTTCGGGATATTCAGGCTTTGATTCCCATCTTTCAGCCGCTATCCCGAGTCTCGGTCAGGTTGACGCTGCGGCTGCTGGGACTGATGGCTTCCTGCATCCTTCTGGTGCATCACGCCAGGTGGCGGATGCGGGCTCTGCAGTGGGACCTGAAGTTTCAGTGGGCCCAGCATCAGGGCAACTTGTCCGACCACGTCTTGATCTCGGAGGGCACTGCGAGACAACTGCAGTGGTGGCTTACGGACCGCGATTGGGTCAGGGGCAAGTCCCTCTCCCTTCCCCAACCGGAGCACGTTGTCGTGACGGACGCGTCCCTCCAGGGCTGGGGTGGCCACTTGGGAGAGGCAGAGATCAGAGGCATCTGGTCTCCGGCGGAGTCCCGGCTCCATATCAATCTGTTGGAGCTGCGGGCGATTCGTCTGGCACTGAAGGCATTCCTCCCCTTTGTCAACGGGAGTGTAGTGCAGGTGTTCACCGACAACACCACCGCCATGTGGTACTGCAACAAACAGGGCGGAGTGGGGTCGTGGACCCTTTGCCAGGAGGCTCTGCGCCTCTGGCAATGGCTGGAACGTCAGGGCGTGACTCTGACGGTTCAACACCTGGCAGGTTCTCTGAACGCCAGGGCGGACGAACTCAGCCGTCGGTGCTCGATGGATCACGAATGGCGTCTGAACTCGGACGTGGCGCGAGGCATCTTTCTGCAATGGGGAGAGCCTTGGTTAGATCTATTCGCCACAGAAGAGAACGCGCAATGTCATCAGTTCTGCGCGTTGGAGTTTCCAAGACGGCACTCGCACGGCGACGCCTTTCGGCGCGAGTGGAGTTGCGGTCTGTTATACGCCTTTCCGCCTATACCACTTCTGCCCAGAGTGCTGAAGAAGATCAGGCGCGACCGGGCCCAAGTTATCCTTGTGGCTCCGGACTGGGCTCGAAGGTACTGGTATCCCGAGCTACTCAGCATGTCAGTCGGTCCCCCGATCCGCCTGCCCCTTCAGGAGGACCTTCTGTCGCAGCAGCAGGGGACGGTCCTCCACCCGAACCTGTCCAGTCTCCACCTCCATGCTTGTAGATTGAGCGGCGGCAGTTGAGGCCATTTGACTTGCCTCCTGAAGTCTGTGATGTTATTCTGGCAGCCAGGCGTCCCTCCACTAAGTCGGTATACGCCTGTCGGTGGAACAGATTTGTGGCATGGTGCACAGCAAAGGCTGTGGACCCTCTTTCTGCCCCTCTTTCGGAGGTTCTTCTGTTTCTTCTTTCTCTTGCCCAGCAGGGCTCTGCTCTGGGCACTATCAAGGGCTACCTTTCTGCCCTTTCAGCCTTCTTGAGGCTTCCTGATCAGCCTTCTTTGTTCAAATCCCCGATTGTAACTCGATTCTTGAAGGGCATCACTCACATGTTTCCACCTGTTCCGTTTGTGATGCCTCAGTGGGATTTGAACCTGGTTCTGACTTTCCTGATGTGTGCTCCCTTTGAGCCCCTTCATTCTTGTCCTCTCCGTCTCCTGACTTTAAAGACGGCTTTCCTGGTTGCCATCACCTCTGCCAGGAGAGTGAGTGAGCTCCAGGCTCTTTCTGTCCAACCTCCTTTCCTGTCCATTCATCCTGACAAGGTGGTTCTGAGGACTAGACCTTCTTTCCTGCCCAAGGTTGTTTCGGCCTTTCACATCGGGCAGTCCATCACCCTCCCTTCCTTCTTCCCGCCTCCGCATCCTTCAAAGGATGAAGAGCGGCTCCATCGTCTGGACCCAAAACGTGCGCTTTCATTTTACATGGATCGCACACGCCAGTTCCGGGTGGATGACCAACTGTTTGTTGGCTACGTGGGTGCGAAGAAGGGACGGGCGGTCTGTAAACGAACCATCTCTCGATGGGTCGTCCTCTGCATCAAAGCGTGCTACTCTTTGGCTCGGAAGGAGCCTCCTGTTGGGCTGAGGGCCCATTCCACTCGGGCCACGGCGGCTACTACTGCCCTGGGCCGGGGAGTCCCCTTGCAGGACATTTGCCAAGCAGCTACGTGGGCCTCGCTGCACACCTTTGCGAGGCACTACTGCCTGGACAGTCAAGTCCGGAGGGATGGCTTCTTTGGCCGTTCTGTCCTCCAGGACTTTCTGGTGTAGTTTTGTATTGGTTCGCAGACCCGCCACCGGGGTTGGTATTGCTGGGGTATGTATTCTAAGGTAAGGAATCTAACACGAACGTGTTTCTTTCAGATGAACAAGTTACTTACCTTCGGTAACGATATATCTGTAAGAAACATTAGTTAGTGTTAGATTCCTTACCGAACCCACCCATCCTCCCCGTTCTGCGAACTGATACCTAGGGTTAAGGTCATCCCTTTCAGGGCCCTAGTTTTTACATGGCACCAGTGTTGGTTCTCTCATGGCTCTGCGTCTCCTGGCGCGGAAATGCGGTGTGCAAAGAACTGACGTCAGCGCGCGGAGGCGGCGTCTATGTACTCCAGCGACGTCATCACGGCGCACGACGCCGACGACGGACGCGGAGCCGCAGGGGACGCCTGCAGACGACGCCTACCGACGCGCAGGGGTACTGCTACGCAAAAGTTTCCGGATCCAGACTGACGCCTGGGGATATTCTAAGGTAAGGAATCTAACACTAACTAATGTTTCTTACAGATATATCGTTACCGAAGGTAAGTAACTTGTTCGTTAGCGCCGGAATGACGTCGTCCGAGTACTTAGACGCCGCCCATGCGCGCTGACGTCAGTTCTTCTTTTTTCCGCGCCAGCTAGCGCAGATCCGGAGAAGCTCTACCCCTAGTCATTTTTTGACTAAACTTTTGATCTTTTTGATCACTCTTGTTATTCGAGTCTTAGACTCTATCGGTGCCAGTAGGGATGCCCGGGTTCAAGCCCTGCTCGAAGTGCAACCGACTGATGTCGGTCACGGACCCCCATCGCGGGTGCCTGAAGTGCCTAGGCCTCAACCATGACGATCGAACCTGCTCCGACTGCCGGGCCCTGACGTTGAAGGCTAGGCGGGAGCGGTCCCGCAAGCGGCTCGAGCTGCGGCAGTCAGCCACGCGCCACTCCCGGTCCCGGTCCCACGGGAGGTCGAGGGACAGGTCGCGAGGTCGGGGTCATCGAAGCTCCGGGAGTGGACACCGGTCGTCAGGCTCCAAGTCCTCAGGTAAGATGCATGAGAGGTCGGAGCGACGTCATCGTTCCTCCGACCCACCCCGACGCTCGCACGATGCGGCCTGGGGCTCAAGCGACACCGCCCACGCGGCTCTGCTGGAGTCTCAAGCGTCGCCGCCTTCCCCACACCTTCGGGTCCCTGGGCACGGCGCGACGCCAGAGGAGATCGAGCGGTACCTCATGGGCATGAGGTCCCTCCCTCCTCAGTCGGGTTCCATGGCGCCTTCGGGCCCAACGGTCCAAACCGGAGGCCCTATCGGGTTGGGTGCTTCGGCTCAGACGCCCCCGGGTGCTTCGGCCCCGGCGCCGCCGGCGACTTCGGTCCCGGTGCCGCAGGACCTCTCCGGATCCGGGTCGTCGCCGGTCGACCTTACGGCCTCACCGGTGCTGGCCCCCAGGGTGTCGCCCGCTGTGGACGCCGTCCCCAATGTCCCCTACGGTCGAACTCTGGCGCCGGAACGGCGCCGCTGGGCGCCGCTTCCGACGGCCTTTGGAGATTTTTATTTCCACGAGGAGGCCCCGTCTTCTGACCCTGCTTTACAGGTTACGGGTGACGAGGAGGATTGGGAGGGGTCTGAGGACCCTCTGGCACTGGAGTGCCAGTCTCAACAGTACTGGACACATGAGCTTGGGGAGGCCAGTGGTCTTGACACATCGCCAGACACTGGATTTGCCTCCCCTCCGACTGTGGCTTCGGAGGAGGGGTCTACATATAGTGTAGTGTTGACGAAGGCAGCCAAGGCCTTACACCTTGAGCTCCCCGCCGCGGCCGTGAGGACTAACCTCCTCACTGAGGTCCTCAAACCGCAGTCAAGCTCCAGCGAGCCTCTGCTGCCGTTCAATGAGGCCTTATGTGACGTTCTTGTGGGCACTTGGTCCAAGCCCGCCACAGGTCCGCCTGTGGATAGGAACGTGGCCAGACGCTACCGCCCAGCCCCGGGCGACCCATGCTTTTTGTCCACCCATCCCACCCCGGAGAGCCTGGTCAACCAGGCCTCCAACTCCCAGACCGCATTCCCGTCGGCTCCGCCCGACCAGGAATCCAAGAGATACGAACAGTTCGGGAAGAAGGTGTTTTAGTCTGTTAGCCATACCGCCTGTCTCTTGGGCCGCTACACCCACACTCTGTGGGACACGGTTGCGGAGGTGCTGCCACAATGCCCGGAGGAGGTCCGGGCTAAACTCGCCCAAACCCTTGCGGAGAGCCGAGATGCAGCATGTTATTCTATCCGGTGTGGACTGGATACAACGGACTCACTGGGCATGGCAATGGGAATGACGGCTGCGGTTCGACGCCACGCCTGGCTGAGGTCCGCCAACTTCTCGGCCGATGTCCAGGCCACACTCCTGGACATGCCGTTTGATGGCCGTCGCCTCTTCGGCGACAAGGCAGACCATGCGCTGGAACGTTTTAAGGACTCTAGGGCTACGGCTAAGTCCTTGGGCCTCACGGCCCCACGCCAGCAATCGGGTGCCTTTCGCTCCTTTCGTGGCCACGGAAGGGGCGCCCCCCACACGTGCTGCCAGCCACGCGCCGCAAAATGTTCAACAGCGCGGTGGCAGCCGTGGAAACCGCCGTGGCGGCCGTCGGGGACAACGGCAAGGCCAGTCCACACCTCCCTCCACAACACCCGCCTCGAAACCTTCCTAGTACGAGTTTTCAGGCCCATGTGACGCCTGTGGGAGGCAGGGTTCGCCATCACCTCTCCCACTGGCGCACTATCACATCGGACAGGTGGGTGCGGCAGATCGTCCGAAGGGGCTACTCCCTCCCCTTCGAGGAGACCCCTCCATCCATGCCACTGCGTGTCTGGGGATCACTTGCAACTTCTGCAAGAGGAAGTCACGGCCCTCTTGCCAAGGGGGCCATCGAGCGCGTTCCTGGGTCAGAAGTAGGGTGTGGATGTTATTCCCACTAGTTTCTGGTACCCAAGAAGGGCAAAGGGGGCCTATGCCCTATCTTGGACCTGCGGAACGTCAACGGCTTCCTCCGGAAGGAGAAGTTCAAGATGCTGACTTTGGCTCAGGTCCTAGCTGCACTGGACCCAGAAGACAGGCTTGTAGTGTTAGACTTGCAGGACGCGTATTTCCACATCCCCGTCCTGCCGGCCCACCGGCGTTACCTGCGGTTCACGGTAGGCCAAAAGCACTTTCAGTTTACCGTGCTCCCCTTCGGCCTTACCAGCGCCCCACGGGTGTTCACGAAGGTGATGGCGGTGGTCGCAGCTCATCTGCGCAGGTTAGGGGTGTCAGTCTTCCCCTACTTAAACGACTGGTTGTTGAAGGCGGGCTCGCCCCAGACAGTGGTTAGCCACCTCCAGACTACGGCCGACCTCCTGCATTTGCTGGGGTTCTCCATCAATGTGACGGAGTCACACCTGTGTCCCTCTCAGAAGCTCCTCTTCCATCGGAGCGGTTCTCGACTCGGCGCAGTTTCAGGTTTACCCTCCCGAACAGCGGGTTCGGGATATACAGGCTCTGATTCCCATCTTTTAGCCGTTATCCCGTGTCTCAGTCAGGTTGACGCTGCGGCTTCTGGGGCTGATGGCTTCCTGCATCCTTCTGGTGCATCACGCCAGGTGGCGGATGGGGGCTCTGGAGTGGGACCTGAAGTTTCAGTGGGCCCAGCATCAGGGCAACCTGTCCGATCATGTATTGATCTTGGAGGGCACTGCGAGACAACTGCAGTGGTGGCTCACGGACCGCGATTGGGTCAGTGGGAGATCCCTCTCCCTACCCCGCCCAGAGCACGTAGTGAGTCCCGGCTCCATATCAACCTTTTGGAGCTGCGGGCGATTCGTCTAGCACTGAAGGCATTCCTCCCCTCTGTCCGGGGGAGTGTAGTGCAGGTGTTCACGGACAACACTACCGCCATGTGGTACTGCAACTAACAGGGCGGGGTGGGGTCGTGGACCCTATGCCAGGAGGCTCTGCGCCTCTGGCAGTGGCTGGAACATCGGGGCGTGACCCTGGTGGTTCAACACCTCACAGGCTCTCTGAATGCCAGGGCGGTGCATGATGGATCACGAATGGCATCTGAACTCTGACGTGGCGCAAGGCCTCTTTCAGCAATGGGGAGAGCCTTGGTTAGATCTATTCGCCACAGAAGAGAGCACGCAATGTCATCAGTTCTGCGCGTTGGAATTTCCAAGGCGGCACTCGCTCGGAGGCGCTTTTCGTCGCGAGTGGAGTTGCGGTCTATTGTACGCCTTTCTGCCTATACCACTTCATCCCAGAGTGCTGAAGAGGATCAGGCGCGACCGGGCCCAGGTTATCCTTGTGGCTCCGGACTGGGCACGAAGATACTGGTATCCCGAGCTACTCAACATGTCAATCGATCCCCCGATTCGTCTGCCTCTTCGGGAGGACCTTCTGTCGCAGCAGCAGGGGACGGTCCTGCACTCGAACCTGTCCAGTCTCCACCTACAAGTTTGGAGATTGAGCAGCGGCAGTTGAGGCCATTTGACTTGCCTCCCGAAGTCTGTGATATCATTCTGGCAGCCAGGCGTCCCTCCACAAAGTCGGTATACGCCTGCAGGTGGAACAGATTTGTGGCATGGTGCACAGCAAAGGCTGCGGACCCTCTCTCTGCACCCCTTTCTGAAGTTCTACTCTTCCTTCTTTCCCTTGCCCAGCAGGGCTCTGCTCCGGGCACTCTTAAGGGGTACCTTTCTGCTCTTACCGCCTTCTTACGGCTACCTGATCAGCCTTCCTTATTCAAGTCCCCAATTGTAAATAGATTTCTGAAGGGCATCACACACATGTTCCTCCTATTCCTTTCGTGATGCCCCAGTGGGACTTGAATCTTGTACTCACTTATCTAATGTGTGCTCCCTTTGAGCCGCTCCATAACTGTCCTCTCCGTCTTCTTACCCTGAAGACTGCTTTCCTGGTTGCCATCACCTCTGCCAGGAGAGTGAGTGAGCTCCAGGCTCCTTCTTCTACTCCACCTTTCCTCTCTGTTCATCCGGACAAGGTTGTGTTGCGGACAAGACCTTCCTTTCTGCCCAAGGTTGTCACAGCCTTCCACATTGGGCAGTCCATCACCTTGCCCACCTTCTTTCCGCCTCCGCATCCCTCGAAAGAGGAAGAGAGGCTCCACCGTCTGGACCCAAAACATGCGCTCTCTTATTACCTAGATTGCACATGCCAGTTCCGGGTGGATGACCAACTCTTTGTTAGTTACGTGGGCGCGAAGAAGGGAAAGGCAGTACACAAGGGGACCATTTCGCGGTGGATCATCTTGTGTATTCAGGCATGTTACTCCATGGCCAAAAAGGAGCCCCCTGCTGGATTGCGGGCTCATTCCACTCGAGCCACGGCAACAACTGCCTTGGGCCGAGGAGTCCCCTTACAGGACATTTGTCAGGCAGCTACGTGGGCCTCGCTGCACACGTTCGCAAGACACTACTGCCTGGACAGTCAAGTCCGGAGGGATGGCTTCTTTGGCTGTTCCGTCCTCCAGGACTTTCTGGTGTGATTATTGGTTCACAGACCCACCACCGGGGTTGGTATTGCTGGGGTATCTATTCTAAGGTAAGGAATCTATCACTAACGTGTCTCTTTCAGATGCACAAGTTACTACTTGTGTAACGATATATCTGTAAGAGACATTAGTTAGTGATAGATTCCTTACCGACCCATCCTCCCCGTTCTGCGTACCGATATCTAGGGTTAAGGTCATCCCCTTTCAGGGCCCTAGTTTCATGGCACCAGTGTTGGTTCTATCATGGCTCTGCGTATCTGGCGCGGCAAAGCTGTGTATCAGAACTGACGTCAGCGCGCATGGGCGGCGTCTAAGTACTCCGACGTCATTCCGGCGCTAACGACGACTGACGCGGAGCCGCAGACGACGCCTACCGACGGGCAGGGGTATTGCTACGCAGAAATTTCCGGCTCCAGTCTGACGCCTGGGGATATTCTAAGGTAAGGAATGTATCACTAACTAATGTCTCTTACAGATATATAGTTACACAAGTAGTAACTTGTGCGATAGTCCTTTGCATTGAGTTCTGCTATGCACTGCCTAAGAAGCAGCTACTGAGATTCCATTCCACCAGGTCTATGGCTGCTACCACTGCTGTGGCACACGTAAATGCCTGTCCTCGACATCTGCCAGGCTGCTACATGAACGACTACATGCATACGTTTGCACAAGACTGATTGTTTGAAAGCCAGATTCAGCAGAAACAACATTTTGCCTGATCAGTCAGCAAGACTTTTTTGTCTGAATCTACTCTAGACTTTCCACCAGAAGAGTTATTGCTTTGGTATCTATAAGATTAGGATTCTGCAGTTTGAAGTATCCATCAGAAGAACGAGTTATTTACCTTTTAACAGTCTTTTTGGGTGGTACTCTTAACTGCAGATTCCTCCCTGCCCTTCACCTTCCCATTCTTTGAATGAGCCTCTTTAACATCTAAAAAGGTCCCAAGGTGGGAACCTGCACACTGATGCAACCAATTGTTCACACTACACGTCTGATGGTGTGGAATATGTCAAGCATGAAACTGATTTTAGCGCGCATGGGTGGCACTTATATGCTGTTCATTTTCTACACTTGGAGGTTGATACGCCGTCAGCGCAGTTGCATGCTGCCAATTAGTGGCACGTTGGTGCATCGCTACAGAAAAGTTTTCCCGATCCAGATTGCCGCCGGGGAGTATTCCATGGAGAGGAATCTGTGATTAGAGTATCCACTAAATATAGTATTATTATAGGTAAGTAACTTGTTCTTCATTAACATTTCTGCATGCCATTAATTCTGCTGTAAATTTAGTTTGATGCACATGCTTTAGTTGCGGCAACCAATCTACTGAAATTAAGGAGGATACATGAATGCAGTATTTATTTGTACTTCATGCAGTCTTAATGCCAGCCAGATAGCATTTACATCGGACATGTACTACAAGTTGAAGATTGTACGTATAACAATGAAGAACACATTTTTCTGTTTTCTGTAATTTGTTTATATGGGATTTGTGGGAATTCTCACAAATGGATAGGATTCTGTGCTTTCAGTCTTACTGATGGGTAGAATATTTAGAATGGCCTGCAGTTGTTCATATATTTAGGTGGGGGTGACAACCACATCTTCACCAACTTCTGGAATTCCAGGAGTTTAAGTGTCTCATCCTTAGCAGCAATGAGTTACAGATTTTAGTGGATTGGACTGAGAATGTTGTGCCACTAGGTGTTCTTCTTTTAAGGTGTTATTTTTAGTTGGGAAGATCTGGAGTCAAGTTACCTTTTCTGAGAGTATTTCTTGAGTTTTATCTCCTATAAAATGTGCACTTTTCATTTAGTGTTGTGTGTAATGAATGTATTTTTAAAGTAGATCTTCTGGCAACTGGAGCCAAAGTAAGACTTTCAAATGAATAGAGTGCATTTCTGAGAATCCCTTCTACAATAATTTCTTAAATCAGTGCTGTCCAGTAGTTCTCAGAGTTTCTCTCTATGAATTTCTGGAACTGCGCCACCTATATTCTCAGTCAATTTTTTTTTTTTTAAACTCAGGTTTCCTAGAAGTATTCAAATCTGGCAACACTGGAAGATGTGCTGGGTTGCCCCTTCGACCAGAACGTAACCTTACTGTACTGCATATCATTGAGAACTTGATTCAGATGGGGTCGTGGAGGTCTTGCTCCATTTGGAGTTACTGATGGCAAAAAACAAATTTGCACAAGTGTACCGGAGTGTTATGTCATCTCTTGAGAAATGAGCTTCTGAGCTACACAATTGCTTGACTCTAGAGTTCCCTAGCTATGAATCCAGGGGTTGCCTGAATAAGTACACCAGGGTATGGTTGGGCTGACAAACTCATAGAGGTATTGCTCTGGGGTTTGGATAATCCTTATGGGTTAGAGGAGGGAGTCAACCTCGATTCTCAACGAAAGGCGTGGAACTGTTTAATGACCTACGTGATGTATAGTGCCGGGCTCCTTTGTGTGCTCTGTTCTGCATGACATTCTGTACACTTCAACAATGAGAGGCATATCACCAATCACTTCGGGGTTGTTCTGTTTATTGCGCTTGGTATTTATTTACTGCAAATCTAATAAAAGTATATTATCAAAAGAACATGCAAAGCTTCTGTTGAGAATAATTGTTCTATTCATCAAGATGTTACTTTCTGGCCTAGAAGGATCCCCTTGAGTGCCTCTGGGCTCATTACACCAGAACCCAAGCCATTACTGTAGACCTGGTTAGAGGTGTTCCTGTTTTCGACATCTGCCAGGCTGCTACATGGACACCTGTCAACACATTCACCAAGGACTACTTCCTGGACTGTCTGGTCCGCAAAGGGAAACATTTTGTGTGCTTGGTCACGTAGGACTTCCTAATTTGAAGTCCATTCCTTAAACCCTCTGCCTATTTGAAAGGTACTACTTTGTCATTAATTCACTAGAAGAACACGCTAATTACCTTCAGTACCACCCATTCTGTTGAATACTCTTAGCTGTGGATTACTCTCCTCCTGTTCTTCTCCCATTCTGTGGAAGGGATTTTTCATTTTAAAATGTTCCACTCATGCCAATCGCTTGAATATTTTGGAGACTGTATCTCACCCTTCATTTATAATCTCAGGCTTCCAAGCATGAAACATTGATCCAACATTATCTGGTTAGTTTATCCATAGATTTCATTATGGTCTTTAGTATGGTGTCGGTAGGCCTGCCTTTGCAACTCTGGGTAGCTGAACATGTGAAATGAAATCTTTGACATGTAGAAAATCCTATTTTTTACATTAGCTAGTTCATCACTTAGCAGCCTATTGAAGCCGACATAGCATGGATGCGTAATGTGCTTAGTGGGACATATTCTAACAATAAATGGTGTTGACCCTGGAATGACCAGATTAAAGGTGCAATTTCACTGTATAGGCTGCAACTGCATCTCACTCTTTAAACTACCTGCTTTATAAAAAACAAGCATTGGAAAAGCCAGTATGTCTCTTCTTTTTGACCTATTGGCTTTGCCAAGCCAACACTTTTTTCCAATGCTGTGCAGCATCCGCAAAAAACAACATTGCCAATGTTGTGAAGCATTGAGGGAAAAAAAGAGAAAACCAGGCTTGATGTCACGCCTGCATCTCGATACATAGGTGCACGTTACTGACTTATGCATACCATTTTAAAATTAATTACGTGGGCACTACTTGGATTGGTAAACAAAAAAGTTACATTTTACTTGAAAGCATATTTTAACATGCGTAGCAGCCTGGCAGCATACGGCAGCTGCTGGGTCTTTAGACATCTTGAAATTATTTGTTCTTTTTTAAAGAACTGCGGATAGTGGGAGACCAATGGAGTTTTGGATGTGAAGGAAGCAACAGGGAATGAGCAGGAAAAGCGATTGAGGCGGGGGAGAGAGATGGGCAAAGCAGTAGACGAGCTTGAGGGGCAGAGGCGGGGGGGAGAGAGATGGGCAAAGCAGTAGAGGAGCTTGAGGGGCAGAGGCGGGGGAGAGAGATGGGCAAAGCAGTAGACGAGCTTGAGGGGCAGAAGGAGCAGCTCTGAGTGCGCTAGGTTTTAGGGAGAGGGGACAGCACACAAAGTTTTAGAGGTAAAAAACACTTGCACACATTAAATGCTGAAACAAAAAGAAAACAGTAATTCCCTTAATGTAAGCAGTGGAATAATCTTAAGGATCCTAAAGAAAATATGCTCCCGGGGCAGAACAAACACAAACGTAGCCTGAGCCAAACATATCGTCTCTGCCAATGCTTGTCCTCGAGTGGTTTAAGGACTTTTTTAAACAGTATGAACACATTTCAGGCTTTTTTTCAAATGGCTTTTTGCGTATTATCTTTAAAACCAATGTTCCAAATTCATTAAAGGATTAAGACGTTTTCTTTGGCAACAAAAAGCATTGTTAAATGCTTGCAATATTCTTGAATTTGATAAGACCTTTATCTTACTCCGTGAAGAACTGCAAAGAGCCAAAATATCTACAGATTGGACCCTCAGTCCGGTGACCGTGGTTTGTTTTATTGAATATTTTTATTTTCATATATACGTGTCATTTACATTTTACCCCGTCATTTAAAGATGTTGTGAAAAAGCACATTGTCTGTTTTCCAGTCTTTTAGTGCTGCCATTAAATAGAATTCGTTAAACTGCTAACAGCTGTCAGTTTGTTACCAAAGTTTGACCTGTTGTCTAGGGCGCAAGCACTTGAGATTAGATTTGTTTGTCTCTGTATATTAAAACTCAAGACCTGGATAAATTGGCTATACAAAATATCGCATCAGTAGCTTTTAGTCTCCTGAACTCAAAAATATTTACGCCTATCCATATTCAGCATCTGGTGAATAAATAACGCTACAACAGCAGTTCTAACCAGCATCTACATTTTTTCTCACCAGCAGAAACAGAGCTTCTAACGAAGTAGTGGAACAGGCAAGCTGCTGCTCCATTATTTACTGTGTCCTGAAAACATCAGTGAAGCTCATTACGATGCTTTATTAATCCGTTGTTCATTTTGAAGCAAATTCTTTCTTTTCTGAAGCTGCACCAGCTATGAACTGTACCTTGTCAATTTGTTATCTTTTTTAAATGCATTTACTCCATGATTATTTTTCTTCAAGTATAGGGCGAGCATGAGTAAATCGTTTTAATTGAAGCAGGAGATAAGTCTGATACTGAACAGGGATAATCCTGCAAACCTTAGCATAAAAACTCGAAATCACTTTTAAAATTAATGTTTTCATCCTTAATTTGTAGGTTTCTTTCCTCGTGGCCCTCCTGGCCACATTCCTCCACCAGTCTCTCTTCCTCCATCGTCAGGAGTAAACATCCCTACCAGTAAGTGCTTAGCTTATTGTGAGAGGTAATTTAACTGGGAGCGAATCTGAAAGAAGCAGACTGTGTATCTATATATTTTTCTTTCTAGCTTCTTCAGCTGTGGTATCTGAGAACGATAAAAAAGAATCCTCTCATGTGAGCCCAGTTGCACCGATCGCTGGCTCTAGAGATACTAATGATGAATCTGTGGAATCAATAAATACATTTGGGCCTACTCCACCAGCAAGGCCCCCTAATAATCCCACACCTCCAGGCGCACCCATCTCTCTTCTTGGTAAGTTAATTTCATATGTTCATTTTTTTATTCTTAGTTATAAGAATTTGGTTTCTGCAGCAGTAGTATGTTTCTGAAACTTGCTCTGAAATGATTTTGTTCACTAGTACAGGAAATCAGAAAGTAAATTAGCATTACAATACAATTGTGATTGAATTGTAGCAGAGTTTTGTCAGTAAAAATACAGTAAATTGCGGGTTTAAAACAACTGTTTGTTTAATAAAATAGTCTCTGGTAACTTGATACTTTCCAAATAGTTTACATTATAATTAATTAATTGTGTGAATATATATTTGTTTATTCTTGTGAAAAGTGGTTCTGCTAATATTGCACATCAATACTAAAATC
Source organism: Lissotriton vulgaris (assembly GCF_964263255.1). Lineage (NCBI taxonomy): Eukaryota > Metazoa > Chordata > Amphibia > Caudata > Salamandridae > Lissotriton > Lissotriton vulgaris. The sequence continues at coordinate 227,438,048 of NC_141696.1, forward strand.
GCATTCTAATTTACCATATATACATTTGCTTTTTAGCTTAAATGTAATATTCAGCAGTGCATACATGCTTGGGATGCTATTCTGCGTCGTAATGTTTCCTTTTTCTTCCACATTCCTCCACTACACTTCCAAACATTGCTATCTCAGTCTTTGTCTGGTGAGATACTGGTTTATTCTTTGTCTTAAACTAGAATTGTGACAAAAACCCTGGTAGCATATTTATTTGTGGTCTCGTCTTTGTAGGAGATCTGCATATAACAATCTAAATTTAAAACCATCTAATTCAGGTACTTAAAAATGCATTGTCAGTCCTGGGACTAGATCCTCAATCAGTATTTAACTTGCCTTAGTTTCTCAGGTAGTACCTATAAGCATTGCCTTCTGCATGATGCCACTGTGGATACAGTGTGCAATCTCTTCATATGGTAATTGGATATAAGCAATTCATGATTAATCCAAGAAGGTTTGTGTACCAAACCACCCAAAAGTAGAAAAGTCTAGCTTCCTTTATACACTCTTTATTTTGGTACCTCAGTATTTTCTTTCAAGATCTCACACCCAAAATCAGAGATATGTTATATAAAACATGTGCAAATGAATCAGAACGCATGTCTGTGCCCCACTTAATTGCACCACTCACTGCTGCTTGAGGTAGAACCTGCTCTCTGTGGTTGCCTAGTGAAGGACTCGTTTCCTGTCTAAGCCACTTGAAACAATGAGTAAATTCTACGGATGTAGGACGGACATCAGTAAATGTTTTTTTCATTTTAGTTAAATGGCAGCTGATGCTTTAGTGAAGTTGTCAGCATTTGAACTGAACCAGTTAGTCTTTTGCCTATCTAGTGCATCCAAATCATGTAGGTTAACATCTATGTAGAATAGTCATAGCCATTGTTAGGCAGTTTCTGTAATCTAGCCTCACATCTCCCTCGACAGCCTTACCCCAATCACTTACACATTACCTTGACAAAATACGTTTACCATATCCTGTGAGCATCTTGGCACTTGGGCATCAGTTTCAGTGGTTCTGAGGTTGTTGGGTTTGCTTCACCCTTGTTTCCACTCTTACATAGTCACACAAGTGTTATCCTGTTGCTGTATTACTTACTGTTGGAGCTGGCTGTGAAGATAATGCGTGTTATTTCTGTCTTCATAGCAATAAAACGTTTTTTACAGTAGGTGATTTAATTTTTCCAATATACCACCACCCTCGATAGATTCACTGGTTTCCTGTTAAAGGCTTAATCTTGTCCGTGTGGTTGCAGAATTAAGACCCGCCAAGGGTTTAAAATCTGGGTAGCCTGTTGAAGGTGTACACAGCCTGCCAGATGAACAGGAAATTCACACGCCTTTCTTCTGTTAGTGTCCCCCGCTCTACTTGCCCTGATCAATTTACCTTCTGCCCTACATGATTTGGAAGGTTTTGGTGGAAGGTAGAACCTGGGGTCAATAAATATGCTGCCCCTCCTTTCAGTAGGTGCTGAGACTTCCATGAGGATTCAGAGAGAAGTGCTTCTGAATGTACTGTATACCATGCTAAGGCATTCATCTTGCTTGTTTGTCTACAATATAATTCCAGAGCTCAAGGCTTCACCACAAGTTGCTTAGGTGGCTGCTCTTGTAACACCCCATATTCTTGACCCAATATGTCTAAGGGATAGTATTCCAACTGCTACAGGCTCTGCGCTTGATATTTGCACTTGCTCTGTGCTACGGTGCAAGCACAGTTGCTGTGGTAGGGTATATGAAAGCTAGATCTCGATAATCAAGTAGCCCTAGGTTTTAGTGAGATTTAGATATTTAGAGCTTGTGGGAGCTTGCAAGTGCTGGTACTCATGGATACTTGGTTATCATGGATATTATTGGCACTGTGGGCTTCTTTATGTAAGCAGTCTCTTTAAAAAGCTGCAGTAACTGCCTTTAGATAACGGTAGACAAATGGGCAAAGACCATGTGCGTGCAAGGTAAGGGTGCTGTTTTAAGAAGGATAGTGGGGCAAGGTCGCTAGGATTATTTGCATCAGTCTGTCCTAGGTCCTGTTGCCTAAAGAAGAATGCATTTGCTGCCTTTGCTTAAAAGATGTAAGTGTGGTAGACCTGGGACCTTTAGGGACTAGATAACTTATAAGACAAGTTATGTATATTGGCCTGAAGTGCTGATACATTTTGTGGAAAACTGAATTGCTTCTGTCAATGGGGGAATGAAGAAATGGATATTATGTGAGTAATTTAATAGAATCAAGCACAAGAAAGCACTTGAAAGTGTTAGCGAATGGCTGAATGCATGTGATTTGTTTGTGAGCGCACCCTAGTAGAGGAAAGGAGGGCAGGGCAAAATATGAATCCGTGGCGAAAGAAGTGTGCACTCAATAGGCTTTTGCCCCAAAATAGTGCTTTATGAGAAAATGTTGATTTGCAAATAGAGAATAATAAAAATGTGTTAATCTCTGGAAGCACTAGCCACAAAACAGAATGTGAGGAGAGAATGTGTTGTAGCTAAATGATATCTAAAACCAAGTGTGAATTAGGATATGATTGTTTGCTTTGTTAGACCAGATATTGACATGTCTCAACAAGAAAGGTGGGCATATCCCAGGTCAAATTTATAGTTGGAATGAGAATATCGACTAAGAAGTTGTACACTTTTTCTGTTGTTCAGACCTCTTTATTTTATTTATATAGTGATACTGTTGTCACATTCTTGCTTAGGATTCGTTTTATGCCTTAAAAAGTCTCATAGCATTTTACCACAATAAGACTTTTTTTTTGGGGGGGGGGGGGGGCGGCGTTAGAGCATTTTCCGAAGCTCAAATGTGTTTTTGATTGTGCATCATTAAAGTGTTTCTTTGAAAAAATAAAATATTCTTACTTTGGCTTTGTTTTTTTAACAAAGTACAGCAAGACACGAATACTTAACAAAATTGCTGACAAATAGAATCCATCTGTGCCGGGAAAAGATAGGGAGCAGACTGAGGGCAATCCAGGTTAAGAGCGATGTTGCCCTAATATGTTGTATGAGTCCTGCTTGTGTTCAGACTCATAAGAATTTCCAGTGTAGAGTTGTTTATATTAACAGGAAGGGCTCAGCCCAAAGGTGACACAGCACTGATTGCTGCTTTAATGGGCTGAGGCAACCGATGCAAAAACAACAGTTGGACAGAATGCAGAACAAGGTCATACATTCACCCCAGTACAGAGATCTGGGCCTAAATCCATCGTTTTTTTGCTCACCACACCACCCCAGTTCAGACATGGCCATATGCAAATCAGCCTTGACCCTGTGCCTCATGGGAACAGTCCAGCCCGAATGGGCTGAGGCAACCGAAGCAAAGGAGTGAGATGCTCTTCTGAAAAGAAACACATTTTTGATGTCTGGGCAATACTGTCTTTGCCGTTATGGCTTCCTTGACTCAGCTCAACTAAAACATCACATCAGAAATTTTATATTTCAGCTGTTCACTACCCTTTTGGCATCTATTATATTATGAAATGCTTAAGAATGCAAAGAAATCCTGGTAGTGAAACGTCTCCTGTCACACATCCTTTTGCAGAGGAAAGAAATTGATAGATTTATATATTTGATCTACTGAATTATGTGATATGAAAGAAATTGACCTTTTGATTACTGATATGTTTAAATATTGCCACACGTTAATTTAGTCTTTTTAGTTAAGTTAATAATGTGCTCTACAACCAGAGGGTATTGGTTAAACCTGAGATTCAATTTAGAAAGACCACACAGAATCACCATAGGTATATGGATTTTGTGCTAGGGTTGAGAACCTCGCAACAACTGGATTTACATCTGTGGGAAAATTCCTCCCATTGTGATAAGTTCTCCCATTCTGTTAAAAACTGCTTCCATCTTTTTTTTAATCTGCCAATTACAGAAGAATATCTAATACAAAGCGCTGTGTTTTACATCACCTACTCCATTTCTGATTAAAGCTATGTGAGCTCCTGCCAAAGCTTAATACATTATTTTATTAATGTAATAAATGACAATGTTTTCTTATTTTTTAAATGGATGGTAGATCAGAGATGAGTTCTCTCCTTCCTGCTATCCATTCTTGCCCACGGTCTGTCCAGACATCCACTTCCATGAGTATTGTTCTCAAGCAAACATATCACCCCTCTGAGTGGCAGATGACTGATGATCGATCCTTGCACATTTTTATTCCTACCTTGGGGGCATGGTTCCCCTTTGTGACACATGGCCTTAGTATGTGGCTTCAACAGCAATTACCAGTCCTGTTGCTGAGTCATTCCCAAGATTTGCTATATTGACTGACAAAAATGTTATAAATGAAGGTCTCTGAAATGTTTCTGTTCTATGCTGACAGGGCTAGTAATGGATTAACTCTAGATGACACTGGCGCTTCCTGTCTCACCTTACAAAAGGAAAAACTTCCCAACCTTTCGGTTAGACTTCATTCCTGTGTGGCCCGTACATTACTAGGGCCTATGTTTCTTGCGCCCCAGACTGTCTGCTACCAGAAGGATAAAAGAATTGCAGTTTTTGTACATCAAGTCCAAGGGCAGAACACAGCACTGCATCTCCTTCTAGCCTTCATGTGCCATCATCTCCTCTAATTGCAGCAGACCTTCAAAGCAGAACTGTAGTTTTTTTCTTACTGAACTACTTAGAAAACAAACAGGGAGGGGAGGGGGGGGGGGGGGGGGGGGTTCATGCTTAGTGAATAATCCGGTCCAGCACACATCCCTCTTCAATATATAATAAAACCACAAAACGGTGTGTTGTTCCAAAAACAATCTGTTGAAGCAAAAAACAGCATAAAGGTAAAGATTTTTGCCAGGTGAAAGTTTTTAAAGGAAAACCAGGATGGGCTCTGTGTTTTACAGGTCACTAATGGGGATGTATCCCTTAGCGGACACACAAGCCCTCCCCCACCGAAGGTGGCATGCTTCATCAGAATACTTTATTTTGATCACACATATCAACAAAGTAGAACATAGACCCAGTTTACAGAGTACTAAATGGATAAAAAGGATATTCCAGCTGTTGTCATAAAATTAAGAAAACTAGATAAATCAATTATTGGGCTAAACTCACATAGTTTACCAAACATTCCACTGTATTTCTCTCGGTTATAGGTGCTCAAGAGGTGACTCTTCTACACATCTAATAGGCACTTGGAGCACCTTATCCAAGTTGCCATAAGAAATTTGGCCACCCAAAAGACATGGGGCCTAGCTGTGATGGTACTTAAAATTCTAAAGGCAACCTGGTGTTTTAGTACCAAGATTCTTACACAGTGGAACAATCCACTTTGTTCGCGACCTACTATACTGGGGACAAAAAAACAATAGGTGTTCCAATGTTTTGGTTATCACCACCCTTATTTTCTATGGACCAGTTAAAAATAAAAGATATGACTGGAAGGATACGATATCTAAACTGCAGGTATAGTTGGTGTTCAAAAGAGGGTACTATTTCATCAATGGAGGTCTTAACGCTCACAAACTGTTTAAAATAAATAAGATAAAGGCCTGTGCCACTAGTCGCTATGTCCATAGATGCTGCTTCTTTAGATAACTGGCACAGTATTCTGTGAAAAGCCAATAATCACGTTGACTCGACCTCTGTAAGAGTTTTGATTACATGGAGCCAGGGTATTTTGATTACACCCAGGTGGATGACAATCGCTGACACCTTGATAGGGTCCATAAACGATACCATAATAACATTCGACATAAAATGTTGTGCAATATTTTCCTCTGGGCAACTTCTAGATACAGGGGGACGAGACATACTCATTGGAAGTGAAGTATAGCCCTCATAAACCTATGCTTAGCCATAGCAAGCCTGTTATGGTTTGAAGATTTCCCATACTTCAGCACCATGCAATGCAGACCCAATAACTTTAACATTATAAATCTCCAAAACAGGAGCCGCTCGCCTGGAAGAAGTTCTGCAATGGACCTTCACCAGATTTACAGACTGTTGGGTAAGCATTGATTCAGCCTTTTCAATCTGGGGGCCCAGCTCAGATTAGGTGTCAACTGAACGCCTAAGTCGAAGGAGTACACACGACCGATAGGCATGTTTTCCACCAGGATATGTCTATCACAACGAAAATGTCCGGCCCTAGAGAAAAACATACTTTTGATTTTGGTACTGTTTGGCACAAGGCCCCTCTCAGCACAGAATGAAGAAAAATGGTTCAGGAGCAGTTGTTGGCCTTTTGGAGTCATAACAATTAATAAGGTATCGGTGAAAAGGAGGGCTGGAACCCTTAGTAAAGTGGTTAATCACCACATTCATATTCAAAGAAAAAAAGAGTAGGGGCTAAAGCACAGGCCTGCCTGACTTCTTGGACCACCCTCAAAGCTGCCCATCTGAAACCCAACGAACCTGAGCCTTCTTTCCCACATGGAGTCTCACTAAAATGCTTAATAGGGAGGGGGGAAAACTCATGTTTTCCAATACTCTCCACATACTTACCCGGGGAACAAGGTAAAATGCTAGCTGCCATACAGCATGCCAAGTGTTTATTCAGAAACATGGGTGTTTTATTGCTGTTGCACATTTATAAAAGTGAATGCTGTAACCCTTACTCTCTTCAACTCTCAGTTGATTGCATTTGATTCTGCATCTCTGCTGTTTGAATTGCAAGTGACAACCTTCAGACGATTTCTTCGATTGACCTGTTTCGACTCAGTCTGATCTGTGAATAACCTTATCAGACAGGGACAGGTAGGTTTGATTTGGGTTTGTGGGAGAGCATGGGCTTCAGTGGTGTTTGTTTTCCATTTTATTTTCTGGTCCCCTTCTCCACACTGGCAGTTTATTTTATTTTTACAAATACCTTGTTACCTGCAGACTAAATGAGAGGAACTGGCTGGGTCTTGGGCGTTTCGGCAAGAGAACATGCAGTGTTAAAAACCGTGCTAATGGTAAACCCAGCTTAAAAACAGTCAACTGATGGATGGTCTCTTTCATAACATTCAAAGCAAATTGGCAACTGCAACACTCCCATAGCACACCTAGAACTAATTCCAAAGATCTAGTACAGAAGTACTCTGAAAACATTGCCCTTGTGGAAATGTGCAGACATGCACATTTTTGTCTGTCATATGTTCTGCAAGTTTGTTCGCTTGGACTCTGTTTGATAAGCATTTGTGCTTACAATGGGCGAATATCTTTCCAAAATCTCCTTAAATTGAGTCATCATCCACATTCGAAAGTACATGCTTTACAATCTAATGTGTTCACAAAGACCTTTTTAGTTGGAAATGAGTATCTGACAGCAATGTGTTCTTTTGCATGGATGTTTTAAAAGTTGATTAAAAGCCCACTGTTTTAGCTGTCCAATGAAGATTAATCATCCCACGCCTGCTGAAAAGCCCTAAGGGTTGGTGAGTTTATGGAATTCATAGTCTGTGTCTAAAAAGTCTGTTAAACCAAATGTTCAAAAACGTTTTTAAGAACCTGGCAAGGGATAGTTCCGTTGGAGAATTAACGGGATAAGCGGGACCAATGGAGCAGCAGGTGCACTGGTAAAGAGGTCCACTGGTACGAAGACCCCACTGCTTACCAACTGTAGCTGCATTTTACTATCCTGCTGGGAGGGCAAAAAAGGATCTTTTCATAGCTTCTGGTAGGGCTTGTGACAACTTTGTTACACCACATTACGGAACCTGTATTAGATGTAGATACTTTTTTCACCCTAATGTGCTTCTTGACCTCTCCAATCAAGCTTTTAAGGGTGGTGGCAGTTGCTTCGCCTTTGTGGTGTACATTTTTTTTTTCTGAGCTGGGAGTTCAAACTTGAAACCTAACATTGATAGTCTGACTTTTTTTGTTTAAGAAGTTTTTATTTGGATTTTCAATAACAAAAAATACAAGAACAAATAAGGACAATAAAATGAAAAAGTCATAATATATACAGCATATAACACATATGTAAAAGATATTATAATGGTTTAATATAAGCATAACATTAGGGAAATAAGAGGAAGGAAAGAAGAAGAAAGAGAGGGGAAATATAGAAAAAAGAGAAACAGAAGGGTATGAAAGGTCCAAAAATTCTGTAAAAGAAAAGAAAGAATCAGTGTACAGGAGTATGAGTAGAGAAATATGATGAAAAGGGAAGCCAAAGAAGATCAGATTTAATTTCTTGAGGGATAGAATTGGAGGAAACAGTAGCAATTCTATGCTCGTCACAAATAAAATTCCACCAGGTTAATGAAGATAGTTAAGAATTATCTTTCCAGGATTGATAGTCTGACTTGACTACATATTTATTAGCGTGAGGAGCAAGGCAGCACTGTACATTGATGGGGGTGACTGAAGAGGTTGGGTCAATCAAGTGGTGAAGCGTTACACATTTGAATTGTAAAGTGACGTATCAGATAATTTTACAAGTTTAACCATAGGAATATAAAGTGATTTGCGGAGGATAGCACAATGTTTAATGTGGTTCTATAGCTGGGCTTGGGAGCTAGGCCCACAGTTCGGCAGTGTAGCCACTAAACTACTAATCCCCTCACTATAAAAAAAGAAATCTGCCAAATGCTGAACATTTTCTTTCATTCATCCGGTTGTCATGTAAAAATGTATCTCCACATCTTACAGAAGTGAGATCGTAGTTTGGAAAGTGGCATGATAAAAAGCTTGATCTTTTCCAAATCCTTTTTCAAGTGCACTTCGATAGAGCTTCCAGCGTAAGTTGCCTTAGCTTAGTGCATTTGCCATACATCCATAGTTGAGTTAATTATTTCCACAGCTTAATTTCCACTGCAGGGGTAATTTGATAACATTTATCAGAAATGCTTTAATAGATGCAGGTGGCCTTTAAAGCCGTTTTTGTCTTCACCAAGCTCACAGAAAAATCTCCAATAAAAATGACAGTAGGTCTTTCTTGCAGTAAACTATCTGTGAAGTAAATCACAGAAAAATAACTGATTTTGTACTGTCCTATTTGTATTCATATCATATTACATTATCACTTTAAGGGCTTTCACTATTGCTATCTTTAATGCTTACTCAATTTGTTTACTGATGCAGCAGCATTCATTTTTAGATACCTACACTTTGAAGCAGACTTTTCATCCTTTTGTACTTTTTACTTTCTATATTTCCTTTCCCTCCAAACAATTCATTTTTGATGCTATGCAGCATGCTGCTGTTAATGTCATGTTAATGCTACTGATAGGGCGCATTACTATAGTGAATTGTATTTGGCGCTAACTGACCATTTGCAAAGGTCAAAGGCAACTGCTTCCTGAATCCTGACCCATCAACACCACTTATGGCTTTCTCTTATCCACATTAGCTAAAACCATTTTCTACGCTGGTGTCTGTAATTAAATATTTCCAGCATACCACCCCTATTTTTGTGTTGCATTTTAATTTGTGCTTGCTCTTCAAGCTGCTACTTATTCTTCTTTGTGTCCACCCCACATTGCTTTCCTGTGTTTTGTTTTCTATTCTGTCTCTCCTCAAAATCGAATCACTACTCGCCACCTGTTGGGAGTAACTGTTTCAAAAACAATGTATAACAAGCATTGGCATAGCCAATAGGTCTCGCTTTTGGGACCTTATAAGTATCTAGTTATGCAGCACAATATCCTTGGTGCAACAACATTAACTGTTGCATTGTTAAACACTTATAAGCCACAAAGGCGAGACCTATTGGCTATGCCAATGCTTGTTTTATTTTTTTTAAAGGACAAGCAGTGCTATCATGCTCCAGCTGCCACTTAGAGGTAGCGAGAGACAGTGGCGTCACTAGGGGTGGTGTCACCCGGTGCGGGTAACTCATGGTGTCACCCCCTCACAACTTACCGGATGGACCAACTCACCCTCTGCCTGCACCATGTCCCCTCTGTCTGCACCATCTCTCCCTCTGCCTGCACCATCTCTCCCTCTGCCTGCACCATCTCTCCCTCTGCCTGCACCATCTCCCCTCCGCCTGCACCATCTCACCCTCTGCCTGCACCATCCCTCCCCCTGCACCATCTCTCCCTCTGCCTGCACCATCTCCCCTCCGCCTGCACCATCTCCCCTCCGCCTGCACCATCTCCCCTCCGCCTGCACCATCTCTCCCTCTGCCTGCACCATCTCTCCCTCTGCCTGCACCATCTCCCCCTCTGCCTGCACCATCTCTCCCTCCACCTGCAACATCTCACCCTCCGCCTGCACCATCTCTCCCTCCGCCTGCACCATCTCTCCCTCCGCCTGCACCATCTCTCCCTCTGCCTGCACCATCTCCCCTCTGCCTGCACCATCTCTGCCTCTGCCTGCACCATCTCCCCTCCGCCTGCACCATGTCACCCTCTGCCTGCACCATCTCCCTCTCTGCCTGCACCATCACTCCCCCTCCGCCTGCACCATCACTCCCCCTCCGCCTGCACCATCTCCCCTCCGCCAGCACCATCTCCCCTCCGCCAGCACCATCTCCCCTCCGCCTGCACCATCTCCCCTCCGCCAGTACCATCTCTCCCTCTGCCTGCACCATCTCCCCTCCGCCTGCACCATCTCGCCTCTGCCTGCACCATCTCGCCTCTGCCTGCACCATCTCGCCTCTGCCTGCACCATCTCCCCTCCGCCTGCACCATCTCCCCCTCTGCCTGCACAATCTCTCCCTCTGCCTGCACCATCTCCCCTCCACCTGCAACATCTCACTCTCTGCCTGCACCATCTCCCCTCTGCCTGCACCATCTCCCCTCTGCCTGCACCATCTCCCCTCCGCCTGCACCATCTCCCTCTCTGCCTGCACCATCTCCCTCTCTGCCTGCACCATCCCTCCCCCTCCGCCTGTACCATCCCTCCCCCTCCGCCTGCACCATCTCCCCTCCGCCTGCAACATCTCACCCTCTGCCTGCAACATCTCACCCTCTGCCTGCACCATCTCCCTCTATGCCTGCACCATCCCTCCCCCTTCGCCTGCACCCCGGGGCACTGCGAAACACAGCCGATATTACAGAAAGCGATTTCTTTTAACTACAGTATTACTTGGAATTTGTCATCTGTTTTTGTCTGTGGGAATTTCAATCTTGGGAGCTTTCTGGGCAATTTTAGTCCATTGCCTGCCTGAATTCAGTGACTAGCAATACCGAACCCTCTCATTTCAAGTAACCTCTTCCCTTCCCAGAAAACTGTTTTTATACCCGAGAAGTGTTTCCCATTGACTTATATATGCCCATTCAGTTTAGCACTTCGATCTCTGCACTGCGATGATTTTTTTTTGTGCTTGCTTGTGGTGTTTTTCACGTGATGGTTGGAAAGTGAATTGCTTTCATTTACATCATTAAGCTCCTGCCGGCCGCAGACTGAGCTGTGTTACATACACAGCGTAACTGATTGATTGATGGTGTCACCCCATGTCAGGGGTGTCACCCGGTGCGGTCCGCACCCCCCGCACCCCTCTAGTGACGCCACTGGCGAGAGAGAGAGGTGTGTATGGAGAGAGGGAGGTGGAAAGAGGTGGGTAGAGAGAGGGGTGTAGAGAGGTAGAGAGAAAAGATTAGAAATGCACAGGGAAAAAATAACTAACCTGACATTCAAAAAGCACAACGAAAACAAAATCTTTCAACATTTTCAAAATGTTGACCTACGGTTGTTATAAGAGGTTTGTTCAAAAAGAATGGTAGAACTTCCGCACATTTATACCCCGCTACGACTGAATCACATACCTGTGGTCTGCATGCAATGTTAAGGAGTCAGAAGCTTACCTGTACACAAGCAGGAGAAAGCCCTTCTGTTAAAAATCTCACGAGTCCTCCAACACAATTGTCAAAATAGAATGACGCCTGTTACTGGTTATATAGTCATTTAAACAGAGCGCAGCTATTGAGACTACCGCCCATATCACTAAGCACTTCTACCATCACCTTACAATCCAATTAGAAGGCCACACTAGCAAGCAAACACTCAGTCAATACCCATTAAAAAAGCCTGGACATAAATGCCGTAACACTTGCCTTATCCCTGCCTCAATGTACATTATCTAGGTCACAGTGACTTAAGTATTTGCATGCACAACTTGCCGAGCTGCTCCATCACATGACCCTAGGGGAGTCCCTACTGGAACAAATAGAAACCAATTGATGATTTGTAAGTATAACTAACCCATGTGCGAGATCGGATGCTGTAATTAAGGTAGCGCAGTTCTATTGCATTAGAGAGACTATTGCCTAATGAAATACCAACGTCTTATACCGACCGTGTTAAAAGAAAAAAAGAACACAGTCTAAAACTGTCAAACGTACCTCCAAGCAACCTGCAACAAAGTTTAACTGGTCACTTCAAACATTGATCTGAAATCCATACATACACCTGCTTCAGGCCAGAGTGGTAGCAATGCTGAAGTCGAAACAAGTTAGGCAAAGTCTACATCAAGAGGGGAGGGGAAAAGTTCTTGCCTTATGAGCATTCATGATATTAAAAAGCTGGTAACCCGAAATGGTTACAATCCCAATTTGGAAACTGCTTTGTCATGATATGACTGATGAGAACACTACACTTCAGCCTTAAGTGGTAGCCATTTCGAAGACAAAATGCCAATGACGACAATGGAGCTCCCACTGTTGTCAAGAGGACCACGCCCCAAAGGCTTACAATAGAAGTAGACCAAACCGTCTGAAAGCAATCCAACCAATACCCCATTGAAAGGACAGCAATATAAACCAATGTTCTGCGCAGAAGTTTCAGCAACCACAACCCTATAGACAGCTCGTACCATTTGACGTGGCAAAGCACACACCTATCTATATAAAGAGAACAAAAAGATATGATGGAAACACTTGACCTTCCGTTGTGCTAAGTGTCCATAGATACCAAGGAAACTAAAGTTGTAGGAGTAAACAAGTCTTATCTTAAGGCTGAATGAAGAACAGACACCACCGTCTCGGAATTCTGAGGCTTCACGATTCCGATTATGTAAAGGATGTGCGAGATCGATCATCTGACACATTGGCTAGATGTCAGTTCGCATATTGCTTCAAACTGCGATGTTATGCGTCTCCAATAAGGATACGGATCGTATGCATCGCATAACACTGGTTCTTACCTGAAGCTTACTATTGCAACAACAACAAAAAAAGTCACCTGGTGAAGCGGACCTTGCAGCTGAATATAACCGCTCCTAGATTTGGAGGCAATTGATGGCTGGTACGAGGGTCAATTACGGCGACACCAAAGGCTAGAAACCATAGTGCTATTCCTGCAAAAAAATCAAGAAAAACAACAACAAAAACAAGCCCGGCTTGAAAAGTGGTGCGCGAGCGAAAGAGAAAGCAACGCGTTTGAACATATGGTTGCAATTAACATAAGACATGACTGGGAAGGATCAGAGGAGCGTTGAGAACGCAATCAAGTGAGAGGAAAGCCAGATGGCGCCTGATCGGGCGCTGAAAGCTGACTACTGCGCGCACGTGACCACAAGCGTTAGGCCAGCCAAAGCTTGTGGTAGCACTTTGAAAAGCCACTAACTAAATGTCTCGCAGAGCAGCGCATGCTCAAGCTCAGGCAAGACCTAAAAAGCGCTCTAACAATATTCCAGTATGCTATTTTATTATTGTATTTCCCTTGCAAAATAATTCAAATGGCTGATTGCTAAGCATCTGGTGGCTCCATCTTATTGCATTCTCTTTTTCATACAAACTTCTCTGTGTCCTAGTTCATGTTGTTCTGCAGAACAAAATGAAGATGCTTGCAAATAGTGATCCTTTCTTCCAACACATTAGTTACGTGTTTGTACTACATTTGGAGCTACGTAAGTATCTGCTGACCCGTTTATTTCTAACAGGAAAGGCACTGAGTCTTACAGTGTTTGTGTTCGTGAATTGTGAAGTTTACTTTTTAAAGTTGCGAGAGAAAAAAAACTTACACTTTGATAGAATACGCTCCCTTTAGATATTGTTGTGAACTTCATTTTGTTTTCCTTTTAATCTACAGAATGACTGAATGATAGCCATCTCAACTTAATATCAATATTTTATTTATTATACAGTATTTTATGAAATATTTCACTCCATTACTCCCACTAGACACTAAAGCATCCAGTTGAACACCTTAGAACGTATCACGTAGGCTGAACATTGTCATGATATGCTTGTAGTTTAACTTGTCATTAAAATGTTTGTTGGATCCTGCTATCACGTACATATTACAGATATGCTGTATAGTAGGGTTTGGCTATGCTCAGAGAAGCACTTGCTATCATACAACATACACAAACACTTAACAGTACTTGTTAGACAATTGCCCACACAGTGATTTACGCAATAGTTTGGTATCACCATGCTCGCAACAATCCCCCTCTCTAATTGTCACACACATAACCGGTGGAACTCGTTGGAATGTTTGCGAGAAAGTGCCCTCTTTCTGCATGTTTGCCCCACTTTTTGCTGAATTGCTGATGTGCTTTGACTGAATGTGCCCTGGGCTCCTGCTAATCAGGTACCCAGGGCCTATGTTCTTTCCCTAAAACTGCATTGAAGCCTAAACCCAGTTGGCCTCTCTGGCCACAGGTCGGCCCCTGGTAAATGGTACCACAGAAGGCCTCTAAGGACTGCAGCACTTATTGTGCCACCCTTGGAGGTCCTGTACCCTAACACTCTCACACTGCCTTTGCAGGCTGACATAGCACACATACCTGTATGCCATGCCTACAACCCACTCCCCTGGCATAGATCAGTCACCCCTCTAGCTTGGTGCACTATTCCAGTGGTGAGGGTACAGGTGGGGTACAGGTGCATGAGCCCTGTACAAACACAACAACAAGTCCTGTACCCCTTAAGTGTCTAAGTCCATTCTCAGACATTGTAAGTGCAGTGCTGCCATTAAGTGTATATGGTGCTGGGAGTTTGTCATCGCGAACTCCACAGCACCGTAATGGCTACACTGAAAACTGAGAAGTTTGGTATCAAACTTCTCAGCACATTAAACCCACACTGATGCCAGCTTGGGATTTAATGAAAAATGCACACAGAGGGCATCTTAGAGATTACCCCTGAAAACTAACGTACCACTAGTGTCCAGGCTGGGTGGCTGCTTTCAGCTGCCACCACCAGACATATTTCTAGACCCCTCGGTCGATAGCCTGCTGCTCTCTGGGGCCTGAAACAATGCACATCCTGGGACGAGGTGCCAAGCCTCCTCCCCCAAGATGTGCAGGGTTCACAAAGGGAAAGTTTCAAAGACTTGCCGCCTTTGTGAGCTTCCGCAGGCCACTTGCTGCTTTCAGCAACTGATCCCCACTAGTTCTGACCCCCACTTTGGGCGGGAGAACTGGTGGGAAAAACAAGTAAAGAAGAGGTGTGCCCACCTCCGCCAACTCCACCCCTCAGGTGGGGGGGGTGAGTTGAAGCACAACTCTGTCCCCGCCATCTTGCAGATGGGGGGGACTCAGCCAACCAGGGAAAGGCTTATGCCCACCTCCCACTGGAGAGTGGCATAATAGGGGGTGAACCCACACCAGCGAAGGGACCCATTGGTCCCAACCTTTTTACCTACCTGTAAAGCCCCTAAATCTAGTATTTAGGGGCAACCCTGAACCTTGCTTACTCAGACAAGAAGAAACTACAAGAGAAAGAAGGACCAAACAATTGTGCAGAATCTAACAAGAGGAAGACGCCCACTGACTTGGCCCCAGCCCTACCTGCCTGTCTCCACCTCGAACCTGCTCCTGCGAAATCCAGGTGTGTCGCGCCGCCAGCAACCTCGAAAACCCCAGAGGACCTGCCTGCCTTCAACCTCAAATACTGTGTCTCCCGTGAACACCGGATTTGTTCATCTGCAACCTCTGGTTCCTTCCGGACATCACAGATCCACCCCACTCCACTCTGCACCTGCCGACCACGGCCTGAACTAGAGTGTGCAAACACCACAAGGAGGTCCCCATAACACCCCACCCCCCTCCCCCGGCGATCCTAACCCGAGATCCAGGGACCCCTGCCCTGCCTCAAGCTGACACCTGTAGCCTAAATCCAGAAGGTCCCGTCAACCGCGACCAGGAGCTGCTAAGATCAGACCCCAAAAGGCGCCCCTTCACCCGACGCCCCATGGCCTTGGGTGGCCAAACAGACGGTGCCTAACCAACCCCCAACTTACCTCTCGAAGTGATGGTCGCACCCAGAAGACCTTTGTCCAAAAGTCTGCAGTACCTTTTCAAACCGGAAGTTCCCCATTGCAAACAGGGGGCCTGATGTCGAAACAGCACCCTGCACCCGGCCGCACTAGTGCCACTGAGGTTACACCTTTGGTGCTACTTTGTTGCCCAATTTGCCCTGAGCTAAAGCCAAGTTGCCTGCTTGTCAGCATCCAACAACCAAAGCCCCCCTAGACCCATTGGATAACATTGGGCCTCAGCACTGTGCACCTGCCCGCCCTAGTGCAACTGAGGGTGTAACAAGAGTGCATCCTTGACCCTGGGGGACCCCTGAGTCTAGCCCCAGAACCTCAACTCCCACTACCAAATACCTCAAAACCAATAACACTATTTTTCCTCCATAGGATAACATTGACTGTTTTTCTTTGAAAAATTTCAAGTCTATGTACTGTATTTACAAAGCATTGCATTTCTCTGCAACAATACTGTAAGTCAAAACAAAGTGCATATACCAGTTCAATTCATAGTGTATTTCAATTGTATATTTACTGCAAAGTACTCCACACTGACCTGTGCCAGGCTTGCTAGGTTCTAGGAAATAAAATAACTAAAAGAATATTTTTATACAAAAACAATTGGTCTGAAGTTTGGTCATGGAGTCTGGGAATTTATTGCTGACTGAGTGAGTACAACAAATGCTCATCACTGTCCTCTGATACTGCCTTAATGCTCGACCACACTACCACAAATAGAGAGTGAGTTGCTATCTAACTTTACCTCTGCCTACCTTTGGGGTTCCACTGGAATCTGTGCACACTATACTTCACTTTGGTACAGTATATACATAGCCAGCTTCCTACAACGTTGGGCTCACATCCAGCACAGTATACCATATAAATATCAGATGTTACATCTGGAGTCTTCACTTAGGAGAAGTACAGCGGAAGTACCCTTACATTCCTATATTGCTGTTCCTATATATAGCGCAGGTAAGGTTGTACGTTTTCTAAACCCAATACAACCGCTCACGTAAACTCATGTGGGGGGTGCTCGTAGCATGTGGGGCTGCAGCTACATATGCTTTGCATACACTTGCTATCTAGTATTGTGCCCGGATGTTTGCAATTTGTTTATCTTCGAAGAATCCTGAGTCACAAGGCCTGTCGTGACTCTACCCATGGCTCACAATGTACCAGGACACTGGTTCCACTTCAGATATTCTTCCACCATCAGTCTTTTGTGTTTAGGAACCCTGCTCTGGAATAGTCATGTTAGCACCCCGGTTCTTTCTTCTTGTTTCCAGCAGTTTACCCTTCAAGCACTACAAAAAGAACACTACTGCAACAAAGGATCTATTTGTCTGCGGCGCTGAGGCTTAGGATCAAACTGTCACCACTCTGTATACTTCATCGCACCACGGCCTTGAACCACCGATCTCCACTAGTCCAGAGTCCACGCTGACGCCCATTGAGTAAGGGTATTAAACATAGACTCTTCCAGTTCTGCCCATGAAGATCACATGTCAGCCTACTTTGCCTTACCCAGCACTAAAACCTTAAGGTACTGGAGGGAAATGAGGTGGGCCCATCACAGGATGCAAAGACTGGCCTAATCGGAGATATGACATTTTTGGGAGCTCAAAATACGTCTGGCTGAGGAAGAGTAATTCGGCAGTACCACTACCACAGAAGGTGGACATGAAGCTCCGAGTTGAGCTAGAACCTTCCCAAACATTTGAGTTCTGCTCATCTGGGACACTTTGGACTCAAAAGGCTGGGTTGACACCCATGGAAATAACCATCCAAGGGCACAGACCCATTTTTCAGTGCTCCCTTGATCCAGAGACTTTGAAAAACCTCATTCGCCACCTAAACGGGTGACTCTGAGCCTCTGAAAAGCCACACTCATAGCAAAAATTGATGCTCTTGAACCAGTAATGAGGCCGTTGCCAAAGCCCTCTCGACTCCGCAGTACTATACCACAGAGAGTCCGTCTTTGAAAGATATCAGAAACCCTAGATGCAGAGCAGAATGCAGTCTTCATCCACCCAGGCACGATTGAATTTCTGACCTCCAGGACTCATTTGGATCCTGAAATAAATACTGACTGGCCTTTGAGTAGGATCAAGGATTCGATCCTTGAAGCTACTAGCCCTGTTCCATACCCACCACGGCCTCCAATACTTCCGCCACCATGACCCCTACACTATGCTCCACCTTGACCCGCAGGACATTGAAACAGAGCTGGGCAGTCCCTACTTCTTGCAGGACCCCCTTTGCAGCCCTTTAGCCCCCAGGAGGAAGATGATCCATGGGAGAACTATGTGATAAACTCCAAAGAAAAACTAAACCTCAGGCCCTACTCTGCCTAACCATCCCTGCCTGGATATACTACTGCATTCTATTTAGTAGTGAAATTTGCAGTAATGCAGAGGATAGTTTGATGCTCAATTCAACTTCTGTCTTTAAAGTTTCAAGATGATCTGTCAAAGGATGGGTCCCCAAACGCCTTTTCCCCATGTTAATTCCCATAGGAACTTTAGACTCTGCTACATCCCGAACTGCTGAACAGAATTACACCAAATGTGGTAGAAGGGTAGATGTTGGTTCAGGGAATTACCTTTTTGTGATTTGGTGTAAATCCAGTTGGATATCTAGGGACGCGGAGGATCCACGACCCCTTGAGATCTGATTGGCTGCCAACATTTCAATCCAGGAAGTTTTGGCAGCCATCTTGTGACTCAGTTGAAAGAAAAAGAAAAAGGTGCAGGGTGGAAACAGCCTGAATCCCCAGGCCTCATGGGGGAAGGGGGATCCCACCAGGCCAAAAAAAGCTTTTACAAAACAAACAATTTGGTGGCTATCACACTGGATCTGTGCATCCTGCTGAAAATTCAAAAAATTAAACTACGCGCGGGCTTCTGCGCTTAGTTTCTAAATCGTCCCCCAGGTGGGCCTGATCCTGGGAGCTTTAAAATATTATTGGAGGGTGAGCACGGTGGTAACCCTCCCCGCCCCCCTCCCCCCCCCCAACCCTTCCCTCCCCCCCCCCAACCCTTCCCTCCCCTCCCCCACCCTTCCCTCCCCTCCCCCACAAAGTCAACCGCAGAGAATGATCTTCTCCTGGTGATATCGACGTAGAAATAACTCTTCAGGCGGTACACTCTGTGCTGAGTCAAGTACGCACATTCCGACACACACATTTGTAACTTATGCCTCTCTCTGGAGCACAAGGAAGAACAGTGTGCCGCCTGCACATTGTTAAAAACTATATACTTTTCGGACGCCTCGCACATACTATGGACCATGCAACCAAGGCAGAGTTTAGCCACAACAGTCACGCGGACAGGGAGTCTGGATAGTCATAGCCAGGCCACACTAGACCGGGTCTGATATCTTTTACTGAAGAACAAGCTCCCGCCCAAGTCGCCGAATCGGACCACAGCCTCTTGACCGAAGACAAAGACTACGCCACGTACTTTGAGTACTACTACCCTCATGCAGAGAAGATAATACACTTACCACCACCACTACTCCGCCATGGTGCACCCCAACCTGCAAGTTCAGATCAACACCATGGCCAAGCCTTGGAGCTGAGAAAGGATGTGAATATTCTTGATTCTAATCGGGTGGCCAGGCAACAAGGGTCAGTTCCAAAACACTGACGGCACCGAAGAGTACATTGGCACAGATCCAGCCTAGACACCAAGGCATCACTCGAAACCAACAAAAACATTGGCACTGTAGAGTTCCAAGAAACATACATTGGAGCCGTAAAAGCCTTTAGAATCAAGTGGAACCAAGTCGAAACACACTTCGGAACCAAGTTCTGAGAAACATCACAACACCTCTTAGCAGAAGAAAATCCATGACTCCACAATTTCATGCCACAAACTGTTTCTAAAAGCATTTCACCAGCCCACAAGAAACAGAAAGCACAAAGTACTAAATCCACTCAAGATCAAGGGATAGTATTTAAAGGACTGCACATTTTATGCAGGAAAAAAGAAAAGAGACTGAAAAAAGAACTGTATAGGCGGAACAAAAGTGATGAACGTAGTAAAAACACCTTTTGGGGGAAGGGGAGTGAGATCCCAGGCTCTCACCCTACCTTGCTCTCCCCCTACTTTAACTGCTTTGAAGGCAGGCTCATCTCAGTCAGTTGTCAACCACCTCCAGAAAACATTATTGGGGTTCACTATCAATGTTCCAAAGTCACCCCTGATCGCTTTGCAGACGGTCCCCTTATTTGCAGCCATTCTGGATATGGTATGGTTATGTTCTTTTCCCCGGAAGCAGAGTCAAGGGTGTTTGGTCTACAATCTTGATATTTCAGCTTTTGTCATGGATCTCAGTGCAGATTACTCTGATGCTCCTGGCATTGCTGGCATCCAGATGGCATATACAAGCTCTGCAGTGGGCACAGCACCTTTTTCGTTGCATTGACACTGAAATCTGCAGAGTTGCTGGACCATGAATGAGTCTTTGGCAGACCTCTCTCCTTAACCCGCACAAATTTAAGAGTGCTGACTAATGCATCAATTCTAAGTTGGGGAGGCCATCTTAGTAAAGGTGGAAATCAGCGACCTGTGGTCTGTCTGATGCTCAACTCCACATCAATTTGTTCCCAAGGAGTCCATCTCTCGGAGACACAGGCTTCCAAGAGAAGGGTTCAGGAGTACTGTGTGCCTTCCCACCTCTGCCTCTTCTCCCCTCCACTGCCTCTCCTTCCCTGAGTTCTGAAGATCATGAATGACCAGGCCCAAGTCATTCTAGTGGCACCAAATTGGGCCAGGAGTCGTGGTGCCCGGAATTCTTGGGCATGAGCATCTGTCCTCCGATCAAGCTGACTCATTGGGAGAATCTACTGTTGCAGCAGCACAACAAGGTGGTGGACCATGGCCTGCGCAATCTGAATCTCTATGCTTGGAGATTGAGCAGCAACAGTTGGCCTCATTTGACCATCCTCCTGATGTCATTTTTGTGGTGACGCAACTCCTTAATAAAATTGGTGTATGCCAGTCGTTGGGGCAGGTTTGTGGCATGGTGGGGCACTTGCCAGATTGACCCACTAAAGACAAAGTTGTCTGACGTTTTGTCCCTTGTATAGCAAGGACTTAATTCATGCACTGTTAAAGGCTATTAGTCCGCTCTGTTAGCTTCTATTTTAATTTTTTTGGGGTGTATCGGCCTTAATTATTTAAATCACTGCTTGTGATGAGATTTTTTTAAAGGTTTGCAACATTTATTTCCATCAAAGCCCATTATATCTGAAAGAAAGAGGTTAGTGTTATATTCCTTACCTTACCTTAGAATATCCCCAGGCGTCAGATTGGATCCGGAAAGTTTTGCGTAGCAGTACCCCTGCGCGTCGGTAGGCGTCGTCTGCGGCTCCGCGTCCGTCGTCGTGATCGCCGGGATGACATAATCGGAGCACTTGGACGCCGCCCTCGCGCGCTGATGTCGGTTCTTCTTTTTTCCGCGCCTGGAAGAGCAGTACTCTTAGTCATTTTTTGACTAAGTTTTTGATCTATTTTGATCACTTCTCGAGTCGATCCTCGACTCGCAGTGCCGGTAGGGATGCCCGGGTTTAAACCTTGTGACGATTGTCACCACTTGATGTAGGTGACCGACCCACACCGTCGGTGCCTTTATTGCCTCGGGCCGACCATGATGACAAGTCGTGCCCCGACTGGCGGGCCTTGACCTCGAAGGCTAGGCAGGAGCGGTCCCGTAAGCGACTCGAGCTCTGGCAGTCGGCCCGCAGGACTGGGCGGACGAGCTGGGGGAGGCCAGTGGTCTGGATACTTCGCCAGACACTGGATTTGTCTCCCCTCCTACTGTGGCTACGGAGGAGGGGGCTGCTTACAGCATGGTGTTGACTAGGGCAGCCAAGGCCTTGGCTCTTGAGCTCCCTGGTGCGGCTGTGAAGACTAACCTCCTCACTGAGGTGCTCAAACCGCAGGCAAGCTCCTCGGAGCCTCTCCTGCTGTGTAACAAAGCCCTCACTGACGTTCTGGTGGGCACCTGGTCAAAGCCCTCTACGGGCCTTCCCGTAGATCGGAACGTGGCCCGACGCCGGCTCCGGACGACCCCAGCTTCCTATCCGTTCACCCCACCCAGAGAGCCTGGTGATCCAGGCCTCTACATCCCAGACCGCATTCCCGACCGCTCCTCCGGATCAGGAATCCAAAAGGTAGATCAGTTTGGGAAGAAACTGTTCTCCTCCCTGAGTTTGGGGTTGCGGTCTGTCAACACCGCCTGCCTTTTGGGCCGTTACACCCACTCTCTGTGGGACACGGTTTCGGAAGTGGGTCTTCAGTCTGACGTAGGTGGGTAGGTAGGGTGTTCCAGGTTTTTGCAGCGAGGTGGGAGAAGGATCTGCCACCAGAGGTAGTACGCTGGATGCGGGGGACGGTGGCGAGGGCGAGGCTGGCGGAGCTGGCGGGAGGGTGTGTGGAAGCAGAGTCTGCTGTTCAGGTAGGCTGGTCCAGCGTTGTGGAGTGCTTTGTTTGCCTGGGTGAGGAGTTTGATGGTGATCCTCTTTTCGACGGGGAGCCAGTGGAGGTCTCGCAGGTGGGGGGTGATGTGGCAGCGGCGGGGTACGTTGACTATCAGTCGGGCAGAGGCGTTTTGGATGCGCTGGAGACGACGCAGGTGTTTGGCTGGGATTCCGGCGTAGAGTGCGTTGCCGTAGTCCAGCCTGCTGCTTACGAGGGCCTGCGTTACCGTTCTTCTTGTCTTTGCAGATTCTGCGGAGTGTGCGGGGGGTGTTGTAGCAGGAGGAGGATACGGCGTTG
Source organism: Lissotriton vulgaris (assembly GCF_964263255.1). NCBI lineage: Eukaryota > Metazoa > Chordata > Amphibia > Caudata > Salamandridae > Lissotriton > Lissotriton vulgaris. Next base: position 227,460,925 of record NC_141696.1, read on the forward strand.
ACCTGTTTGGACATGGAGAGGGTGGAGTCGAGGATGAATCCTAGGTTGCGTGCGTGGTCGGTTGGCGTTGGTGCTGTTCCCAAGGTGGTCGGCCACCAGGAGGCATCCCAGGCTGAGGGGGTGGGTCCGTCTTGTCAGAGTTCAGTTTCAGACGGCTGCTCCTCATCCAGTCGGCGATGGCCTTCATCCCGTCGTGGATGTTGGATTTGGCGGAGTGAGTGCGGGTCCTTGGTGAGGGAGAGGATGAGCTGAGTGTCGTCGGCGTAGGAGATGATGGTGAGGTTGTGGTATTGGGCCACTTGAGCGAGGGGCCCCATGTAGATGTTGAACAGCGTCGGGCTGAGGGAGGAGCCCTGGGGGACGCCGCAGATGATGTCGGTGGCTTCGGATCGGAAGGGCGGGAGGCGGACGCTCTGGGATCTGCCGGAGAGGAAGGATGTGGTCCATCAGAGGGCCTTCTCTTGGATTCCGGCTTCCTGGAGGTGGGTCTTTAGTGTGCGATGGCAGACCGTGTCGAAGGCGGCCGATAGGTCCAGCAGGATGAGGGCATATCCTATGTGGGGTATTCGTTAGCTATTGTATAGCTGCTCTTCGTTGCCCTGGAAGCTTCAGATGCGCCTACGTAGTCTTCTTATGTTTTCTGTCCATCTAGAGACTTTTCCTATGAGCAGTCTTCCTGCTGCGGTAGGACGCCTCCTTTGAAGAGACCCACGGATTAGCGTGGCCCTCTCCTGGAACCTCTGTGTTGCAGCCTAAGGTTGTTCCGTAGTACTCGCCTGCGTCTGTGGATGCAGCCTGCTCCAGTGTGGTGTTGGGTTTCTGCTGTATCCGGCTCACCCTATGGGGTTTCAAATCCTCCGGTCATGCCTTTGGCTATTCTTTTAGTCTTAGTTATGCTCTGGTCACGTTGGCGGTCTTCAGCGTAAGTACGCGTCCATGTAGGTGCATTGTTTTGTTTCGCTCCGGAACGGTTTCTCTCTGTGTTCTAGGTGGACACCACATGTGGATCCACACTGGGTGTGCGCGGTCACAGGGTATTCCTTGCGTCACTGTCTTGGCTGCATTCTCTTCCTGTGGTATGGTCTTCTTCCATGGCTTTAGGAAGGGTTTGGGCTTTCGCATGGCTCACACCCTGTCTGGGGTTTGTCTATTAGCAGTGGAGTATTTGCCAGACAGGGCTCTGCTGGATGTTGACTTGTGCCCTTTGCTTCCTTCTGCCCTTTACCGCCCGGGGCTCAAGTTCTTCTGTTCGTAGCCGCACATGGCTAGAGTTTTTCTACTCCTGGCCTCTGCTGCGAATTTTAGTGGATGTATTCTGCCTCCGGATGATATCTGGCATCTTCGTGTGTGTGTGTATATACTTATATATACTTTTTCAGACTGGGTATTACAGACTCCTCCTTGTTCTTCATTAATGTTATGGTCAGTGTCCCATCCCCACACCCAACACCCATGCCCCCCCACCCCCCCTCCTTCTTAAATATCCCACAAACCACCCAAACATTGCCATTGTGCCTAACCCACATCATAAGGAATATATATTTATCCACAGAGCCGTTGTTGTTTTCTTAAGACTTTATACCCAGGCTCCGTGTGAGTTGAGTTCCCTTGTTTCCCCTCCCAATGTTTCACATTGCTGCTGTTGGTAGCAATTGGGCGACTTCCTATTCTGTAGGGCTGCTCTTCGAGTTTCCCCTTGGTTGTCACTTTCATATTTTTTTCATATATCTAAATATGTCATGAGTTGTACACACACGAGAGGGCAAGTATACAGGGTTTTCCCTGCGGTCGTGTCTGGAGATTGTCCCAGATTTTTTCTCTTGTATCCCCCCTCCCCCTCCCCCCCACCCCACTCTCCAGGGATATAGCTTTGTGTGTTCGGTTTTGCCAGTGACCTTTGGTCATTGCACCTGTGGGTAATGTTGGCTGGTTGACTACCTGGTGATGTGCTGTCATTCTCTGCCGACTCGCACATGCTTTTGCTATTACATTTCATTGGGCTTGTGCATTTGTGTGAGGTGGTTCTCACGGTACACACTGTCTGCTTACGTTTATTCTTATACTCCACATCTCTGTATCCCTTGGTAGTCGTAGTTTGTATGTCTCGGCATGATGGCATCTGCCCTTGACAGGTCACTTTCTGGCATCCGCTGTTGTGCATGCTCAGTTTGTATGCTCAGACTGTCATACTGTTTGGTCCCTTCTCTGGGACTTTTTCTCTTGCGGATCCTGAGATCCTTTATTAATTTGTCTTCTTTATGCAGAATTTTATGGCATTTCTGCCATTATGCAATGACCATTTTGGTTCTGTTTTGGTTTCGTACCTGTCTAGACTAACATGGGCTCGTACTGTCCTTTGAAGAATTTTGGTACCTTGAGCTTCATGGGTCTGGTGTCAGCCACGCTGGCATTGCTGTCCCCACCTCTTTGTAGTCCGTGTTATTGATGGATTCATTCCCTTGGGAATTGGTGGTTTTCAGTCGCAGACCATCCTCCAATGGGGTATAGCTTTGGTATCTATTCTAAGTTAAGGAATTTTACGACTAGATGTCTCTATAAGATGAACGTGTTACCTTCGGTAACGATGTATCTGGTAGAGACAGTCTAGCCCCAGATTCCTTGACGCCCGCCCATCCTCCCCATTCTGCGAGGACTTTTCCCGGTTGGATTCTACCCACTTGACTCCTTACAGGTGGCCTTTGTCTTCCTAAGGGGTGCTCTAGTTCACCTCCCTCCGGAGAAGGATGTATCATTCTGTTTTCACATGTTTACTCCACCCATTCTCGTTCTTGGGTGGTTAGGTTATGTGCCCTTCCATGCTCCTCCGCCACTGGTCCTTCCGGCGTGGGGATTCTCATGTTCTTCTACCCTCCCTCTGACCTTGTCTATTTCTTCCCCATTACTTTGGGGTCTCCTTGTCTGTGATGCAGTCGATTGGGTTGGGGATCTATTTGACTGTGCCACAGTCCATAGGTTATTATGGGGGGGTGTGGTGCACATTCTCTGTTGCACACTTGTGGGCACTTACCCCAAGTCATGAAGTTCCAGTTTGGTTGTCCTTTACAGTTACATCCTGCGGTTACTAACTGTCTTTCATACAGTCATATGCTGGGGTTTCAACTGTTCTTTGTTTTTCATGCCATTAATTTCCAATGACGTTGCCTCTTAGGGCGAGACTGTTTTTAGGGGGCGAATACTCTGTTTGCTCCCTTCAGTCCCTTCCCGTATTACGTACTCTTTTAACATGGTGATGGTTCTCATCATTCTATCATTGCTTGTCGTTTTTTCAAAGATATTTGGTCTTTTTTGGCACACTGTTCCCATACTCATGCAGTTTTTGTAGCGGATCCGCGTTGTGGCGCGTAAAAGTTCCACAGTAGAATACTGATGTCAGCATGCTGGGGGGACTTATATGGCTTCATTGGCGTCACTTCTGTGGACGACGTCCAGATTGAGCAAGGCGACACCTTCCCCCGGCGCGCAGAGGTACTGCTGGGGAAAAGGGTTTCAGGATCCAGTCTGATGCCTGGGGATATTCTACGGCTAGACTGTGTCTCTACCGGATACGTTGTTACCGAAGGTACGTAACTCGTTCAGTAGTACTGCTGAGTTTCCGGATCCAGTCTGGCACCTGGCAAATATTCACCAGGTGAGGAATTTGCAGTTGGAGCAACCCTCCGGGAAGAGTGCCATTGAAGGTAAGATAACTTGATCTTATTTATTTCATTAGGTGTTCATTACATGTTGAAGAGATTGTTTCTGAATGCCTTTAAATACCTAGGTTGGGATTTTTTTGATTTTTTTTTTTTTTTGCTGCATGGTGTCATTGATAGCACTGAAACAATAGCTCACTTTTGGAGATTAGGAAGAGGGTTACAAGAGGGGGAGCAGTTTAGATTTCAGTAGGAAATGAGAGGCAGGAGAAAGCAAAGAAGGTGCTGAAGTTCAAAAAGACATTTTTGGGAGGATACCCACTAGTGTGTTAAGGCTTGTAATTAACGGAGCAACTCAACATGAAGCAGGATCCATCTGGTAAGCAGGAGTTGACCCAGGTAGTTGCACTGTCAAGACTTGCCAAGGTAGATATGTGATTGCAAGGTTTTCCAGTTGACTTTGTAGACTGTGTTGATAAGGTGAAATAAGTATTGAGAAGATAATGTTGTGGAAATATCGGGTGATGATACACCAGCATAGTCAATCTATAAAGTGCCTTATAAAAATGATTGTAGTAAGCGATAGCAAGTATGCCTGCTAATGACTAGCCTCTCTAGGATTTTTCCCAAAAGTGTAGTAATGTGTTCTTGGCAAGGATGTAGGATCGGAGCTTTTCACATGGCAGAACATAGACTGGTTGTCTTGAAATGGTGAGTGTGGGGTATCAGTGCATGTCTGTTGCATCAAAAGTTTTTATGAATGATTTATTTGAAGTGAGTATACGGATTTGACAGTTTGTGGGAGCAAAGATGTCGGAAACTTCACAGGAGAAAATTGTGATGAGTGAATAGAGTAGCAAAAGAACCACAATGAACCTGGATTAAGTAGTGTTATTAAAGGTGAGGAGTGTACTTGTGGTTTCGATTGCAGTACAATGGACTGTTGTAAAGTCATGTTCAAGACGTGTGGCTGTAGATACAAGTGTTTTGCATACTCCTGTCAACTTGTGTTTAGCCCGGGTTAGTGCAAACTGTTTTTCTTCGAAGTCTTTTGAGTCACAAGGTACTGTGACTGCTCCTCTTGGTGATGATGCGCATGGTCATCAACTCTATTGTTAGATTGTTTTCATTCCGCCGGCTGGTTTAGATGTGTGCTTCGGGTCTACGTAGTCGATGCTCTTAGTAGTTTACACGGTTTCCGTCCTTGGGTATTATTTTATTTTGATTGTGTTTCCCTTACTTTCCATTTTGGATTGACATTTGATTACATCACTTGAGAGGGGTCTGGGTCATCCGCAGCCCCTCCTGGGCCTTGCCCTTCAGGAGCAACTGCTTTCTCTCCGTTGTGTCTGTCCACCATGATTAAATGGTGATGAAACAGACACCATGCTAGTATTGTCCTTGCTGTCACACGAAATATCCTGAGACTGATCTCCATCAGGTCTGCAATCTGTGCCTGTCGCCTGAACACAATGAGACTGCCTGCAACACCTCCACTGCTTTTGCTCCAAGAAGACTCTTTTGCACTCTGGGGCTCGTCGACTCGAGATGATGCGTAGGGGCAGCGACAACACCAGACCTTTTCGGTCCTGAGGACATTGAAGGTTAAGAGGCTTTCTCCCCTGAAAAAAGTTATGGCTCCGACCTGGAGATCGAGTCCCTGCCACCAGCCCAATCAATAGTTTGGGGAACCCAATATAGCCTTGGAGGCTTGGGCAGCGATATAAATGGTGAAAGAAGCCTACAAGGGATTTGATTCACAACAGTCTTAAGTAATTCAGAGATAAATCAGGGAGCTAGTCCTAACGGAGCAAACCACAAACTGTCATTAGACAACAGCAAACAAAAAGAAATCTTAACATCAAAAACACAGGAGAACCTAGTAGTTTGAAAAGTATATCTTATTTTATATATTTCTTGTTGAAAAATGGAGTACACGTAAATAAAATCATTCAGCACAAAGTCAAGGAGAGAAGTAAAATCAAATTGACTTAACAATACATGACTGGACAACTATTCCAATTAAATCATAAGCAACAAATCTCTTGAGAATGTGTATTGCTCCAAAATGACAACATTTCTTAGGAATAGAGGATGAGGTCGAAGTTTCGGTCTGTTCGGCTGTAGTCCATCAGACCATCTTCAGGACGAGAAAAATTATGGCTGACAGAATGACTCCTATATAAACATAATACAAAATGTTACCTTAAGCTTGTAAACAAAATGCATTAAGAACATCAAAGAACTAAGGAACCCGTGTATAGAACAGAAATGTGATCTACAAGTCATAAAGTGCAGATATCCAATTCATGCACCACCCAGAAAAAATCAAATGATGCCACCACCACCTTTTCATACTAACGTGGTAACATGTGTACCACTTACTGTTTAATAGTAGTAAGCAGCTGCCTAGTACCATGCACAGTATCTATGGTTACTGCTGCAGATGTATTTGCTATCACAAAAAAAGAGAACATAGAAATGTTGTTAATTCATTTGGACTGATTCTCCTCTATGCCATTTGGACCCACTAGGAAGTGGCATACCTGTAATGTAGGAAAATTGATTTCCTATGCTTAATTCTTTGACCAAGGTCTGTCTGAGTACAGATGAATGGCTGTAGAATGCTGTGTGTATTTACACAATCTGTAATAGAATGCCAAGAATACATCGAGTTATATCCGGGCATAATGGAGCAAATCTCAATGTGATAGCTATGTATTGCATAACATAGACACACCTATAGATTAGCGTGCTGTGTGGCACCCCACCAGCCCAGCATTCAGAGTATCTCAACCCTTCCCCCCTCTACACCGCTCGCAACATGAGCAGCCTTCTACCAAAAAAGGCCATCAGCCACTCTGGAGCACCAAAGACAGGTTTTCGGACCACCACTTCCTTCAGTCCGTGGTCTGCACCAACAAACCACTTAAGATGCTTCTCCCGGCTTCGAAGAAACCTTTGAGACTGGCTGTTTCTGTGCCGGCACTAAGCTGACCCTCGATACCGACCTCCTCCTCCTCTGCATCAACACGAACCTCTGCATCAAAAATCAAAGGTACCCTCTGAGTTGAAATCCTCAGCGTTGGACAGCAAGTCCGACACAATGCAATTGGGCTGATTCTCCATAAGCTGCAGATGGGCTTGACCTCCACGTTTGAGACTTAAGTTGGCCTTTGAGGATGCCTTGGACATTCAAATTCCAACAGTACAATGCAAGAAGGAGGATAAGGCTACCAGCCCCTTAACACCTGTGCAACCATCCCCTCTCCATATTCCTCAGCCTTTACCCTTAACACCTGTGCAACCATCCCCTCTCCATATTCCTCAGCCTTTGCCCTCCCCGTCTGCTTCTCAAGGGACCCTCTTAACATCTCACCTCCGGGGTTCTCCACACACTATGGGTGGGCGTGGGAGGGGATGACACATTTTACATCCTTCCTCAGGGTGACCCGTGGGACTCCCACGATGTAGATGTAGACCCTCCTGGGGATTCAGACCCTGACCTTTACCCTGCCCGCTCATCCCCTCCAGATGATTCCACGTCCTATCAGGAAATCATTGGTAGGACTGCCTTCTTCCATAAGGTGGAACTTCACTCAGAGCCCCTAGAGGAAAACTTCCTCTTTGAAACCCTCTTCTCCACTCACCTCCTCCACATACTCATTTGCATGCTACATCACACTCCTGACATTTTCAGAGACCCCGCCTGAGCTAGGGTCACAACACCTAGGGTGGATGAGTAATTTAAAGCCTCCCCTACTGGCCCCATATATATTTGTGGTCCGCTTCTACCCAACTCTCTGGTGGTCACTGTTGCTTGTAAACCAGCAAACTCCAAAGCCAGCGGAGATGCCCTGCCCCAGAGAAGGTAAGTAAATGTGTAGATGCAGCACGGAAAAGGGTGGTTATGCAATCGGCCAACCAACGGCGTATGGCTAATTCTGTCAGCCTTCTGGCAAGATATGATCATGCCCACTGAAAAGAGATGGAGGAGCTCTTCCAATTCCTCCCGGAGGAGCACATAAAAAGGGGACACCAAATAATTGCTACGGTCAAGCAGTTATCTAACACCTTTATTCGCTGTGCCCTAGAGGGAGCATACACTACTGCCAGGGGAGTAAATTCCAATGCCCTGCTTCGTAGAATTGCCTGGCTCATTATCTCGAGCTTTAAATTGGAAGTTGTGCATAACCTGTTGAACATATTTTTGATGGTCAGCATCTCTTTAGTCCATAAGTGGACCAAATGTTATAGAAAAGATCAAAAAGTGAGGGAGACAGCTAAAGCAATGGGGCACTTCAAACACATGCTCTCTATGTCTCCTTTCAACCCCACACTTTATCGTGGAGGCTCTAACATCACCTCCCACGAATCAGAATCAGAATAATGCTTTATTCGATTTTAGCAAGAACATAAAATCATAAAAGCAGCAGTTATATATAAACCATTTCATACGAATTTCTTAAAAAGAACATTAAAAAAATAAGATTGTATTGTGACAGTAACAGGCTAAAACCTTTCCGTACTACAATTAACAAATTATAAAATTCAGTTTCCTCAGGATACTTTTTAAAAAAACAGACATAATTGTAATGCAAAATTCATTTTCCAATTGTTGTAGGAATAAGTACGCTGTCCGGCATTGCCGCCATAAGCCCTGCTTCAGATACTGCTTAATCCACCTTCTACGTTCATTCTCATAATATTTACAAAATAAAACCACGTGAAATGTGGATTGCAATGATAGGTTATCACACGGACAAAACTCCAAATTCCTTGACCAATCATTTTTAGATGGAAATGTTACCAGGTGATGGAAAGTTTCAAATCTGAACCTGGTCAAAATAAATCTATCAAAGCCCTTTGTGCAATGGAGCAAATAAGGTTGGATAGTCATTTGGTGTTGAATCACTGATATTTTAGTAATTTCGCCCGATGTTCTAAGCAGTTCAAAGTGGTTCATACATAAAATGTTTCATTCCTTTCTTGATATTATGCCGATTAGTTCAGGCTTATTATACAGTTCAGGTCTATGCAGGTCTGTTAGCGTTTTTATGACAGTCTAACCATGGGATGTGTCTTGAATTATCCAATGCCATTACGTCCTTAATGATTTCTCGATTAAGGCCCAGCGCATCTGCAGACCAAACTCTCTGCCAGAGTAAGATAGGCTGTAGTTTTATAAGATCTGTGATAAACTCAATTCATAATTCTGCGTGACAATTAAAAACAGAAGTGTCCTGAGGTAACGCTAAAAGATATCTTAACAAGCAATCTTCTACAATTTGTATGGACGCTACATTCTGAATACCCCAGATACCCGCCCCATAAAGTGCTATACTTCTGCATTTAGCTGTATATATTTTTAGAAGGATCTCCGGTGGTCTTTTTCCCAATTTTAGGGCAAAATTCATTATTGCTGCAATTGAGCATTTAAACAATAGGGTCCTGCTCTTAACTGCGGAACCCCAAGAGCCTGACCCGTCGAGAAACACCCCCAAGTAGGAAAATGTTTTAGTATGTTCAATAGAAACATCACCCACCTGGATAGATTTACATTTTGCCCGACCTTTCCCACACATCATCACGAACGATTTCTTTGCGTTTAATTGTAAGCCCCTTTTATCCATGAACTCAATGTATTTGGAAAGTGCCTTCTGGGCGATTATCTTGGTTCTGGCCATTAGCACTGCGTCGTCCACATAGAGAAGGGAGACAGCCTGCTTATTGCTGTATCTTGGTGAGTCTACTACCCCGGCCTCCAATTCCTCCTCCAAAGCGTTTGTATATATGGAGAAAAGGAATGGGGCCAGGACGCAGCCCTGTCTGGCTCCCCTCTCTACACGGAAAGGCTTGGTACATTCTCCCTTCAGGCCATGTCTCACCTTTGCAGTGGCTCCTGCATCTATTTGTCGAAGGAATTGCACAATGGCAGGTTCCACCCTTATATCTTCCAAAACTCCCCAAAGCTTGTTATGGTCTACACAGTCGAAAGCGGCCGTGAGATCGACGAATATGGTGTATAAACACCCTGTCTTTGCCTGGGTATATTTCCCTTGAAATAACATGAAATTTAAAACCTGCTCCACGGTACCCATCCCCTCCCTAAAACCGTACTGTACCAGGCTTAAAATGTTATCATCAGCCCAGGTTATTAATTTGTTTAAAACCACCCTTCCTGCAATCTTCATAAGTGAGTCCAGAAGTGGTATGGGCCTATAGCTAGCTAGATTCTCTCTGTCCCCTTTTTTTTAGATGGGTATTATTACCGATTCGGACCAGGTTTTTATAAATCCTTCAGAACAGGCCGTTAGGACACGTGTTAAAAGTGGGGCCCAAAGCTCAGTAGTCAATTTAAATATATCATTTGGAATCCCATTGGGACCCGAGGCTTTATTTCCTTTGCTATTGTTGATTGCCAATAAAACTTCCTCATGTGAAAATTCTATAGATATTGGAAAGTGATCTGATCCTGATTATGTCCATCCTGCTCACTATTCTCTAAGGGCCTTACAGGATTGCCAACCTCTTTATTATATACCTTCGGGAGGAAATCGAACCAGGTGTTTTCATCTATCACGATTTCTATTCTCGAGGTATCCTTTTTTAGAAAAGTAAGGAGCATTCACTGCCTACCAGAACAAATGGGAATCATTAAGTTGGGCGTCCTCACACAGATTTTGCCAAGCCTGTTCTTTTATTTCTTTTTTGCGTTGGTACCGAGCTAAGTTATAGGCCTTCCTGCACGCTCTGATTAGATCGTAATCCCTTATTTGAGTACTAGGTGCAGCCTTAAGGAAGGAGTAAGTTTTGGTACAGTGGGTGTCAAACCACCCATTGCTCTTGGTTTGCCTCTTTTTATTTGGCCTAGAGAGGGAATTTTGAATAACCATAGTAACCTGCGTGAAAGCATCTAAGGTCTCAGCGTAAGGGGTCTCTTCATCTAAACATACAAGAATTGGTGTTAAAGCCTTTGATATAATATCGGCATTCATTTTTATTGTGTCTTTTTTACCCCACCTAAGTGCAAAACCATTTTGGCGGGCCAATACAATTTCTTGCGACCATGCCAAACGCTCTGTGGTGGAGGAATCAGTAATGTCAGGTAATTTTAGTTGCAGACTAAGGGGCAAATGGTCACTAAGGCCATTAGGGCAAATCATGAATTTTTCCACCCGGTTAGAATATCGAGTGGAAAGGATAATGAAATTGATCAGTTTTGAATCCTCGGCCTATATAAGGGGGACTAAAATTTACCTTTAGGGAGCACATCATGTTTGCAAAACCAAGATCGAACATGGCCATAATACAATTATTTTTTCCCCTCTTTGTGTGAACAAAATGTTTCAAACCACCATTTTCTTCAAATTCATTTTCCTCAAAGCCACACGCATTCAGATTGCAAACACTTATGTTAAAATCCCCTCCCACAAAGCCTCCACATCCTACCAGCAGACCCAGGATCAGCAATCCTCCCCTGGGTTTTCATTTAGAGGGTCCTACAGGGGCAACAACTCTAGAGGCAGAGAAAGGTGGCTCCCCAAAAGGAGCGACAACCACCACCAAACCCTGGCTTGCCTCTTCCTTTCCTCAACCCAGTTCCGCAGAGGATTGTTACAACGGATGCCTCCCTTACAGGTTGCAGCGCTCACTTACAAGATCTGACTGACAAGGGACATTAGGAACTCAGACATCAGAACCTTTACATCAACTTCCTGGAACTTCTAGCTTTTCACCTAAGCACAGAAGATTTTTTTACCACACCTGATAGGCAATGTTGTACTTGTCCGGACAGACCATACGTCACCCATTTACTACTCCCTTCAGAAACAGGGAGGGACACTCTCCCTACAACTGTCTCAGCAATCCCAGAGCATTTGGCTTAGGGCTCTCAGCCACAAAATCTATTTGCTAGCAGAGTACCTTCCGGGGATGGATAGCGATTTTGATGCCAACCTCAGCAGTATGTGGCAAACAAGTCCACGAGTGGAAACTCCACCCGCAAGTCCTACTCTGCTACTTTCACAGGTGCAGTTTCCCCACAGAAAGACCTGTTTGCAACAGCAGAAAATGTCAAATTACCAAAATGTTCCGCCAGGTTCCCACAGTCCAGCAGCAATGAACTATGAATGAGCTGGTCACAGATATTTACCTACACTTTTCCTCTTCTTTTTATGGTGCGAATGCTTCCACAGACGTTGCTCGCTCTCATCCTGGTGGCAGCCACATGGGGCCGACAGCCCTAGTTCAGGAGTCTCCTCGAACTCTTTGGTTCAGCACAAGAGGCTCCCAATCAAGCCAGATCTTTTCATACACAACCATGGTGAAACCAGGCACCCAAATCCCTCAACCTTGCGACTGTCTCCTGAGGTTCTAGAATTTGGTTACCTTAATCTCTAACCTGAATGCATGAGCATTTTCAAAGAAGCATGCAAACCTAGTTACCCTCGCCTGCTATACTTCATATTGGAAAGGATTTGTGTGCTACTGTCACTCAAGATATTGATCCTTTTAAAGCTTCAGTGCAGGACAGTGTCTCTGCTTACTCCACTTTCAGGTTTCTGGTCTAGCCTTTACATCCGTATAATTACACCTGACCACTGTAGCTGCCTCCCTTCCCAATAGACATGGCTCTTTCTTCAGGATACTAGTCATTAAAGTTTTCATGGAGGGGTCTTAAAATGATCATTCCTCACTGGACCCACCGGCCCACTCCTGGAACCTCAACATTGTACTCACACGACTCATGGGCCCTTCATTTGAGCTTTCTTGCCCCTTTTAGTTCTTCTCTTAGAAGATGGCATTTCTAGTTGTGGTCACTTCACTCAAGTCATGCCAGTGAGCTTCAGTCATTAGCCATGGAAGGACCTTTCTTCCAATTACATAGGGATAGGGTTGTATTCCGCGCCTAACCCAAATTCCTCAGTCTCTCATTTCCAACAAAATCAGTCCATTGACCTTCTTGTGTTTTTTTTCCCCACAACCTCAATCCGTTGCAAAACGGGTTCTCCATACTTTGGATATAAAACAAGCCGTGTGTACTATGTTAACAGATCCAGGCCTTTTAGTAAGACGCAACAACTTTTTGTTGCTCTCTTCAAGCCCCACAAATAGAAGACTGTCAGAGTCTTGTATTGCCAGATGGATACTTAAGTGAATCCAGACATGCTATGCTAAAGCTAAGAGGACTCACCCCACTCCTCATAGGGCACACTCAGCTCAGAAAAAAGAGCCTCTATGGCCTTCCTGGGAAACATCCCTATAGCTGAAATATGCAAAGCAGCTGCCTAGTCCACATCACACACGTTTACGAAACACTACTGTGTGGATGTTCTAGCCCGCCAACAAGCTAATATGGGTCAGGCAGTTCCCCATACAAGCTTTCGGTCTTCTGCAACACCCACAGGCTAGCCACCACTTTTTGGGAGGACTGCTTTACAGTCTATGCTCAGCATGTGTATCTACAATCACACATGCCTAAAAACGGAAGATGTTACCCTTTAAGCATCTGTTCATGGCATGTAGTGCTGTAAATTTGCATGTGCCACGCTCCTCCCTGGCCGTCTGTTGCTGTTACAGTATCTCCTACTGTCTCTTTTTTTCTTCTTATGCATGGACATCTGTCTAGATATTGCTTCGCTTTAGGGTCCATCCTCACCCCCCTTGCGGGAAACAGCCTAACAGTGGAGTTGATGGCAATGCGCATTATCACCAAGAGGAGGAGCCACAGTGACTCGGAAGACTTCTTTGAAGAACAGCTTGAACACATCCAGCCCAACACTAGATGGCAAGAGTATGCACAGCATGTGAATCTACAACACTACAGTCTACGAATAGATGCTTACAGCGTAAGTAACGGTTTCATTTTCATGAAAGCAAATTGCCTGATGAGAAAGCGAGGCGATGAAAGGAGACCAGGGCCGTGACTGGTTAGCTGGGTAGGATACAGAGAAATATCAGCGCTGTCAATTGGGAGACAGTTTGTAGGATGGAAATACCTGGACGTCTTTCCCATGTTTGACGGTGTAAATGTATTTTTAGCACATGACTGTCTGGTTAGTAGCTGAGAGTTTTGGTAAAAGTCCGAAGGAGGTTAAAAAAACAAAAAGCACCAAGAGACAAAAAATGGTTGTGACTAAATGTTGGAAATGGGCATGTTGGAATAAGTAGATGTCTGATGAAGTGGGATGATCCATTCGTGGGAGAATCTGGATTTGCTCATTGACCTTTAAGAATGTAAGGGATGAAAGTAGAACTGATGGCGGGGGAGTGTGTGTGAGATACTCGGAAACAGGGGCCAGTTGAAAGGGAAGTAAAATACATTTTTTGTAACTTTATTCTTGTACATTAAGGTGCTTTTTGATAATACCCTGGAATGTCGTTGTGAAACATCCACATTCAATACTTTGTACTACTTTCTCCTGTTCAACAAGGTTGTTTTTTTTTTTTTATATTTGCGTTCTCACCATTGCCTCCTCATTAGCCCAAAACTAAATTGGCTTTTCTCAGTCCTAGAGCCTATCGATCAGTATGGCTGGACTGCAATTATATGAACAAATCAGTGGCAAGCTGGTATGTTTATATCAGGTTCTAGCTTCTATTCAAATGTGGATAGTTGTCGCAAAACCACCAGCTTCTCTAAAGAAGAGCTATGCTGAAATATTTAGACCAATACAAACAAATTTGTCAACCTCCCTTTATGTGGAGTACAGATGTTTACAATCTTATAATAGTTGGTGTTGATTGTGGAATCCACACCTTGGCCCCCATCTCAGTTGACTTGCTAGGGCTGCAGTTTTTCTACATCAGTTAAAAAAAGAAAACTGAGCAGCACCGAGAGGTAAGCACAGAGATATCTATGAAGAGGATCTGTACTCCTTGTTAGCACATGTTTTAAACTGCAGATCTAAGCAAATGGAATCCTTTCCTACCATGTTCACAAAGGTCAAAATGAAGAGGGATTGCGTTGATTTTAAACCGGGAAAACGTCCCCACCTGTGATGCAAGTAAAAGGTCTATGCCAGTGATCTACAGTCATTTGCAACCAAGAACCAGGTTCAGTTGCCACGGTTATGAGAAGAGTTGTCTCCCCTAATTGTGACAATACACCTGGTTTTTAACCCCTTCTTCAGTAGATGTAAGCTCTGTTGTAACCAAAAACAGGCAGGGATCCTCACAAGGGCCTTTGAGGCACATGGTTTACAAAGTAGGCAAATATGTCCGATGAGGACAGTATTTAAAGCAGTTCGCACAAGGGGTACTCCATCTGCGTTTTGCTTCCCTACAGTTTTGTATTGAGCTTAGTGCAGGAATATACCCAGAGTTGCTTTGCTGCCCATGGAGGGATCTCCCTCTGTATTAACCCTCAGTTATCACTCATTCATGAAGTCCTGTTTATGACATTTATAGCTCAAGCATTACAGCCTTTAACAATGTTTGTCTTCCCATCCTTGCCCACCGCATCCAGTCTTTGGTTTTGGCAGTAGTAGAGCAGTAATAGAGCTTGACAGTCCAAAAAGTACATTTTGGCTGATGTTCCTACCAGATTTACTGGCGGAGGCTAATTGGGTAAACATCTTCTGTAACTCTGAGCACAAGAAAACCTCTCAAGACACCTGAGGGAGAAAGGCGTGTGCGAGTAGGAAGCAGCACGCTAGGGAGAAGCACATAACCAAGAAAGCAATGTCGGGGAACTAGCACATGACGAGAAGCTCAGACCGGGGGCAGGGAGAAGGGCACAGATGAGCGAGCAACACAGAGCGAGAGGTTGAATATGTACAAGGAGACAGCTGGAAAAATAAGTACTCTGCTTAACCAAAAAGAAAAAAGTGCCTGAAAAGTAGGCAGTGGAAGCACACTGGTATGCTCCAAGGGAAGGACGAACACAAGAGGAAGGAAAAACCAAACAAGCTAACAAATAAAAAGCTAACAGATGAGAGTAAGAATTAAGTCAGCCAGTGGTAAGCAACTGGCGGGCACTAAGCCCACTGTAAGCTGATAGTGGGTCTTTTTTGCATACGAACAGCCTGTACGGTCTGGGAGGCGAGCCATTAAAAATAAAAGGTTGTTTTTATTAGCAGATAATTATGAAAGCACTTCAGTTCAGATGAGATTAGTTGCATGGAGGTGGGGATTTTTTGTCAGTTAACTTATTTAGGACTAATGAAATGTGGGGTTGAAGTAGAATTAGTTTGCTACTTTTAACTCATCTTTTACTTCACAAATTGAAACACCCGTTGATATGTTCAATCTGCGATCCTAAGAAACTTTAGCTTACACTCCTGTATACCTAGAACGACATCTGAAGACCATCTTTGATGTTTTTTGGTATTTTCTAATGTTATTTGTATCTTTTCTTTAACGGCATTGCATTGCTTTCTGTCTCCTTACACAAAATGTGCTTGTTGCTGCTTTGTTTGCAAGTGGTCTCAATAAATTATGAACATATTCTGCATGGCATGACTTATTTCTAGCCCTGTTAATACATTTTCATGAATACATATTCTGCAGAAAATTAATTGAGATGTTATGAAAATGTAGTTTGTGTATAAGCAATGAAGGTACAAATTCAGTGTGTGGATGTGATCATTGCCATTGCATGTCAAACACCTATTTAGTACACATGCTCAAATGATTTTCTTATAAACATAGCTGAGATTGGGTTGTTCTACTTTGGGTGATGCTTAACGTACGATGGTGGAATGATCTTTGGAATATGTATTTGGTACACTGTAATTTATCTATGGAGATTAGACCCACAACCGGTGATTCCCATTGAATGCAAAAAGTGGTTGCAAAGCATGTATTGAAACATTACACCTTTTTATGTATGTGATACTGTAACCCTCCTAGACTGGGTATTTATACTATTGTCCCCTTGCGAGGATCACACATCTGACCCAACAGAAATTATCCATATCTGAGATAAACCTAGGTTGCCAGTTGCCGTGTTTTTGAGCATGAAATAGTTAATTTCAGCTGTCAATTCGAGAAAAAATACAGTGACATTTGAAGGTTGATTTTAGCCAGACTCACCAGCTTAGAAAAGGTGTAATCCCGGTAGCACTCTATGCTGATATAGGACACATGACATGAGTTAAATTGCCATTCTTAGCCCCACCTCCAAAACTTTAAATCGAGGCCCTGCATCCCAAACCTTGGAGCTAGGGTCCTAGCTCCTAGGCCTCTGGGTGGTTCCCCCACCACTTAGTCTCCGATTCATATTAAGTATGCTGTTCTTCAATTTTACCTCCGCTCGCCTTGAGTCCCCTCTTTTCCCATAATTTCGGTAGAAGGCAAGCTGCAGTGTTTACTTCTCATCTTCAAATAACTAGGTGTTGTACTTTGTAGAAATAGCATGGGTAGCTTAACCCTTTAAGTGCTGCCGTCGGCCAACGGTCGTCACGAGCACTACCTCCCCAGTGCTGCGCACGACCGTTGGCCGACGGGCCAGCATTTGTTATCCGAACGTTCAGCACTGGGCGCTGAACGTTCGACGCTCGGAAGGTGTTAAAGGTAGGGGGAAGCTATGTTTCCTATATAGATGTAACACCAGCTACCATGGTTTCTGTTGCTGTATTTCCGTATGTACAGATTTCTACCCCATTGAACTTTACTTGCCACTCTGAATTTAGATCCTAGTACATATTGTACATGCATGACATGAGTGTCTCTAATCCTCAGTGCACCTAACTCATCCTATCCATTACCTAACAAACTGCATCGAGGTTTTTACTGTCAGCTTAGCTTTTCATGTGCTCTACCTCAGTTTTGTTTTAACGTCGCAGGCTACTGGTTTGCTAAAGACTTCTTGGAACATTCAGACAGTTGACCTAGGTATGCATTCTTCCAGTTCCTTGCCATTGCGCATGTGGTTTGTAATTCACGTTTTATTGCTTTCCATTTTCTGCCTTTGCTTTTTAGTCCGTCCAGCTTGAGTTCGTACCTACCTTGCACAAACTTTATTTACAGTCTCCTTCCAAGTGCTCTATATCTGTAAACAGGCCTGTAACTCTTATTCTAATGTTGTCACATTTGCTGTGCATTCAAAGACGAAGGTCAAATCTCAGGCGCTGTCTTCCGAGAATGCTTGTCTACTTTTCTTTCTCGTACTTCAAAGTGAGAGGATTTATGTGACACTCTTGCTGGATACTGGGGTTAGGAAAGAATTCTTTTCTAGCACACAGCAACACTTGAATGAACTGTGTAAGTATTTCCGAATATATCCGAATTAGGAACACAGATTTAGCACAATTTTTGTTATTTCTGAAGTGTGTTGGAAACAAATACTTTAATAGGATCAAACCAATTCATTACACTAGGTAAGGCAATAACCACACATTTTCGACTGAGCACTGTATATAGCTTTATTAGTAAAACTGAAAGTCTGTGCAAATGTAATAGTCATTTCAATTGAAAATGTGTTGGCCGTATTGAAAGTGTGCTACAACACCATGAGTACTCCACTCTATGCCACTCTGCTCTGCACCACTTCACACCTCTGCACTCTGCCACTGTGCCCCTCTACTCTACCCTGTACCACTCTACGGCAATCTATTCTATACCACGGCACTCTTCGCCACTGCACTATACACCACTCCAGTCTAGGCCACATCCATCTACTCTGCACAGTTCCACTCTTTGCCACATCAATCTACTCTGCACAACTCTACGTCACACTGCAATACTGCATTTTACAGCAATGCACTTTACTCTGTAACACTCAAATGAACTCTGTGCCACTCTCCTCTGTGTATCTGCACTCTATGGCACTGTACTCTACGCCACTCTATCCTACTCTACGCCACTGCACTCTGTCAATCTATTTTGTGCCACACCCTTGTATGCCACTCTACAAGACTACACTATGCCGCTCCAATATACAATACTCTGCCACTCCACAACTCTCTGCTCCACTCTTTGCCATGCCATTCTACGACACTCCACACCACTCTCCTCTGTGCCCCTGACTTTGAGCTATGCTGAACAGTAGCCAGTCATGTGTATAACATGGCTGAATCGTATTGGCTTTACCAGTGCTTGTTGAGAGGCCTGCTACATTTCTTGTTAATAGTGAAGACAAAGACTAAGTCAACAGATTTTCTTCTCATGATGCTTTGACTACAATTGGGTCGGGGAAATGTATCATTTGCAATCAACCGTAACCCGAGGGTCTTATTTCTTTTTAATACTAAGTGCTTTAAAAAGGTTCAAGGTTGAAAAGCCCCTTAGATTTTCTCCTATCCCACACCTCACGTTGGCCCGAAAGAATACACAAAGTGCGTAATCTCTGTTTACCCAAGGCTGTCAGGCCTGTGCAGATTGTATTCTCAGATTGTAAAGACTCAATGGAAACGGCTCTGGGAACCTTGGCACTGCACCAGTAAAACAATACTTTGTGAAAAAATAGGGGTTAGGCTCTGTTTAGGGCTCTGTTTTTAGGAGACAATAGCTCAAAGCTGTTAGGGTAAATCAGATGTTGAATAATCTGTGTCAACAGAACTAGAAATTGGTAAATAGGTGCAAAGACACATCCGTTCAATTCTGAAAAGGCATTGATCTACAATGCCTCAGAAGGGCAGCCTTTCATATCTTACTGGGTCAGAATTTAAGACTGACAAAGTTCACTCGACGCAAACAGAAAAACATTCTGCTGTCGAGGGAAGATGAAAGTTGAAAGAAATATACCGGTGGTGGTGAACCGTAAGACTTAGAAGCCAAGGAAAAGGTAATTGAGATGAGAAAGAAACCTCAAGACCAATTGGTTGAATGTCCTGGAACTAAAGGCTGGTCCTAGCACTCAAGAGCTTCCATGAATAGTACCAATCCCAAGGTTAATCTAACAAGCTGCAAGTAATGATTTTTCACCTAGGTCCAGCAAGTCTCAAACTGACAGCATGGCTCCTGGCGACCGGATATTTGGGCACTCTCCCTTGCCAAAGGAGTGGCTGACGTTGATCAAGGAAACAAGAATGCCAACCACTCATAAGTGTTGTGCCAAAAAATGGCGATGGTTTATGATGTGAAGTACATGTAGTCAAATTAAGGCGGTCTTAACATGATTTAAAGTTTTTTGATAACACTTGCAGAAATCGCCAAACTCCATTTTGGATCCTCCACATGTTGTTTTCCACACATAATAACGTAACCTTTTAAACAAAAGTATATATTCAGCTTTACAGCCCCTCACAAAAAAGACTGCATTTCTCACAGCTGTCACATCCTTACACAGAGTGAGTTACAAGCACATGTCCAAGAACCCTATTTTCAGATACATAGACAACTCCAATTTTGACCAAAGGATGGTGTCCAGTTGCATATATACACCAACCATTCAACTACCCACATTGTGTTAACAGCCAAAGGTGGGACCGAAAAAGCACTGCACACACTAGCTGTAAGGCTGTCAGTTATTTACCACTTACAGAAGAATAGGTCTCAAAAACATGATTGCACATTATACACAAGGCTTTGTGATACCTGTGTCCAAAGGAATCATAGTGAAATTACCAGTGTAGACCCAACTTATGCTGCTCGCTCACTGGGGACATTTTAGAAGGAGAGCAGTGGCCCTTTACTTGTAAAGAAGGGGCTGCACGTGCATATATTCACAAACGCATGTTTAAATTGTGTGTGGCAGTAGTTACTTGGGCAATTGTAGTTAGGACCATGTTTCATAAAAAATAGATGTTTTGGTTTGCTATTAACTTTGGAATGAATCTTCGTGAAACTTTCCAAAAAGTCTCATCCACCTTAACTCCTTCCTTTAAAGATTCGGTGTGATTTGTCAATCTGGGGCCTAGAAAAGGGGTAAAGGACCAAAAACGCTCTTTCCCTGTGCAATTTTCCTTATGAAAATGTAACTGCAAAAAAAAAACGACTGAACGGAATTACACCAAATTCCCCAGAAAGCTAGATCTTTTCCCAGAAAGTGTTCTTTTTGTGGTTTGGTGTAAATCTGTTAAGTAGTTTGAAGATAACTAAGGTTTAAAATGTATGTTCATTTCACGGCGCATAGGAGCTGAGGACGCAGCAGATCAAAAGATTAAATCTGCTCGGTTGCCATCAACAAAAACAAAAGTGTTGCATTAGCCATTTTTGGCTCGACTAATCGGTCACCATGTCCTGAGAAATATTTTACAAAACATATGGGAGGGTAAGGGATATCTTGACCTTCTAAGCCTGGGTGATGGGGGAGGTGAGGGTCAGAGACATCCAGACCTGGCCAAAAACACCTTGTTTGTTTTTGTTATAGTTTTTAAAAACTATAACGTGGTCGAAAACCAGATTTGCTGCAGTTTTTTTTCTTTTTTTAAACCTTTTCAGATTAATTTTCCACAGCCATTTAAAAAAGGTTTTTTTTAAAACATTTTGGGGTGGGGGCTGCAGCGACTGCAGCAGCCACCTAGGAACATTTAAAAACAAGTTGCAGTAAATCACCTGGGTGATTAAATACATGACCCCAGAAGAACCTAAAATATTTTTTGAAGCACTCTGCGATGGAGTGATATGTTCTTGAGCTGGAGTGATGAGACTCCATGTGGTTTGGTTAGTGCTAAGGCTACATTTGGTGGCCTGAAGACTGTAAAGAATCAACACGTTTATGGTTATTTTGAATAACATTGCTATATTTAAAATATGTTTGAGGCAGAAATTATTATTAATCGTTATGTATGTACATGCCAATACTTTGGATTACAGATATTGATGTGATTTCTTGACAGATCAATGGGTCTACTCATATATGCTGATGTACTGGCCCTTTGCAAAAGCAAATAGGCCAGCTTTCTATAGTTTGGTATTCTGGCCCTTTAAGTAAGTGCTGCTTTACTTGAAATTACACATTTATATATTACTTTAAGTTTAAATAAAACGAACTTCACTATTAAAAAAATATATATAAAGAATCTTTGTAGTTGGGTCTGGTAATATCGTAATTTACCTTTAAAACAATTACTGAAAAAACAAAGGTTAAATTGCTGTTATAGTTAGGTGGAAATGTTAGTTTGAACGTAACGTTTTTAAACTCTAAATCCTCCAGTTATAATTAACTGAAGTAACTATAACTCGTACTCTTGCATGCACTGCGTATTACCTCACGTATTACAGAACTCATGACATGTTTCATGACACCATTAATAACATCACTGATTGCATCTGAAATTACATCATTGATGACAACACTGCATTTTGGGCATAAGTTCGTTACTTCTGTCAGCTAGAACTGGTGAATTTCATTCACCACGTTTTAACTGACATTTTCACCTTGCTATAACATCACTTTAACCTTTGTTTCTGATCTCATCCTGATTGTCATCAGTGCACACTTCACCAAACACTATTATGTGGATGTATACTCAAGAAGGGAAGCTCGAGGGGTAGGAGGTACTAAAACTTATATTTCCCCACGTTTCACCCTTAATGAAGTGCTGTAACAGTACATATTAGATGTACAGCAGGTGAAAATAGAGGAGAGTCACGCTGCAAAGCAAACTAGTAGCATAACTGGATCCTTAGTGCTGCAGCTTGAAAGTCCTACACTTTGTAAAGGAGGACCTTAACACAAAAGGAATTTGTTTCCCTGACCGTGCTATTGCAGGCAGGGAAACTCTGATTGCTCCCGCCCTACTGAAGCATAGATAAACACCTGCTCCTCCTGGGCCGGAGCAATGCCGGCAGGTCCGCAGGAGACATGGGGCTCCCCTCAATGACCCCAACGTAGTTTGTTGTGGGTGTCCCTAGTAGGCATCGTGTCCCCCACCTTAGGCCCCGGAGAATGTGATACCCAGAGCCGAAAAGGCTCGGAGAGGGCCCTCTACCCTTTAAAAAAAAAAAAAAAATTGAAAAAAAGCCCCCAGGGGCATGGCGTTCTAAAGGGTTGGGGATGGGTCCCTTTTTACTTCACTGATTTGTGCACTCCTAAATGCCTTTCAACTTATATTGGGTAGCTATAATAATCACTGACTGTCACATTGACTCGCCCATTTGTCTGTCATCCTCTACTATTATTTCTCCATAGCCGTCCTTGATTCCCTGACTTTGCCTAGCCTGTGTGCTATCTCAAATGTGTCCTCGACTATACCTCATCTTTTTTAAATGAGGGTCTCTCTCAAATCTTGGTTGGACTGAAGCAACTAAGTGGGTAATCTATATTACAACCTGGCTCCTCAATACAGAAAGACAGTGCGTGTTCTCTTGTTTTTGCATAGTGTATGTTATTATGCCTGTAGATCAATACCACTTTATACTCTACTTTACAGCCTGGCTGAAAACCCCATCCGACAGACCCATTTCCCCCCCATATTTATATGAATTGTTTTCAAGCTACAATATGCACGTGTCTCACTGTTTTTGGGCTTGACACTTTAATGGATTTGCTACTTTAATATAATTTGGTTTATCTTTGCAATCTTGGTAAGTATTTATTTTCTTAAGTAGAAGGTTAAATATCATTATCTAATCATTATCATCATGGTTTTACCTTAATTGACTGGAGTTTACCCAGATGGACCATGCTGTAGAATCTGCCAAGATACTTTATTTTTTTAATTTTTTATTTTATTACTCGTGATGATCTAAGTGCCTGTGCACTACATTATCGATGCATATGGCACTAGTAAATACCTAGAGAGTTAAAGGGGCATGTTACAAACAGTTCAATCAAATCAAAATAGTTTATTATAATAAAGCAATTAAGTAAAACATACAGTAAACAAGGTTTTACAATCATTTAATTAAAGCGTATTCAAAGGCAAAGAGATGAGGCAGAGAGAAGGATAATGCAGCTGTACAGTGAATGAATATGGACATGAAGGTGGTTGGGAACAAAATGACTGAAGAAGGATTGGTGGAGGTAGACACAGGGGAGGTGGTGGGGAGGGTAGAGGATACACTTGCACAATTAGGGGTGGGTTGCATCGCAGTAGAGGTTAACATGAGCTTTGCATATAGTTTGTCTTTGTATTCTAGTCTTAGTGTTAGGTTCTGATGCACTTGTGCTTTTGTGTTATATAATGTGAACCCACAGTGACAACTACCGAATCAAGTAATTAAAGTAGTTTAGAGCAGTATGTGCACAATATAGGGCTCCTTTGTGACAGAACCTCATGCATCACACCACATATGTAAACATCAACAAGGCACATGTGTATCCGTTTTGTAATAGCTTTTTAGTTATTGTGCGTATTAATAGGTAAGAATTATGCATGACTAATGCTGGTACATTTGAAAAGCATTTACCTTTTACTTTTGTGTTGATTCACCATCATTTGTGTAGTGCTTTTCATTTTCCTTCATTTGTCATGTGCGCTGGTTTTTGAGCCGCGTTAGTGAAACCCTTTGTATGGTGCGGTGTTTTCACACATATCAGTCACTTTGGTCACAAAATGTATTACACAGAAATAAAACATCCTTTGGACCAGCCTATTCTTGCTTCTATAGAATAGTTTTGATTGCAAGTACATGGATCTTCAAATTATTTGCTAAATAGTGATAATACGATATAATTGCAACGGCTAACACAAACCTGAAGATTCATCAGACGGCATAAATACATTTGCTGATCTAGCGTTTGCTGAAAAGGCCTCTGCCATGGGTAAAACAGTTGGCCTCACCTTGCAAAGCCGGAGCTAACAGCTGAGACTGTGTATGCTTTGTATGGTTATTCAAACATTTCCAGCAGAAGCTTGCAGTAATCCTCTTTCGTGGCCGACCTGCTGACTGGTGATTGAACGTTCATCTAGCCCTGCAGAAGATGCCCAGGTAAGCTAGACATTCAAGGAGCAGTTTTCAGCTTCATACCCACGAGCAACATGCAATTGTGTATCCTGTGCCCGCTGTATTCATCTCAGATGCACATTCACTAACCTCAAAAGAGAATATGTTGTGTTTTCTTATAATGTTCTGCTTTGGAGAAAGTGGTCACCTAGATTGATAATTTTCCAAAGGTTTTAGCCTCTTGCTAGTTCCTAGTAATAATATCATTTTCTCTCTAACTTATCTTGAACAAAGATTTTAGATATGTGCCCTTTAAATTATGTCAAATTCCTTTCTGAGGTCCAAATCATCTGTGATCAATAACCTGTTTTCTTTGAACCAATTCAGTTCTCAAACTCCCTGTACATGTTTAGTTTTTTATTTTATTTTTCCCAAATGTCGTGGACAAACCCATTCAGTTCCTTCATCCCCAACTAGTGTTAACTGCAGATTTTTCCATTTGTCAATGACCACAAAGTATCCTTGCACTTGTTTGTATTTACCAATTCAAATAGGATGTGTGCCTGTATTTCCTTTGTCAAATCCTGATCACAGACTTACTGATCCATTTATTTTGATAAAGAGACCTACGCAGAGAAGAATTTGTGACAGTGCCTTTCAGATAATCTTTTATGTTAGCGTGGATTTCAAGCTTTTTAAGGGTGAGAGATATTAAGGGCAGGGAAACTTGGAGAAAGCAGCAAAACATTTTCCTAAATATAACTGTTGCAAAGTGTATTCATTGTGTTCTTCCCTCAATAAAACATTTATCTTAGCACCGCTGGAGGAGGATTTGACTGTCTAGAAACTGCACTACAGGTCAGAAGTGGTTCCTGCAATAATTTAAACATTAAGTTTTTGTTTAGTTACAAACCGGTTCTTCAAAGTTGGATATTCTGAAATGGCCAAGTCGGTCCTCATTCATGCTTTCTCTCCATCTATCTTGTATACGATTTCAGTATTGGATGTTGTGATCATTTCCTTCCCTACAGCATCCTTGTCGAGTGCAGCCTTGCTGCTTAATGCTGATCACGCCTGATGTTAAGATTTCCCTTCCTTGCAGTGGAATCCAGAGGCATTTCACACAGACTCACTTGAAGAGAGCATGTTTACTTCCTGATCAAAAGTTATTTTAGTTGTTTCTAGATTTACCACTTTAGCGGCAGTGATTTGATGAGACATACTTAATTCAGGTTTGGGCTAACTTTAAGAGCCCAAACAAGCATTGCTTGGTCTCTCCTAATGGCAGATTCCTATCTTGCCTTAAGAATTACTATTACTATTTTGCGGTTTTAGTTACTCTATACAATGACTGGATTATTTACACATCCTATGACTGTTGAAATCAGTGTTGGGATTAGAAAAGTTAAAGGTGTTGGATTATCTTTGATTTGCCAAGTGTAGGCCTGTAACAGATTTCAAATGTCTGCTGCTGAGCCCAACCTTTGTGTGAGAATTTCTAATGAGCCCTTCAGCAAATACTGTACCTTGAGCAGTCTCTGTGCTTATGAATCTTAGTTTTAAAGTGATTAGCTCTTTCTTAGCTTGAGGAGAGGCCTCTGTCGGAATACGGATGTTTGATCAGTTGCTTATATTTTGGAAATCCATAGTGATGAGGTTGATGGAAGATGTCATGCTGGTCTCCATACAAATCTTTTAGACCGTCCTAGAACATGCTTCTCGGTTTTCACTTTTAGAAGCTGTTTTTGGATTTTGTAGTCAAAACTAAACAGTTAAAGGCCACCTGTCAAATTGTTATCTATGCATGAATTGTCCTCGTCATCTTATCGAAATGGAAGCTGACCAAAGACCCTCAGCAAAAAGAAGCTAGGTGTGCATACTTGACCTTTGTCTCAGTTGAAAAGAAAATGGTGTATAAGGGCTGCATCTATCAGGTTGTTGATCTTGAGTGTCTAGTGACTTTTGAAGGTTGGGAGTAGTTTCAATTTTTTATTTTTTTGTTTTACAGAGTATATGCATTTTTGTGTCACACAGTAATAATAATTCCAGAAGGATATATTCATGAATTCGAGAAACATAACTTGATTTACCATGGTAATGTCTGGGTTACTTCTCTTTTAAGCAAAGCAGCAATGCTGCTCTACAGTAAGGAATACAAGACTAAGTCAAATCTTTAGTATATTGGTAAGTGTAAGGTCTATATAATGACCACATTCAAGTACAAGAGTGGACTTGAATCCGAACCATGTGCTTGTCTTGCACAGCCAGCACTGCAGAACCGTGAAAAGGAGACAACAGTAGGAGCACATGCAGGATCCATTATGAAATAATACATTCAAGTTTGTGATTTTTTTGTAATCTGTAGCTTACAGGAATAGGGTTAAGGCGTAGTGATTTCAAGTTTTCTCCTTCTGCAGTGCTTCCTATGGCATCAAATGTGTGTGTGTGTATGTGTGTATATATGTATATATATATATATATATATATATATATATATACACACACACAAACACCCTATATTGACACATGCTTTCAGTTACATTAAAACTATTCACAGTGAATACGTTTTACGCAGTTAATAAGATATGGATTTCAAGTTTTCTCCTTCTGCAGTGCTTCCTATGGCATCAAATGTGTGTGTGTGTATGTGTGTATATATGTATATATATATATATATATATATATATATATATATATATACATATATATACACACACACACAAACACCCTATATTGACACATGCTTTCAGTTACATTAAAACTATTCACAGTGAATACGTTTTACGCAGTTAATAAGATATGGAGCATTATTTAGTATGGATTCCTTTAATTGATATAAGGAGTACTACATTATCGACAGTTTGAAAACTATTTGAGAAGTTTATTTACAAAGGAGATTGAGAGGATTACAATTGGGAAAAGTTGTTTCCCATGCTCTGTAGCATTCTGGGTAAATTACACCCATTGGTATTCTTTTTACTGTGTGAAGAGATATCCTCTAACATCTGAGGTAGCCCTTGGAAATCGAACATGGAGGCACACCACAAAAACTTCTGATACTTGCCCTTGCTCTTTGTGGAAAGTACATTTAACAGTGTCCCTCTATTTGAAAGATTATTCAACTTGAAAAAACAGTAAAGTCACTTGAGCAATTAAATATTCGAGAATAAATGCAAATGAACGTTATTTCTAATCAATGCAATATTCATTCACACTTAACTAGCGGTTTTATTACTTGGACCCTAGGGGCAAAACACCCTTTTACTTTAGGCATTGAAAACATTTGATTCCCAAGTATTTTTTACTAGCTCAACTTGGAAGTTCGCTAGGAACACTGGTTATGGATTTTCTAAATTTATTCCGTGCCCTTTAAAGTCGAAAACCCGTGTGTCAAAACATTTTTGGCAGCCATCATTGAATTTGTGACTTGCAAAAGTTATAAAATGGAGGACAAAGTTGTGAAATTGTTATTTCCAAATAAAATGTTTGTTTTGAGTGGACTTTATGGAAATGTGTGAAAAGCTTCCCACTGGATTTGTCTGAAGTCTGAAATCTTAATGCACCGTTGATGTATCATGGATAAGTTTTCATGTGAGTTTAAGGTAGGTTACTGCAATAGATGCACTCTTGACACATTTGAAGAATACTCCGGAGCAGTTTGTATAGCTTGTAACTTGGCAGTAGGTCATGGGAGGGATCATCTCATTAGTGCAAAACACTTGCAGCACCATCTGAACAGAAACTTTACATGACACCAGTGGATTTCGTTGTGTCTCTTCACTTCAAATGGATTACGTGTACTACCCTTTTAGGAGAAAAGTGGAAAATGTGCTTACTTTATCACAGCTGCTGAAATATTCCCTTGCTTGAAGGAGCAATGAAGGCTGCTTAATAATTGGCAATTTTTACAGTATTTCTAAAATCTCAAATGGCAGGAACCATTAACTCAATAACTGAAACACACACATTTGTAACAAAGTATCCTTTCTACCGGTAAATAGCCCAGGTAGAAATAAAATCAATTGCGTTTCTTTATCAATTAGCTTATGACCAGTACGTTTTTAAGTAATTTCCATGGTTTTGCTTTTATCACCAGTAACCCATTAATTTTCATTTATTCCATAACACTCAATGAAATGAGCAGCTAGTGATGGGCAGTTTTCTTAATGTCTAAAGTTTGGTAAACATCCCTAGTATTGAAAACTGTTGATGGGCGACAGAACTTCACTTGTGCATCCTACATCTACTTTAAGGACTGACTACAGATAATCTAACGTTCTCATGTCTAATAACATCTATGCTTTGTATTGTAAATTCAACACTTTGGCATTTTTTTGTAGGATTTCAAGTTTTTTCAAATGCTTTTAGCTCGTAGTTGAGGATTGTATGTTTTAAATACCTACACTAAACTTATAATGCATATATATTTTTTAAATATTACATGTTCCACTGCACCAAGTTTCCGATGGAATTGAAATTGTTTGATTCCTAGCACACTACTTTGCAAAATTAGTTTAGTAGGCAAAATACTGCACTGTTATCCCTTCCTGGTTCAAGAGCATGATTTGTAATTCATTGGGAGGCATGAGGAAGTCCTCATCGAGCAAAATCATCCCTATTTTTTGCAACAGAAGACCTGTCAGAGAAAGTAAGTCATAAAAGATGGCTAACGGTGATACTTTTTTATATAATTGTGGACTGTGTACTCAATTAATATGCTCTTTATATTAATAAAGATTAATATTGTACCAAAAGGTCTGTTTCATTTATTTCAAACATAACCGTATTTGTGCAATCTTACAGCTGTTGAAATGTGAGTTCCTTTTGTGTCTGTGCTTTTCAAAAGTAAATCAGTAATACATTTTCAAGGCAGCATTACCTTTGTCTTGCTTTCTTTAAATAAACTGAGGATATCATTATTTAGACAAACGCTACATCACAGCTCCTTAATTGTTTGCATGCCTGTTTAAAATGTTTTTTTTTTTAATTGTGCATCTAGATTTGATCTTTTTCCACACATTTTATTATAAATATAGACCAGCCTTAGGTATCCGTGCATGTGGCTACACTGTCTACCTAAAACTGGTCTAGGTCTGGCACTTTATTTGAAATTATCTGCCTGAGTAAATTCTAGAGACAACCAAGAAAGAATCTGCATGAATCTGGATATGATGCATTTGCTTTACCTTGAGTGTCGGTTATCCCATGGCAAGTTTCTCAGTATGATCCACATTCTATTTTTAATGCAGTTATACTACATAATAGTAAACTGTACAGTTCTCTCTTGAACATAGTCTGGAATTTTGACAGCATATTATTTTTTAACTTTTATTACCTTTGTTGATAACTTAAATTAATCCTGAACTAAAGACTTGGCATTTAAGACTGCTTTTGCTGTCTCTTTTTCTCTCTCTCTCTCTCTCTCTTTTTCTCTCTCTCTCACACTCTCTCTCTCTCACACTCGCACACACTTTTCAGTGCATGCTACCGAACCAGCCATGCTAAATAAAACCAACTTATCAGGGCTTGGAAAATGAGCAGTACAATTAGAAACCACTTTTGGGAAATTCCCAACATAAAGTTTGTTGGTGTGTCCCTGTGGCAACAAAAGGTTGTATTCTACTACATTACTTCTGTGGTTAATTAGGTTTTATCAGCTAGTAGTTGTATAGTAAAAGATCTTGCACATGTTTACATTCAGCTGAATGTTCTTTATTGACCATTGTGCACAGTCTCATACCTAAGTTCAGGACATTAATGCAATTAACCTTGGTTAAGCTTAGGGTTAACAAATTCACCCTTTACTGAAATAAACACAGTGGTGCACAAATTACTTTGTATAAGTTTCTCAATAGTTGGGCATTGTGATGCCATGTACCTTATTGACAAGAAAGCTAGCAGAATCAGTCAACTTTCTAAATTTTCTTTTTGGATAGACAATCTTTTTTTTTTTTAGAATTCTTACATTCATACATTAATTAACCCAAGGCAGAATGACAGAAATAACATATTTAGTTTACTGAAAGAGGTAAATATGCTTTCTTGTCTTACATAAATAGAAAATAAGAAAAAGTGAGGCCTGAAGGACTAATATTATATGCGCAATAAAACCAGCCAATTTGAGTCAGTGGAAAATTAACTTACTAACATTCGGTCCTTTTCAGATACCAGGTGGTCAGATGCACCGTTTGTATTGCATTAGTTGTTGTTGTATTTACTTTTTTGTTTATTCCACATGCTTAACATGTTCCTGTTTATGGCCCTTATCTCGGACTAGAGTTAAAATTCATTCACCATTCAATACAGATATTTGCGTATATTTGGACTTTTCTCCTCACCATTTCTTCAAAAGCGCATTCCTAACTTTGATCAAAGAATTGTTAGCCTCTTATCAGAAAAGCAGCAAAAGTGTGTTGTCACTGAAAAAGAACCCTATGTAGTTAATGGTATTTTCTGTTGCTCCTCTAGAATTTGGCTTTCTACTCAATTTTGATTGGAGTCGCATTCATTTATCGTGCAGTTTCAAACATCATTTACACAGTTGCATAATTTAAGTATCCGTTATGATCCATGGAATTTGTGAAAAAATTATATACAATTTATAAGATTTAGAAAATGAAATCTTAAATAAGAACTCTTCTGAGCTCTGAAGTACCTATGCAGTTAATTCAAAATTTGACAATCTAGAAGACTCTTTACATGATAATAATACCATTTTATGAACGGTAACCACTGTAGCCAAATGGAGGCCTGCGGTTGTGCAGACAAACTTTGGTCCGGAATCTTCGCTGCAGTACAATGTTCTTACAGTGGAATTGGCCGATTCCATGCTGGTATCCCTCTTTAAGGACTGATGTCACTTTAAAGCCTCGCTGACAGGTATGTTGTCAGAATTGGATCGCGGAGCCGAAAAACATGTAGTGGTGCACTCACGTTTACAGAATCATGTGCGAAAAGAATTCACTGGTGAGTTAAACGTATGTTTATAAGCTTTACTAATGTAATCTTTGAGTGATGTATTGACTACTCTGCCTATGCAAGTGAACACTTAAGATCTGCCGAACATACAATATTGAACCATGTGCATATACTGACCGGTGGGCACCTGACCAATACACAACTTTAAGATGCTGCCAACTAAGTATCAGTGGCACATTTAGTGTAGTCAAAATGGGTCCTGTGTTCTATGCTTGTTAATTCTGAACATTTATATTTTTGTATATTGTGGGTTACTTCCTTTCTTTGCAATGACCCTTTCTGATTTTGTTCTGTCCTTAATAGTATTGTCCAGAAGCTTGAATGTGGCTCTGCTTATTTTTAAACATATATTTATAATGTCTCACACCAGGCATGGCATATTTAATATTGGCATTAGTCATCGGACTTGTTCGGTTCAAGTACTTTTGTTGCTTGTAGGGCTAATTTTTACTTAGGAACAGTAGGCCATAGCCTAGTTGGCACATTATTGGATTACTGGGATATGCTTTGTACTTGGCCATGTGAGTAAGGCAAAGACGAACGAACGGTCACCGTTTAAAACTGAGACTGCGATGCATGCAGTTATTTAGTGGCTACTGCTATTTACTTTGTGATTGTTGAATGTATGAATGCAGTTACCTCCGTTCCACTTAGACGAAGCAGGATAAGCTTTTTCAAGAGTTAGATTTATTTTACTGGCTGAGTACCTGCCTACTGTTTGTGAAAACTTGGAAAAGAAATGTAATGGTTTATGTACATTAACTACATTTCACAAGGCCAAACTTCACAGTCCACCTCTCTTTGATGTTCCTCTTACTTGCTGCAGCAATTACTAGTAAGAACGGTCTGCTGGGCTGGCAGATTGTTTGCATTGGTTACTTATCTGTGATCAGAAATGATATGGGAATTTCTTCCAGCGGATCCAGATTTTTGTGAAATTCATGTTTCCCAAGTGCATACAATGGTCGGACTAGGAGGCCAGGATTAGCAACTAGCAGGAGCCAAATTAGCAACAACACTACATTATTTGCCTCTCTTCTTATTCGCCTCTCTGCTTTTTCATTACTTCATTTGTCCCTGCTTTTTGTCTTCCTTCACACATTTCCATACTTCATTATTCTCAGTTACCTTCCTTTTTCCTCTTTCGTGTTCTTCTGTCTAAAATGTTTCCTTCTCTCCTGCGGTCTTTGTAATTTCTCATTACTTCCTCAGTTGCTTATTTCCCTTTTCTTCCTTCCTATTTTCCTCTTGTCCTTACTTCAATTCCTCACCCTCCTTCTACATCGTGTAGTCACTTCTGAGGCAGGTGTTACAGTCACTCTGGAGGTCATTGTGTGGGCTTTGTCTCTTTAAAAACCTGTCTGGCTAGCTTGTCTGATTAGTCAGTTACGACAGCAGCTGCAGGTGTCTGCTCTATTAAAGAGGTATTCACGGGTTAGAGGCCAGATTCAAGAATAACGATCTTAGATCTGCTCACAAAGGTTAGAAGTTCTTTACATTTGTGGTGTGTTATCCTCTCCATTATGTTCTGAAGCTTGTGTACAACAATTGAGTTGAAATTTTCCAGAACATTTTCTCTAACGTGTTTTTCACTGTCTATTCTACCACCAGGTTGTTTCTAAATTTTATCAGAATTTTGTCAATGAACAATCTTTTGTTAATGGTAGATATGCTTGAGCATTGTGTGTCCTAGCCTGTTGTGAAAAGAGTCCGTGTGGAACAAATTATGGTTCAGAACCAGTAGACTTAAACTTTATGGATATGGTGGGCTGCATGTCATTTCACTTAGAACAGGATTCTGTCACCTAGCTATTACATTATTCTAATATGAGTGGGAGCCTTCAGTGTGGAGTCCTTGAACTCTGTTCTGAATAGACTTATGGGATTGCGTTTTTCCATTTCTACTTTAGACTAATTCTGTTAGAAGCAGGCTAGTTTTATTCTGTTGACCCATTGGACAAATCTGTAAAAAATAATAATAATAATGTTGGGTTTGAACCTTGTCTTTATCTCTTTAAGTTAAAGTGCATTCCTTTTCATCATGAACTATATTTTCAGAATTAGTCGTTACTGTTTCAGTTTGTAATGTGCTTCCTCAGTGGGTTAAATGTTGGCTAAACCCAATGTAATGCCAGCCACCTATCATGGACAGGCTTTGTTCTGAAAGTTGTTTCATTCAATAGACAGCTGTGGTTTAAAAGATAATCCAGGATGTAGGTCAAAGTGACTGTATGTAATTCTTGTTTCACCATCTCTTGTGACCTTGATTGTGCAAGTAGTTTATATAATGAAGCTTCATGCCGTTTGTGTGTTAGACGTTTTGATCATATAAACACTCGGCATTTAAAATAGTATAAACACAGACAGCAATTTTCATTATAAAACATTACTTATAATCTACGAAAGAAATTGAAAAAAGTGTTATCACTAAAAGCGTAAAAAAATAGGTCCACGACTACTGCTGCTCTCTCACAGTTTGCACAAAAGATAATTGAATGATCGCTAGGTTTCATTTATACTTTCAACGAATACAGGGGGACATAGTAAGATAAGATTGTGTGGTGCACAATTATAGGGCAGTGATTCCTGCTATTCAATCCATTGAGTTCATTATAAATGGCCAGTCTCTGTAATAACAAGTGCTGAAGCACTGTAGGGTCCCCAAGATTAAGAAAGTAATCAGCAGGCCCAAATTTAAGCTTAACTTCAAGATTGTCCGAGAGGAATAATGTATCCTTTAGTCTGTTGTCAAAGTTAGTTCTTGCCCATGAATATTTAATTGTCGGCTAACATATCACTATATTCTGTATATCACAGCCCTATAATAACAGTTCTGGTGCCTGGCTTATTTTGTGTGCATATGAATGATCTTAAACATATCCTTTAAACTCTGTACTAAACTAAGGCTCCTCTTTTACCAGCAATATATACTAATATGCAGTCTCACTTTTATAATGCAATGAGCGCCTCCCTAATTCGAGGCCAGTAGCCTCATTCCAAATGCTTAATGGTAAACTAAAAGCTTGGCAAGTTACCCAACCTTCAAATCTTTGAAAATTGAAGGTATCGTCAGAGAGTATTCTGCAGTGCCGCAAGTTATAATATGTTCAGTTTAAGCTAAATACTTTTTTAACAAGCATTGGCATAGCCAATAGGTCTCGCTTTTGGGACCTTATAAGTATTTAGTTATGCAGCACAATGTACTTGGTGTGAAAGGCAATTGATACCACGCGTCAGCTCAACATCCTATAATTCTGGGCAAAACACTTAATCTCAATGTGCCTACCAAAATGCAGGAGTATCGCCCTATATGGGGCTGGAATCTGGGGAATTCGGAATGCTCCGACTATTCAGGTAGCTGAGAATTGTTTTCTAAGACATCTATTGGCATTGCCACAGGGTGGTACAGCGACGTTTAGTTGCCATGAGGAATTAGGTCTAGAGTATATTTCTGGCCTTATAAAAATCCAACCAATCTTACTCTGGGATAGGGTATGGACCGGTGCATCTTTGGAGTTAAATCAGGACATCATAAAGGATGCAATGGCCCTCGACAATGTAAATTGTATCCCGTGGCTAATTTATGTTAAAAATATCTTTACGGATCTGCAAAGACCAGAATTATACAGTGACCCGGAAAATATCATCGGGATATCCAGGAAAGACTTGAAACTATCATGTACGAGTCATTTTGGAATGTTAAGGAGTGCGTGTGAACTCCCGAAACGTACCGTCTTAAAGCATCAAACGACCCTGCTATGCCAGACGATCCAACCATATCGATCTATTTGCAGTGTGGGTTTTGACCGTTTTCTCTTAACGAGGTTCAGATTTGAGTTATTCTTTTGCATGGTAATTTTTCCATCAAGGAATGACTGGTCCAGGGACTTGGAACCCTGTACTTGTGATGACCTGTCAAATCAATCTACTTTCCATCTGATTTTATTTTGCAAACATTATGATAGGGAACGTAAAAGATGGATTAGACAGTATTTAAGACAAGGTCATTGGCGCCAATGCAGACCAGCGTATCTAAGCCTCCTGCAATTAGGTAGTGAGAAATGCATTATGGTTATGACTTGTTTTTTAAAAGCGTATTTTAAAAAAACGTAAATTAATGATGGTAACTGACTGATTAATGACCTCATTTGAAAAGTAATGTCTATAAGGATCTGCTTTATATCAAAGTTATTAATTTAATGTCTTTTTAAATTCTGTTTTAAAGTAGGATGTTTGAGTGTATGATGTAATGTGTATTTATTGCGACGCTTTTATGATTTTATACTTTGCTAAAATCGAATAAAGCATTTCTGAATCTGAATCTGAATCACTGTGCCTACCAAAAATTAATGTGTCCTTATGTAACGTAACTTGTGTTCATGTAAAGCGCTCCAATACCTTTGGGTAGTGTTCGCGCTATATAAAACTGCAACAACAAAAATACCTGATGACAGAACAACACCCTGGGTTACCAATTAAATAAATCACCACGTGAAAAGGGACACAATACAGTGGGCAACAGTGAACATAGGCAGCAGTGCAAAAAGGGCACATTTGTTTCCATTTCTTCGAATTATATATGAATAGTTCGATTTTTCTCCTATTTTGGATACTGTACTTAGGGCAGTAATAAAGATCACCAGGCAACAAGCTAGCGTGATCAAATACACAACAAAAAGCAGGCAATGTGTCACGACAACAGCAGAGAAACATCAAAAGGAGGTGCCTGAAAAGCGGACTAAACTTTCTCAAGCAAAGCACGGTTTGATTACGTTCAAGTGATATTAAACCCATGATAAACAATGATCCCCAGACTTATTAACGAGGTAAAAGACTATATAATCAGATCTCCACCTAAAACGCTCAACAGGGCCAGCGCTCTACCCACCTCGACTTGGAGTGGCTCCCAGGCACAAACCGTGCAGTCGGGCCTCTAATCGACTTTAAGGGTCTGGAGGCTTCCAGGCCCGAGGAGCGCAACTCATGCGAAAAACCAGTTGCCAGAGCAAGGCCAGCACCTGCGTGGGAAGCAAACACAACAAACAACTCAACAGGGAAAACAACCACTATCAGAGAGGGGCTGTTCTAGTGCAAATGCAAAAAAAGCTGAGATTCTCCGCAAAAAGTTTAGTTTTTTTAGGGGCAAGTGAATGTAATGTATTTTTGCTCATGAAAAAAACGCAATCTGCGCAGTTTTTCAACGTTTGTTGGGTCATATTAAAGTTATGCTAACTATCTTGGCCTGCCCTTACTTAAGTAACAGCGAAGAAGGGTCTCTTTATTCTGGCCCGCCGCCTGCACCGCCTCTTGGGTTACCACCTTAAAGCAGGGTGATCAAGGTGGGCTTTATGGTGTTGAGTGA
Source organism: Lissotriton vulgaris (assembly GCF_964263255.1). Lineage (NCBI taxonomy): Eukaryota > Metazoa > Chordata > Amphibia > Caudata > Salamandridae > Lissotriton > Lissotriton vulgaris. Next base: position 227,497,636 of record NC_141696.1, read on the forward strand.
TATAATTTTTTAAATATAAAATCCTACGCGTCGTTCAGATATTGTTTACACTCTGCATTTTGAAGAGCGAGCACAGGGCTCAGGGACTGAAACTCCTGAAGAAACTGCAGTGTCTTTGTTAGGTCGGTGAGGTTGTAACATTGGGAGATGGAGTGCTGCTGGTTAGATAAAACAAGCATTGGCCGCACGACGCGGGAAGCTTGTAATATGAGAGGCTGACTAGGAGGTTGGGGAGGGGGACAGTGCGAGGTGCTTGGGAGAGCGCTGTGCTTTGAGCCATGACGGCCAGACGGAGGAAAGACAGATGGCCTATGCGCGCGTGCATGCGCTCGTGAACGTAAGCTTGAGGCCAGGAAAAGCCTCTGGTGGCACTTTTAAAAGCCCCTTACTAAATATCTCTCGAAGAGACCGAGCATGCGTGAGACCTAAAAACAGTAAAACTTAAAAACCACCATAGTAATTAAAACGAAGTAAGCTTAACAGGGCCATCTAGATACAAGCAAAAAAAATATACATGGTCTTAAACTTAAAGTTCGAGGCATGTGGGCTGCTGAATTCATATCTGTGCATAGATCGCCGCCTAGTGTTGAGTCCGGATGATTGCACATTGTTGTCCTGGAAGAGTCTTCGAAGTATCACAAGATAGGTGGCTCCTCCCCTGGACCACAGTGCGCATGGGCATCCTCTCCATCCCCAGATTGGTTTTTTCCGCCATTGGGTTCGGATGTATATTTGTTAACTCCAGTTCGGAATCAATAAAAAACTTTATATTTGGCCAAAAGGCCTTTAGTTATCGTCGGTATTGTCTTTGCGATCGGTGCCCAGTACTTGCTCCAGCTCTATCCTCGAGCCGGACGTCAAGAAGAGCCGCGTGGCTTTTCAGCACTTAAGGCCCGGTCGACGCCAGAGGCCTTATCGACGATCCATTGTGGAACATAGCCCTTTCAAGAGATGTCCCGTTTGCAACTCCAAGTATCCTCACATCGATGTCCACCCGGTGTGCAACACGTGCCTGTCTCCGGATCACGATGAAGCCAGCTATATGGCTTGTTCTCGGTTCCGCTCCAAGAAGACGATTCACCTTCGACGTGCAGCGCGGAAGGAGGCCTGGCAGACGGCACCTGACCCGGTGAACATCTTCGATGCCGAGGAAGATGAGGGAGTCAAGCAGGAAGTTCAAGAGAACCTGTCTGATCCTGCATCGGAGATCGACTCCAGTTACGACGCAGATGTGGAAATGGTCGATAATGAAGATGTCGTCGAAGAGGTAGGAGACGACGATGAGGCCTTTGGGTCCGTAGAAGATAGCTCAAGTGAGGAGCTAGGCCCAACCGTTGGTATGGGGGCCGCGACCAAAACACTCGATAAGGCTCAGGTCGAGGGATCGCCACAACGCCTTATCCGAGATCAAACGCTTGGTTCTACAGCCTCGCCTCAAGGCCCGGCTACGGACATCTCCAGCGAGCCATCGGTTGACCGATCAAAATCGAAAACAAAAGCATCGGTGTCTACAAAACCAAAAGCACCGGAAACAAAATCGAAACCGAAAGTGCGTATTACTTTAGTCGGATCGAAGACTTCTGAACCATCGGCACCGACGAAACAGAAGAGTGTTGTTGACCCGGGGAGGTCGCTAAAGGGTGTCGAGCCGAAGGCCGGGGCACCGAAGAAAATGGTCAAGGACGTCGACCCGAAGAAGTCTGTGCCAAAGGCCGTAGACACTAACAAGGGACTCGAAACTCAGAACGTTCTTGATCCTAAACGTCGACTCGACAAGGCTAAGGGCAGTAAAGACCTCGAGTCCACGACTTAACAGTGGCTCTAAAGACCCCGTCAAGTCAACACAGCCATCCGCCTCCTTTTCGAAGCGGGTGTCGGACTCGCTGCAACGCATTAAAGAGAAGGCTATTGCTGTCGGACCGACGGCCACTCCACCCCCGAAGCCAGTCAGTAAACCTCCGAAGTCGTCGGCACCGATTCAGTTCACACTGCCGCCGAAAGTGGTAACTAAGGCGTTCGCCCCTAAGACTGGCGTCTAAGCGGCCAAAAAGGTGTCCATGGGGCCGAAGCCTACAACTACGGAAGGGGCCACCAAGCATCGACAGCCTCCGCCGGAAGATCAGTCGAGGCAATTCATCGACGCTGAGACGGGTAGACTTTCCATTTTCAAGCGAAAGATCGCCCCAGACCAACCTATGGAGTCATATAAAATTCCTTTGAAGAAAGAGGGATTCTGCTACGTCACCTTCTTTTTGAACCTATACAACCACATGGACAAGACACTGCTCCTATTTCACACACATACTCAGATGTGGATGTAGGGGATGGTGACAATGAGGATTACAGTTATCCTAAAGATACTGATCCAGAAGATCACACTGAGCCCTGGACAGACGCTGTTGACCCAGAGGATCCACAAACTGCCCCAGACAGTCATGTCTATGCTATTAAAACCTCACCTACAGAAGACACAGCTGCGTTTAATGCACTTATTGAGAGGGCAGCAAAAAATCATGATGTCCAGCTCCATGCTGACCATATTGAAGAGGACTTTTTGTTTGACACCTTCTCAACCTCAGAGAGAGCTGTCAAGACTAAACCCATGCTAAAAGGTGTCCTGAAACATGCTGGGGACATCTTTAAGGAGACCACAAGAGCAAGGGTAATAAACCCCAGAATTGAGAAGAAATACAAACCAGCACCTGTGGACCCTACGTATATCAAGGGACAGTTGCCGTTGGACTCTTTAGTTGTTTCCAATGCCCGTAAAAGAGCGAACTCACAAACAACGGGTGATGCTCCTCCCCCTGACAAAGAATCTAAAGTGCTAGAAGCATCAGGGAAAGGGTGGCAGCTCAAGCGGCCAATGTCTGGCGAATCTCCAACACACAGGCACTCTTAGCCAGATATGACAGGGCCCATTATGATACACTTGAGACCCTGTTACAACACTTGCCAGATGAGTATAAGGAGGCAGCAGAGATGCTAATACAAGAAAGGAAACTTATATCAAACGCATCTATTAAGTGTGCGCTGAACGCAGCAGACACTGCAGCCAGGGCGATTAATACAAGTGTGATGTTACGACAACATGCCTGGCTGAGAATCTCCGGCTTCAAGCCCGAGATACAAACCACCATACTCAATCAGCCGGTTAACCCTGATCACTTATTTGGCCCAGAGGTGGACACCACCTTAGAAAAAATTAAGAAGGACACAGAGACTGCAAAGTCTATGGGGGCTCTACAGTCGCAGCAGTTCAGGGGTGGTTCTTTTCGTCGCTCCAACAATAGAGGAGCTTCCAGAGGCCCGCTGTCCCAGCAGACACAATACAGTAAAGGAGGCACGCAAACCACCTACAACAAGCACAATAGGGTTGGCTATCTTGGAAACAGCACCAAGGGCAGAGGTCGTGGAAACAACAGCTCCTGATCCTCCGCCACTAACAAACAGTGACGTCTTGTCACTGCCCCCGACCATACCACACTGGTCGGGGGGAGACTACAACAGTTCCTGCCGGTCTGGAAATCCATCACTACAGACAGGTGGGTGAGGCAACTTATCCAGTACGGTTATTGTCTGGAGTTAACATCCACTCCACCCAACATACCCCCAAGACACCGTCCTATGTCAGCATGCTGCAAAAAGGAGCCATAGAGCTCGTGCCTGTGGAACAAAAAGGTACAGGGGTGTACTTGCTGTACTTCTTGATCCCAAATAAGGACGGGTCCCTCAGACCCACACAGGATCTCAGGCCCCTAAACCAGTACATTCTATCAGAACACTTTCACATGCTCACATTACAGCAGGTTCTACCGTTACTCAGTCAGGGAGATTTCCTCGCAACACTAGATCTGAAGGATGCATGTTTCCATATACCGCTACACCCGTCACACAGAAAATATCTCAGGTTTACCTTTCAGGATCAGCATTATCAGTTCAAGGTCCTCCCTTTTGGAGTGACGACAGCACCCAGGGTGTTTACCAAGTGCCTGGCGACAGTGGCTGCACACCTACGGAGACAAAACATTCACGTCTACCCTTATCTGGACGACTGGCTTATCCAGGCAAAGTCGGCCCAGCAATGTGCCGCCCACATGTCACACACCATTCACCTTCTCCACGATCTGGGGTTTTCACTGAATTATCCAAAGTCCCACCTTCAGCCCGCCCACGTACGGCAGTACCTGGGCGCGACAATAGACACTCTGGCAGCCAAAGCACAGCCAAATTCAGTGAAGATCAACAGCATGCAATTGCTGATACGGAAATTCAAACCACAACACTCGCTTCCGGCACAAGTGTTCATGCAGTTGATAGGCATGATAGCCTCCTGCATCTTCATAGTCCCGCACGCGAGACTATACATGCGTCCGCTTCAGGAGTGCTTAGCACGTCAGTGGAATCAGGCTCACGGACAATTGAAAGACCTAGTGTTGGTGACCAGTCGCGCGTACAACTCTCTGCATTGGTGGAATCCACAAAACCTTTGCAGGGGCCGACCGTTCCAGGAGCCTGTGCCACAGATTATACAGACACCGGACGCATCTCTCCAGGGATGGGGAGCTCATGTACTCCACTACACAGTTCAGGGACTATGGACAGCACAGCAAAAGAGGATGCACATCAACCTTCTGGAACTGATAGCTATCTTCATGGCAATGAAAGCATTCAAAGTACATTTGTGCAACAAGGTTGTGTTGATCCAGACGGACAACATGACAGCCATGTACTACATACAGAAGCAGGGAGGTACACACTCTCCACAGTTCTCATCTGGCTCAGAGCATGTGGAAGTGGGCCATTCAGAGAAATATCTTCCTCATGGCAGAACACCTCTCAGGCAAGGACAATCAGATGGCGGACCTGCTCAGCAGGCACAGCCACCAGATGCACGAGTGGGAGATACATCCATCAGTACTCCAACCGTACTTCCAGCAGTGGGGTCATCCAGAGATAGACCTGTTCGCCACAAGGGAAAACGCAAAATGCCAAAGCTTTGCCGCCAGGTTCCCACACCCACAGTCGCAGGGATATGCGATATGGATTAACTGGTCAGGCATATTTGCGTACGCTTTTCCCCCAGCACCACTAATACCGCTGGTGGCACGCAAGCTGAAGCAACATTCGATGACTCTCATCCTGGTTGCTCCGACGTGGGCATGCCAACCATGGTACACCACGTTTCTAGAACTCTCCGTGGTACCGCATCAGAGGCTGCACCTCACGCCCAGGCTTTTGATGCAGAACCATGGCGACATTCAGCATCCAGATCCGCAACAGCTCAACCTGGCGATCTGGCTCCTGAGGTCTTAGAATTTGGCTACGTCAACCTGCCTCCTGACTGTATGGATATCATAAGGGAGGCAAGAAAGCCCACCACTAGAGCATGTTACGCGGCAAAATGGAAGCGGTTTGTCATTTATTGTGCCAACAACAACATTAATCCGCTAGATGCATCTACTCACAACATCATCTGTTATCTGTTACACCTATACAAATGCAATCTGGCCTACATTTCCATTCGTATACATTTGTCCGCAATAGCAGCCTATCTCAAACAGGCATCATCTCTCACTTTTCAGAGTGCCTGCCATCAAAGCTTTTCTGGAGGGACTCAAACGCGTTATTCCTCCCCGACACCCACCAGCGCCTGTATGGAACCTGATTGTGGTCCTCACCCGACTGATGGGTCCACCTTTTGAGCCTCTACACTCATGCGAGATACAATTCTTGACGTGGAAAGTGGGTTTCCTAATAGCAATTACATCGCTACGACGAGTTAGAGAACTTCAGGCACTAACTATCCAGGAGCCATTCATACAGATTCACTCCAACAGGGTGGTACTACGCACTAACCCTTAGTTTCTGCCTAAAGTGGTTTCGCAGTTCCATATGAATCAAACTATAGAACTGCCAGTGTTCTTCCAAAATCCTGAGTCGGTGGCAGAGAGAATGCTCCACACATTAGACGTCAAAAGAGCTCTAATGTACTACATAGATAGGACAAAAGATTTTAGGAAGACAAAACAGCTGTTTGTTGCCTTTTCACCACAACACAAAGGCAACCCCATTCCCAAAGCAGGTATAGCCAGGTGGATCGTTAAGTGCATACAGATTTGCTATCAAAAGGCTAAGCGCACATTAACGGTTCCCCCAAGAGCCCACTCCACACGAAAGTTGGGGGCCTCCATGGCTTTCCTTGGAAACATTCTTTTAGAGGAAATCTGTAGAGCAGCCACATGGTCTACCATACACACATTTATAAAACACTACTGCGTAGATGTGCACTCCAAACAGCAGGCAGCTGTAGGGCAGGCTGTTCTAAAAACACTTTTTCAGACTGCTGCAGCTGGCACGGGCGGCCGCGGCTAATAGAGGGACTGCTATATATTCTATGCACAGATATGAATTCAGCAGCCCACATGCCTCGAACCGATTATGCTACTTACCACTATGCATCTGTTCTTGGCATGTAGGGCTGCTGACATTACTATCGCCCACCCTCCTCCCCGGTGCCTGTTACAGCTGTAGCATTCTATCTTTTGCATGGACATTTCTTACTGTACTATACTCCATCTCTGCCACAATGGCGAAAATCAATCTGAGCATGGAGAGGATGCCCATGCGCATTGTAGTCCAAGGGAGGAGCCACCTATCTCGTGATACTTCGAAGACTCTTCCAGGACAACAATGTGCAATCATCCGGACGCAACACTAGGCGGCGATCTATGCACAGATATGAATGTCAGCAGCCCTACATGCCAAGAACAGATGCATACTGGTAAGTAGCATATTCTTTATTACATTTCACACTCCAGTTTTTGTGGGAGGCAACAGTTGCAAGTTTTACAATGTCTGCATGACATTAGTTTTCGTAATATTGATAGTCTGTACATGGAACCTTGAGTTGAGGGCAAGTAATCTTCTTTGAAGTACAATAGCAGTTTGATCTAATCGTACCAAGTCAACTGCTAATAATGAGTTCACGGAGTCCTCTGCATTAATTAGGTGGAAGGCCTCAGGTAGATTGAGAATACAAAACCAGACAATGACAGAGTAAATATGCAGCCCTGTTTCGATAAATTGTGCACTACTATCTTTGCCTTCCTCTTTCTCTCACCACAAATATGTTGATACGTCCATGTTTTACTTAGCAACAAAACCAGCAGTGATAAGTAATTTGGCATCCCCTTTGCAGCCAGCTTAGACTATAGGAGGGCACAGTCCACCGTACAAATGCTGATTTACAGTCTACTAAACAAATACACTTTGGGTTTGATGCAGTATGCATTATGATATTTATTCCATAAATGTGGTGGACTTTGGCTCTACCCTTTTAAACCAAGCTTGTTCAATGGAAATTAAATAAGAATATGAAAATATAGCCCATGCTGGTTGGGGTCTGTTTTAAAAAATATATATATATAATACCGCTGTTCATCTCAAAGCCTGCCGATTTAGTCATTATTTTATCTTAATAATACCATCTGTAATATCAGTTTCAGTAAAATAAGTGCTTCATAGCCCGTGGAATTCATTAAATGACCACGAAAGGTTGAATAGCCATATATTCTCATTGATTATTTGTAATGTGTGACTGAGGTTGGACCAACATACTCCAAGGGTAACCAATGGCTAAAATTGTTTTGTTCTCCCATGACCATACTCCACCCACTTTTTTTCAACTACTTCAACATTCCATCATGTTTTCTAGTACATCTCAGCCAAGGAGGATTGAATTCATAGCGGACTTCTTGGACTGTTCATTCTTAAATTTGTGTGGTACCAAATCTCATATCACTTGGCTTATTTCTCTGCTAAAGTTAATACTTCTGCAATTTTGGTTCTTGCTACAAGTTACACTCTTCATTTGAAGCTACTTAAGGCCAAAAACCAATTAACAAACTCCATCACATACATTTTTAAGTTTTGATGGATTTTCAATATCATCTTAATTAGCAGATGAGTACTGCTTTTCCATTTTAGAACTTCAAAAGATAATCTATACTTTCCTACATGTTTAGAAAGCTACACAAATGTAATCTATAGGATCATTAGTGTAACTTGTAATAAAAGCTCACTTGTGAAGTGAGTCACCTACAAATCAACCATTTAACATTAATCTCAATTTTCAAAACTGGTCTAAAAACCTTCTTGTACTACAGTTCTCTTCAATTCTTAAGGTTGGTTTGGGGATGATAATATAGTCCAGTACGGATGACTCAAGTTTTCTCTGAGAAAATGGCCTAATTATGATCTTTATATTTTTGTCTCCAGCTAATATATTTGGCACCTTAGTTAATTTTACCCTCCAGTCCGGCGTGCATCTTTTGATTGTGAATAAAAACAAGTCATGGGTGTTTCATTTACTAAAGTACAAAATAATGTATATTAGCCACATTTGTGACCAAAAATGCAGATTAGGTGCCAAACATGCCAACATGTTTAGTTGTCTACTTGAATATTGGTACCCTACATTTTATATTCTTGTTTATCTAAATGGCTGAAGTGTGACTTTTGTAAGAAACTCCCATTCTCAATGTTTGTTGTACTGCGGACAATACGTAATTTCACTTGGAAATCAACTAGTAGCTGATACCAACCTGTAAGAATATAGTGTTTTGCTGCAAAGCAGTTAACCTTGATTCATTCATTTCCTTCTTGCATTGGTACAACACCTTTTTTTATCTAGGTTGTCTACTTTTTCTGTACACCATTTTAAAATTGTTTCCATCTATTAAATGACTTACTTATTCAATGGAATGTCTTGGCAGGCAGTTACTTTCATACTTTACCAGTATTTAATCTGTTCTGAATCACTATTTCGAAAGCACCAGGAGTTAATCTGTTCTGAATAAACATTTCACATTTTTTAATTGTAATTTAAATATAATGGCCAAGCTAAAACATAAATCACATGTGGTTGAATTGCTTAGACTGTATCAACTTATTTAATTTTCTTTATAAAACGAAAACAATAGAGTAGTAGTAAAATGTTATTACATAATTGTAGAAATATTTACAGTGTGAATAAATCAGATAATGCATACCAAAAGTATTACAATAAGTGTGGTCCTCTATTAGATATTTAAATAAGTGTATCCCAGATCCAAATTACACCAATGCTTAGGTAGAATGGGCTTCTGCATTTGCATTTAAATTGGCCTGCAGTCGCTGCTCAACGAAGTAATGCAGTCTTTAAACTCACTCAAAACCATGCACTTGTCTTTTGGCTTTAATTTATCTATGTTATGAATTGTGTGTTCGGTGTATGCATTGATTGCATGTTTAACTGTGGTTGCGGGTGGTGATAAAGATAGTGCACCATTTGTTGACCCAAAACTATTTCTTAGAATTACTAGTGTATAATTTTCATCCTTACACTGCTTCTACCTTTGTATAAATTTAAGAAGCCAAAGAAAACATAAGCAAATTCAAATAGAGATGTCTTTCAAGCTAGAATAAATAGGCTCTATCCACATTGTATGTGTTCACACAAAATTCCTTTTAAAAATAAATGGGAGATTTTAGAAATAATTTCGTACAATTTAAGAATGTTTTATGATTGCGGGGAGGATGTAACCTTATCTTAAGCTTCTGTGTTGGTGAATGATTTTTGAATATCTACTAAACAGATAAAAGGTTGAGTCGAAATTCAAAGTACAAAGTGTGTCAGGTAATATGATAGAACATAGAGACCACATTTTCACGTAGGTAAAAGAAGCTATCGACTGTTTCCCCTATGCCTTTTTCAACTACCAGTATTAGTTACTTATTTGTGATAGCCTTGTTAGCTGATTAGGTATGGATAAATCTCTTTGCAAATGGGGTTGCAATTAAATATTTGCATTTGTCTTCTTTTGATTTGGTGACATTTTAGTTTGATCAGTTGACATGCAACCCTTTTATGTGGGTTTGTTTTGTTTAGTTATTGGATCTTGCAAAGGACGTGTGTGTCTCAGTATGGTGGCTCAGTAGACTAATGCATCCACTCCTGGATTCTCTGTTTGACCTTTCATTCTTCCGAGGTCTATAAAATGAGTACCAATCAGTTGGGGGAACGTGTGCTTAATGGTATATTAACATAAATGCATCTAGTTTTCTTAAAACAGTCTTTGGTCAAGCCAGTCATGGTTAATCAAAGTTGAAATCTTTGCTGATTCTTGGTCCACGTTCCCATTGGCCCATGCTTCACAGAGGTGGTAACGAAACTCCAGGGCACTGACAATGGTGGGAAAAATAGCTGTGTCTCCCCTCCAAATAGTGGACATTTAACAAAGCTATCTGAGGCCAGTACTGGACTGAGTTGCGCTGTTCCCCTTGGATCTCTAGAAAAGCTAGATGGCACTACTTAGCCAGGGGGTCTGCAGATGTGAGCTGTGGTTCCTCTATATCGGTCGGAGCAGCAGTTGTTGATCCATGTGTAGGGATCCGCAAATCTTCCATTTGAGTCCCCAAGCTACCGAAGACTTGGGTAAATCTGTGTATGCGTTGAGATGTCAAGTGGGAGAGACATAGAAACGGGAGCAATGAAGCAGAATTCACTGCCGGACGATAACATTCCCCTGAAAAATCTACTAATTGATTGCAGGTTAAAGAGATGTCTGCTTGGAGATTAAATTTGACCCATATTTGTGTGGAATTTCTGCTCCCTTTTGTGTGATATTGTACATTGTGCTGAGAGTCTCCCAATGATGACTTAAACTTGTACTCTGCTCTCCCTAGTTGTCGCGGATCTATGGGGGTTGGGATGATAAGGGGCAAACCTATGAGGGATAGGAATGAACGTTTTTATGCACTGTCTGTAAAGTATTTCACTAGGCAGAATCATGTGGCTCAAGACTTTCCCATGGGAAGTCCATTTGTATGTCAATCTTAAGGAACACCAAACTATAATTAGTAATTTGGAAACAAAGTGACAGCGATAGTGCAGATTTTTCAACTTTGCAAGCTCATTTGAAGAAGATACTAGAATCATCATAGGTGTGGGAAGCAACCTCTGTTTAAAGATTTGCAGTTTCTTCTATTGTACCATCGAAGAGGAAAGCTGGAGAAGGCTGGAGGACATGATTAGCTTTGAATTTCCACATTTTGGTTTCCTGACACTGAATTGAGTAGAATATATTTAGTAAATTCTGTATGATTGTTTTTTTTTTTATAAGGGATGGCACTTAGCAGTTATGACTTGATCAGTGTGGTAACACCATATAAACAATGGTTCTGTCTGGTTTCAACTGATTGCTTCAACCTTCACATAACTAATTCAGTAATTTATTAGTCCACAATTGAATCAATCAAAACAATAGATAGAACAAGATTGCAAATCCAAACCTTTTTAGGGTATATCCAAGTATTTTTATGAATTAATTTCATTCATGAATACCCTATTTTAAATATTAACAAATTGAGTACATTATGAATTGGCGCGTCAAGTGTGAAGAAAGTGGTATTCAGTGCTCAGTGACATACTGTGCAAAGGTGAAATATAAATTTGTTTCTTATGGTACAGTGATGGAAGGGACAAGGGGAAATATTCTGGCCAGCGAGACACTCATTTGTTGTCGAGTCTGTGGGCCACATCCTTTGGTTATTCCACAGAATTTCTTTGTAGCTGGTCTACAGGATTAAACCGTTGAAGTTTCGACCCTAGAAAAGCCCTTTTTGTGGGTCAATGCGGGTCTTCATCAGGACTACGGGGTGGGGAAGTGGGTGAACGGCCTGTTGATTAAATTAAAATCAGTCAGGTAGGGATTTGCGTGGTAAACAATTCATGCAGGGGTTTATTCACAATAGTGATAATTCACCTCTGGCGGCCCAACGTAGGTGCCCCAGGCTTGACTAGTAGATAATAATGGTAAGCGGTCTGATTCCCTTGTAGCATTGTTCTAGGTACATTAGATTAATAACCCATTCCTCACTTACTCTGTTTAAAAGGTCTTAATCTGCTAAGCCAATGACTCACCAGGTTTGAAAAAAGGGCCTCTTGGTCCCTTTTAATCCATAGATTAATTCTTATTCTTTTCTCAGTACTACGCGTTGCCAATCATACGCGATCTGGAAAGAAAACGGAAGACAACAATTACTCTAGTCCGTCCCGTTGGGCTCTGCGAATATTGCTTTGACCAAATGGAAAATGTACTGCTTTTTAAGCGGAAATACACGAGATCCATAGATATTGTGGTCCGCCTTTCCGAAGTATGCAATGCACCCTTACTATCTGCTGATCCGGAGGTCTTCTCTACTACAGACCTATTTCATTGCTGCATATACTTTCTAAAATGCTTTAAAAAAATGTGACAGTCCAACTTCTTTCTTGAATCCAATAATCTTTACGTGACTCAGTCTGGATTCAGGCCTTCTCAAACTACCGAACCCGCCTTGCTGGAAATCAGTTTATCAAATCGAACCTTGATCAAGGTTGCTCAGCTGTGATCTACTTAGCTCTTTCCACCACCTTTGATACTGTTTCTCATCCTATATTGATGAAACAAATAGTCAGCAGTGGCAATGGCGGCCTTGCTCTACAGTGGCTTAAGTAGTTTCTATCGGACTGGTCCCAATCATTCGGTCTTGGCACTACCCCTATTCTTCTGTTCCAAAGCCTCTGAACTATTGTGTCCTGCAGGGTTCCTTCCTCAGCCCCACACTATTGTTTACATGGCCAACCTTACAGAGATTATTAAACTTCTGGGATTCAAGATGGTGTCATCCGCTGTTGCTGTTATTCTCCGAGGCCAACAGCACACTTCAGCATTCCTTCCGATCTGGTTTATAAAATGGGACTGATTGGATGACGGGTAGTTGTTTAAAACTCAATGCCTCCAAAACTGACATCCTGCGCCTTCACTGTTCGCATTCCATCTGATGCAGTGCCTGGTGGCCTTCTGATCTTGATCCCCCTCTTTCCCTTGTAGAGGAGTCAGATCTTGGGGTAGAATTTGACAGAGATCTCTCCTTTGCATCACAGGTAGAGGCTGTCACTGAATCCTGTTTTGCTATTCTAAAAAGCCTAAAAATAATTCTGTGACTATTCCCAAAATCTGCGAGGAAAGCTATTGGTCACTTTCTCATTACTTCTTGCCTAGATTATGCAAACAGCCACAACACTGGTTACAGCTTTTAATCTGTTCTCTAAAAACATGTAGTTATCATTGAAATATTCCCTATACTATTTTGTGATCGTTCTAAAAACACACAAAATTCTGTTCCAGAATCTACTATAAGCCTGTTCCTGTGAAGTATTAAATTTTTTCTCTATTGTATGTGTAACTAACATTGCAGATTTATAGACATTGAATTCTAATTTGAGTTTGTGACCAAAAGGTAGACCACTTCATATTAATTTGTTACCCTGCATGTCTTCCATGGAAAATTAACTCGTCCTTCTTCGGCTTAATCCCATCTTGGAATTTTCATCTGTAATGATGTAAATATCCTGTAATAAGTATTATGTTTGTGCTGATGGTGCCCAAAGATATTTTCATAGCATAGTCCAAGTTGGAGAGTTTGAAAGGGAGGACAAGTAGAAAGGAAAATAAAGAAGTAATGTTGGAGAGTTTTTTGCACAGCATGGCTTTCTCAGAACACATGTTCCTTGCCACCTAGCCCAAGCCATAGTCCTTTGGTGTCTAATATACTGAACTTGTTGGAGCCAGATTAGGTGATGCTGTACAGAAGAAATTGGAAGGGAGACAAAAGACCAGGAGTGGAGCAGCTTAAAAATCTCAAAATAATCGCTGAATCCACTAGTGAGAAAAATCACATTCGAATTAGGAAGATTAAACAGGGCTCCGTAAGCCTGCAAAAACCTAAAGTCTGGGAATCAACACTAGGAATGCACCTCAAGACTTAAAGCGGGGTAACTGCTTTGGCCAATTGGGACCTAATGGTCAGTGCATTATATAATTTAATGTCCTCAGTGGCAGCTCTTGCCGCCAACTTAAAATGCCCTCAATCCAATGAGAAGCAACTAAACCCCACATTACAGCAAGCAAACTGAGTCTACAGAGGCTCTAGAAAATATGCCAAAGAGACTCCGAGCCACATCTACAACTGACTTGTTTACAAGATTGCCAGCCCTTCAAAATACATAAACTGTTGGTTTGACAGGTCAAGTGTAAGCAAATAGAGGCAGAATGGATGCATGTGTACTCGCTGATAGGCAAACAGTGCACGCGGATTTGGGGACGTATGTAAAGAAAAAAACGGGTCCTCTAACAAGAGTGAATGCTGTCCCTGAACTGGATTGCTCATGTTCAAAATGTAGATGCTGCTGCAAATGTGCCAGAAGTAGAGTCAGTGCCCCAAGCCAACCTCCCTAAATCCGGGCACCATGAGTCGCTGTTATTGGGGGTAGACATCTCCAGAACTCTGCAAAAGAGCAGAGCCTCTGGGACTCCTGGCCCAAATGGGTTACCTGAAGCGGTCTTTAAAGGGGATCCTGAGCTGTAATCCGCTATACTGCTTCCCCTTTTCTGAATCAGCAAATTGACTGCGCAGGCCCCATAGAACTGGAGGGGATCCATTCTGAATCCCATCCAGAAGGGTGAAAGGGTGGACCCATCCAACCACCTCCTAATCACTCTACTGAACATTGAAGCTAGAGTTTACTTATCTAACTTGCTTAAAGAACTTGAAGGCTAGACTGAAGATAATGATTTAATCCCATTTACGCAATTAGGTTTCTGGGCAAATTCCTTAACACTTGATAACGAGCACCAGGCCAACATTCCCAGATTCAAAAAGGCACGTACAGGAGGACGACGCTTTTCTGTCCAAGCGGCCACTGGATGGAACGCTCTACCACGTTCCCTTAGACTTGAGCCCAACTATTTGGCCTTCCGCAAAAAGCTGAAAACACACCTATTTCCTAATGAATTTCCTCTCCTCCCTCCTTCTTCCTCAACTGGATTACAATTCCACAGCGCGGGGATGCCCTTGGGTCACCAGGCGCTTTATAAATCGCTAAAATAAAAAAAAAATAATAACATTGTGGTCTTTTCCTACCAGTCACACACAGTAAGGAGTAACTCCCTCTCTTTGACTTTTTTGTGGAGTATTCCACAGTCTTTGACCAGGTAGACAGAAGCACCTTATGGAAAAAGCTACAAGGATGGGTCAGCCCGAACACCATTCTCAATCAATCAGTCAGGGGTTTGTAAAGCGCACTAACCTGTTAGGGTCTCAAGGTGCAGTGGGCAAGTGGGGGGAAATGTGCTGCTCCATTGGGGTCAACTGAAGAGCCAGGTCTTTCCTGAACTGAAATTCATCTGAATGTCTTAGAGTAGGTGGAGAGTGTTGAACTAGACCGAGGATACGTCATTGATCTGGTGGTTCAAAGTGAGCGATGAGTCCAATATGATGCCGAGGTTACGTGCATGGTCTGCCGGGTGGGTAGGTTTTCGATGGCGGGGGCCACCAGGTATCATCCCAAGCTGAGGGGGTGATGCCGAGGACTCCTAGCAATAACATTCATATATACCTCCAACGGGTTTAGAGTCAAGTTAACACCCACGATCGTCTCCAGGAAGATCATGAAAAACATCAGCCTAAAGCAAGGCTGTTTGCTTGCTTCGCTGCTATTTAATCTCTACACTGCTGATACGGGCACAGCGCTCAAACAAGCTAACTTCACTTCTCCGAAGATTGGAAATATTAAGATTTCAATAATGGAATATGCCGACTAGATTGTCCTTCTTGACCACATGAAATGTCTACAGAGAGCTCTTAATGTACTGCACAATTACAACTTGTTTTATAAAATGGCAGCTAATGGTTCTAAGACTAAAATACTCGCCTTTGGCCATCCACCTAGAAAACTAGCCGATAGGTGGAGCCTCAGGGACTTACACATAGACAAAACAGATTCTTATAAATACCTGGGTGCATGGTTCACCACCAAAAGTGGATATAAAAAGCAACTGAGACATGCCATCACCAAAGCTGAAGCCTTCATCATCAACCCAAGTAAATTAAATCTTTGGAAAGCCCGTACACCGTTCATTAAGACTGATTCTGGTGGCTACTCTGCTTCCAACAATTACTTGGACATCAGGCTTACCTGGGTCGGCTAGTACGTATTTTGGACCAGAACAAGGCATTTAAGAGTTTTTTTCCCCTCCGTATTTACAAAACTGCCTGATAAGGCTGGAATTTGGTCTGGTGGCTCAAATGTGGGCCTGCATGGCGTCCTTTGTAAGCTACTACCTCAAGGTAACGAAGGCATCGTCCAACACACTGAAAGCTGCTATCCTCCCCATTTTCAGCCGCAGCGGGAACCGGTAGGTGCAACACATACAACTTGCAATTGATATTCTACAAATTGACCAAAAGGTGATAATGGCCCACAGCTCTCATTAGCCATGCTCAAATACACCCTCAACAAAACTAGCTAGAAGGCTATCAAAGGAAAATTGTTTGAGCAAACTTAAACACTCAAGATCTTTGCAAGCCATGGAGAGGTTGTACTCCAACAGACCATTAGATTCCCTCATGCCACAGTCCTATCTTTCGAGTGGATTATGTAAAGGCTGCTTTCAATAAATCCTTTTTGCCAGGTTAATGGACCTACAAATCAAAGAATTAAACCCAAGATGACTATCTCTCATGGCAATAGAAAACTACAGACTGTGCCACTTTAAAAACAAATCTTTCATCCAGTACTTCTTACACTGCGTCACATACTGCTAAAGTCATTGTTTATAGCTCTATAGCGCCCGAACTTGCAATAAGACAGTAAATTTGGAGTTCAGCATGACCGAGTCTGTGGACTCAGCAAAGTTCGGCAAATACATGGAAATCTTGAAAGCGAGATTAGTGGTGCTACCCTCTAAAAGAATGGGCCGGATTGCTTTTCTGGGATGCCTGCTCTGTTGACTAAGAACTGCTTTAAGCTGCTAAAAAAATCTATAGAATTAAGTAGTTAAGTTGTTTTGTTCTAGAGCTGTTGATTGTTCACATTTATTTTTATTATCTATACCATTTTGCTCTTAGCTTTTCACCTAGTATTTATTATACTGAGCTAGTTCTCCTCTTTTAACTGATTTTTAGTGGCTTTATAGATTTTATGCAGAATATTTCTTATCCGCATCATAAAGATTTTTATGAATCATACAATAAAGTACTCTTACCAGAAGTGGTGTGCGGAGTGAAAGAAGACATTGTATAGGTTAAGAGATAAACATTTTGACAGTGAGACAGCTGTTTGTAAAAGTAGTTGGTACCTAGGAGAGTAGGAAATGGTAGCCTGTTTCTGATTGATATCTCTAAACACAAATTCCTTACCTTCAGAATATTTTCCATGATGTATATGGAAACGTTTCATTACAGTGCTCCTTTGCACTGTTCGGTGGGTCTGTCTGGCTCTACATAGGCTTCTTCTACCCTAGAAGTGACCAAGAGAAGCCTTGTATACACGTTACCCCTTCAATCCAATATCATGCCCTTTTTTTCCACTCCTTAAAATGTATCTCTGATCCCACGTTCATTGGTCTTTCAACGACTCACAAAATAAAATCTAGTATGAAAGGGAACGATTTCCCTGCCTACAACTGCAGGCTTAAAACCATGCTGTGATGCAACACTGACGACGGTCACAGACCCACATGATGTGGGTCTTTGGTGTTTGGCTCCAAGGCACAACTCGGTATTGTGTGATGAGAACACCTGAATGCAATCCTTGCAAAGTTGTATTTCTCCAAACACAAGAAGAAATCACATACCTCATGGAAGTCTCTCTCCAAGTCAAAAGCGCAGGCCCACTCCTGAGAGCTGGTCACATGAGAATTCTTTGTGTTCAAATTACTCTGGTAAATAGAAATCCAGGTAGAAGCCTAAGAAAGCATAACAGAGTTTGATCCCAAAATGCCACTCGATTAAAGGCAACGTCACAAAGATGTAAACACGCCAATTGATCTAACTCTCAATCTCAGATTAAGGAGCAAAACCAGTAGTTGATCCCAATGCTCCCCAAATTCCCTTCGCTATTGGCAAATACACAGCAAGTCAAGGCCTTTAAGGAGACCATGCGCATCTTTGGTACACTTCCGGCTCCTTAGGGTCCCAGGGTTCCGGAGAGGTCCTCAGTCGGGTTACTTATCCGCAGTGCCATTTGAACCCCTTGGAGCCTTCACTTGTTCAGTATGAACTCTGATGCAGATTTCCATTCCGTCTCTGAGACCTGTATCGGTCCTTCCAGCGCCAGAGGAGAATCTGGTACTGACTCCGATGTCCAACCCTGAACTGGCAGTGGCTTGACCCCACCTGAGGTCTCACTCTGAATCCGCTATGGCACATGTGGTCCAATACAACTGGAGTCTGATTCTATACTTCCTCTACCGCAGAGGTGCTCTACGAGGCTCAATTGTCTTTTTTGACTCGGACCAAAGCTTGCGGTGGGTGCTGGTGGCAATGGGGATGATTTACTCCAATCCCCATTATGATGACAGTCTTTACATTGAGTTACTGAAGGTCAGTGGGCTTGACTCTTCCATTATGCAGGGTTGAAGTCACCTCTTGAACCCTCCAGTGGAGCTTCCTTTGCTGTGGTCATTCAACAAGCGACTGAGGTCCTGGACCTACAAAAGCCTTCAGGTGAAATCAGGAATTTCCTGTAGAGGTTTCGCAACATGACACAGCTTAATGTGAGCCCTTACTTCTGTTCAATAAAGCCCCTACTGACACCTTAATTGGCTCTTCGTCCAAGCCTTCTTCTTGCCCACTTGTCAGTAGGCAGGTGGCCAGATGTCATAGGCTTAGTGCTGGGAACCTTCATTTCCTTCCCCAGAGTCTGGTGGTTCAGACTTCTACCAGCAGGGTGATTGTCAATTCATCCCTCCAACTCGTACCCACCTCCAACCTCGTCCCTATACAACCACCTACGCCCACCCTTGGGGGCTCACACTCAACTTTGAGGGATACAGGATCCATCACTTTCGATAGATGAGTCTTCAAAATCGTTCAACAAGTCTTTACCCCTCCCCTACGTTTGGTCCTGCTGCATCTTCCTTCAAAAAGGAGCAGTTCTCAGAGGAGCACCTGATGCAAGTGGAGGAAACTTTACTCTCCAAAGGAGCAATCAGGAATGTTCTAGATTCTGAAATGGGGATGGTTGCTACTCACTCCATTTCCTCATGCCAAAGAAGGTCGAAGCCCTCTATCCTTAGCTCTTCATCTTCTGAATGCCTTACGACAGAAGGACAAAAATACAAAATGCTCACGCTGGCCCAAGTTCTATCTGCTCAGGATCTTGGTGACTGGATGGTAGCCTGTATGACACATTTTGAGATACCTGTCCTACAGTCACAAAGACTTTGCCTGTGGTTCGAGGTAGGCCAAGATCATGTCCTGTAGTGGAGTCTGACGTTCCAATAGGCCCAGCACCTAGGCAACCTGTCGGATGCCATCCAGGTTTCGGAGGTCTGCCCAGCTAGTTGCTCGACCACAGTTGAATCAGTGGCAGGCCCCACTTCCTTCCTGAACCAGAGCTGACAGTGTTGACAGATGTATCACTGCTCAATTGGCAAGGTCATCTGGGCGAGGTAGACATCAGAGGACTCTGGTCTCCAGAGTTGCGGGCCGTTCATCTGGCGCTAGAGCCTTCGTGCCATCCATCAAAGGGCGGCTTTTACAGGATTCACGGATACCACCACCATGTGGAACTGCAACAAGCAGGATGGCGCAGGGGTCCAGTCCCAAGAGGCTGTGCACCTTCAGAGTAAGCTGGAAAATAAACACTATCCTTAATCATGGATAACCAGGCAGGATTTTTGAACACCGGGGAGGAAGACCTCAGCCGGCAGCACCTGACAAATCACAAATTGTGGCTGCTCATCAGAGATGTTGGGGCACGTTCCAACAGGAGAGGGATCCCTCCAGTTTTGTGCCGCAGTCAAACATGCATTCAGAAAATGTGTGCAATGATGTTCCTTGAAAATTGCTCGCTGGGAGATGCATTCCTGCTGTAGTGGATCACATAACTCCTCTACACCATCCCACCTCTACCCCCGGATTATGAGGAACAGCAGAAGAAACCCGGTTAAAGTCCTCCTAGTGTTCCTGATCAGAACCTCTGGGCATGAGCATTTGCCACCTATAAGACTGCCACTTCCAGAGCATCTTCTATCATAGCAGCAGTGCAAGATTCTGCTCCCAAACCTGTACAATCTACACCTACATGTATGGGGATAGAGGGGCGGCAGTTGATTGCATTTGACTACCACTTGAGCTGGTGTATGTCATCTAGGATTCCAGGCATTTCTCTACAAAGTCCATTTACTCCAGGTGCTGGGACAAATTTGTGGCCTTGTGTGGTGTGTGCAAGACAACCCCTTTACTAGTCAAACTGTGTGGATGTGTTCTTGCTTGTTTTGTCTTTCGCCCAGCAAGACCTTTCATTTGGCTCTTTTATTTGTAGACCCATTTGGCCTTTTTTTGTTTGCCGGACCAACCGTCCTTGTTTAATTCACCTGTGGCAATGCAGTTTATTTAAGATTTAACACACATGTCCCCTCCCAAAACTTTTTTATGATGCCACAGTTGAACAGTATCTTACTGTCCTATTTCTCGTGTACTCCCTTCAAGCCAAAGCAGAGCTGCTCATTGCACCTTATGACCTTTAACGACTGTCTTTCTCATTCCATTGCTTCACTTTGTTGCGTCCGTGAACTATAGGTTCCATTGATAAAACTGTCTTAAGTACAGTGAAATTGAAGGACATGCTAAAGGATGTGTGACTGAGATTAACCAATAGTATCTTCAACTTGGGTGTCATCAGTTGATATACCTTGGAGTGCAAGGGGTTTGAGACTTCACCACCTTCGGCGACTTAATGCCTTTTAGTAACGTAAATATCCTCTTCTAAACCTTCATGAAATGGTCTTGATGCCGAGGCAAAAGTATTCTCCACTTTAGATGTAGCTATTGCATACCAAGTGGCGTCAGTGATGGTTTTAAAACACTAAACTACCTACATACCTCTAGAAGGATTATTTCAGTGCAAAAGAATAATATTTGGCTTAGTCGGTGCGTATTCTGTGTTTCTGAGAATCATTAAGGAAACCTTGGAATAAGAGGAGGAAACAGTTTCCTATCAGGAAGATGTTTTAGTTTATGGGTAGGACCATCAGGAACGTGGTTTTACCCTGGAGAAGGTTTTGGAAGAAGATACTAACATTAAAGTTAATAATTTATATTTACCTGTTCGGAGGTTGCAATTAGGCCAAAAAGGAACCATCTTCATGCCAATAGACAAGCACACTTCATCTGTAGCTACAGCAGTATATTGTGTTGCAAATTGCCATAGAAGCCTATACAAGGGTCTTTTATGTCCACTGTATAGTCGCCATTGCTACATTTAGGAGTGTGGAATTCCTGCAACCCAACTCCCAGGACATATTGTTTGGGGCCAATGACAACATGTTTTCGTGTTTGCTTTGTCCTTGGGAAAAGCAGGCCCAGCCACCTACAGCACAAACCCTTTGGCTGCAGTTAACAGTACCACATTATGGATCAGGGAAGAGCACTGTCCGCAGTCAAGGTAATATTTGTGTCCATATGTTAATGCTGTTTTGAACTTTTATTTATGGGTTATTAATGCAAAGCCTTCATTAATATGGTGAGTGCTCTAAAGAAATATTTTAGATTAGGACTGCAATACTGACAGTGATTCCAGTATAAAAATGTGTGCATACTTTGAAAAGTTTAACAATATGAGACTATGGATAATGCTCCCAGAATGCTCTCTAATTAGGTACAATTATTTGCAGAACTTGACCGCAAGATTGATGGTTCTTTGCTTTCAAAATAAACTGCTAACAAAACCCGGCAAGTAAGTTATGTTAGATAGTTTTCTTAAGTGCTCAAATACCTGAGGGTGTCTTAGCGCTAGCTACAGATGACGAATGAAGAACTGAAGGATTAGAAGCCAAGGCAGAGCAAAATAACCCGGCTTTCAGAGCCTTCCTGAAGGCCAGTAAATTGGGGAAGGCTTTGATATGCAAAAGAAGCATATTCCAGGCTTCTGTTGCCCCCAACACAAAACTTTGGCTGCCCCAGACCGCACGCCTAAATCTGGGCACTATAACGGACTTGGCATTAGCAGGTCTCAATTACCTATTTGGAGTATACCAGCTGAAAGTTTCTTTTAAAGAAATCAGGCCCTACGTCATGAAGTGCTTTCTATACGATGCAAAGTGCCTTGAAGGTAATTCTTGATCTAATTGACACCCAGTAAAGCTTCTTTATGGACTTAGACACCGACTGGTGCTTAGGGACCTTTATCAGGAGACTGGCATCGGCATTTTGCGGAGCTTGAAGATTATTGGGCACATGTTGATGTGCATTGAAGTAAATTCCAATACAGTAATCGAGTTTGGATAGCACAATTGAGATGACTAACGTTTTCTGAAGATGGGATGGGATAAAAGGAAGTACCTTCGTAATCAACCGAAGGGCGTGGAAATTCCCAGATGTAACCGCATTAGCTTGGTCAGTGTAAGTCAATTTGTTAATTAAGACTCCCAGTTTACCGGTTTAAGTGACTACAGAAGTAAGGGGGACCAGGTCTTGTGGCAACCAAGTGGGCGTCCAGAACAAGGACAACTCCGAAGAGCAGGACTTAGTCCTGAGTTAAGCTTTAAACAGTTCTCAGACATACGCAGGCGGAATACCTGCTTGCAGTGACAGAATCTGTCCCCTGTGCAAGAGTCCTTTTTGGCCCGACAATTTGCGTGTCATCGGCATAGGAGGTAGGGAAAAGCCAAGAGATATCATTAGCGCAGCGAGATGCTATGGTCGTTCATCTTGCCCTATATTCTTTATATGGCATTAGGTATACTAAGTCTGATGGTTATGGTTCATGTTTCTGTTGATCATTTTCTGTCTAAAGGACAGTTTCTACCGCAAATGATAAAGCAGGGCTGTTACCCCTGACTATTGCGATTGACTGTACCAAGGAGTGGTCTGAAACTTCCATTGTGTCAAATGACATGCTACCCAATCCTATGGAAAATAAAAAACAAAATAAAATCTATTGGAGCAAGGTTTCCAAGAAGCTTTCTAAAAGGAGCTAAACCAGTAGCCATGGCCTGAAAGGTGACTGTGTCCAGATTGTGATGGAAGGAAATATTATAAGTTCGCTGGCTCCTAGAGCTCCGGAAGATTTTAGAAAATTGGAGAGTGGGGTAATTGGTAGAGAGAGTACTTTATTTCCGAATGGTTATATGGCTGGAAGGGATAGGTTTAATTTATTTCACCCAGGACATGCTGTTACTACCCAGGTATTTAGAGATTTTCACTTACCACAATATTCCCTTTTAGAAACTGATGCACTAGCATGTTTAGTCGAACCAATCTATTTTGAGCTTTCTCGACCTTCTCTCTGAAACTCTTCCTAGTAAAATCAAATCGATGTAGAGAAAATTAGTGTGGATAATCAGAGGGAGGCACTTACGCCACCCTGAGGGGTGGTGATAAATTCAAGGCCTTGGTTGACCTATATGAAGCACCTGCACACTGTATATTAAAGGACATTTTTGTTCAGGATGAGAAGATATGATGGCATGTAGAGTTTAAAATGCCGGTTAAGAGGAAGTCCTGCAGTTGACAGGGGTTGCCCATACCTAAGTTGAGTCTTATAAAACACACAGGGTAGGGGGGTGGGTCTCAGGGAAGTTTAAAGACGTGCCCAGGTTAGAATCCCCTAATAACTAGCATAAACCACCTAAAACAAACTGTGGGTCTAAAAATGAGTAAACTGTACTCTGAAATACTGATAAGACTAATGCCCGATAGTACGGTGCAAGGTAAATTACCTTCAAGTCTTCAAAACTGATCAATATTATCATATGGTAATCCAATTGGATTACCATATGATAATATTGATCATTAACAAGACTTTGATGGGAATCCATCTCTGGACATTTGGTCACACCTACTGTTACTAGTGGTTATGTATGTTGGACTATGAGCTTAGTTTTGAAGACTTGAAGGTAATTTACCTTGTACCGTACTTTAGGTGGTTTATGCTAAGTTGAGTCTTTCCAGGATCTGGGCTGAGACGAATTAGGTAGGTCTGAAAATTCCTTAGGTCAGCCTGTATTGTGTTTCAGATGGAAATTGTCACTCTTTGGTTAGCAGTATAATCTTAATCTTACAATGCTCTGCAAATTGCAGCTGGACATGGAAATGTTTTTGCATTTTGATTAAATGTGGGCAAATTTTAATGTGGCAGTGGCATGAGCAGCAATTTATGGTACTGGTTTATAATTTGAAAAAGAATAAGTGCTGGGGCCTAAAGTTTTGTTTAAAACCCAGGAGCCAGCATAATCGAAGGTCAGAGAGCAGAATACCTTGTCTGAATAGTCTTGATTCCCTCTTGTTCCTCTTTAGTCCATCACCAGACACTCCTTGCCTCTTAATCTCACTCTTGCAGGTTCTTATTGTTTATCCCTACTTTCTACCTTTGTCACTTTCTCATGTTCTGGATCAAAGATTGTTGGTGGAAAATATGAGTCGGTCCTCAAAAATGAGGGCCTGTGGAACCCGCCTGGGAACCACCACATTAATTTAAGCACTAGTTAAAGGGTTATGTAAAGGAAAAGGAAATGACAGGTACAACCTGCACTGTATCATAGACTTGAGATTGGTAGATTCATAAGAGGCATTACTTTGGAGAAGAGATTGCGAAACAATAAATGGAGAGTGATGAATGTCGAAGCTATATGTGTAAAACAAATTTGTGGGCCTGTTAACGGCACATTACCAATTGTACTGATCTTTTCTGGGTAAGAGAAAGGTAGCAAATCAGGCTGCTAACATTCTGGATGGCATCTGTTGCATTAGCGCAGTTTCAGATGGATACTTCTAACCTCTGATTCCTCACCTTTTGAATTCCACCAGGCAACTCAGTCATCATACATTTTGCCATTATCCACTCATCCCTCCAGTGGCTAATGACTTTACTACACATTAGTATCTCTTTTGTAACTGTCCCGCAAACTTGTTCTGTCCTATTCTTAGTCAATCAATCAATGATAACTTTATTTCGGTCGGAGACCATAAAAGTGCAGATAAAATACATACAAGTGGCACAGTAAGATAAAACAGTAAATAACACTGCAATCATACAAGTTTCAAAAAATGATTAAACTGATTAAACTGAGTAGTTATCAAAGTTGGAATATTAAATACATGATCATACAATTGATTATACAAAACTTTGCTGCCTACGCCACATTCCGATTAAAAACCGTGAGACAATAGGGGCATGGGTATCATACCTTAAAACCCTACACGCTTGAGCACAGTGCCTAAATCCTAGGTTCCTACATAATGGAATCAACCAGCATTTCCTTATTCCTAGGTAAACGGGACAGAAAACCAAAACGTGACGTGCATCTTCTTGCTTGTAGTTGCATGTGGGGCACGTAATATGTTCTGTGTTCGCCCATTTAGAGGTAAATACCCTCAATGGGAGGGAACCATGCCTGAACTGGATGTAAAGTTTCCTTGCAAGTGGAGGAGAAATTACATCCAGGAATTCCTCCATTCTTGATTCAGACTTTATTTGGAGGAACTCTACCGTCCGTCTTCCCACAGCAGTCGATCTCTGTAGAGCAGCCACACTTTGGTGCCTCAGAAGTTGTACAAGCTGTTTTTTACTTGACCCCGGACAACTTGCTTCAGGATTCTCCCACAACACTGGTAGGCCGATCCTATTACAGAGTGCCCTAATATGTAAAAGCCATGGGATGTTCTTACTTTTCAAAAGGGACCAAACCTCTGCAAATTCCTCTCTGTAGGAAGGCAATTAGGGCACTGACCAGAGCCTCTTCCAATAAAGGATAGGCCTTGCTGCAACTAGATCCTCTATCGGTTCTAGCCCTAGATCTAAGCGTAGGGGGATAAGCGGTGTGCTTACTGGTAGGCCCAGAGAGTTTCGTATGAAACCGTGTTCTACACTGATGAGGTTAGATATACTTTGGTGGCCCCATAATTCGGCTCAGTATGTTGCGGCCGTTCTACCTTGGAGTCTGTAGATTTCTACGACGGGGGCTGTGGGTTTAAAAAACGAAGATCTCTGGACTTTACCGATACCCCCCGTTACTTGAGTTAGTCTGAGTGCAGCCTTCTCTGTCTGGGAGCCCCAGTCAAAGTTTTCCGTCAGAGTAATACCGAGGTAGACAAAGGTCCTTACTCTTTCCAATGGGGTGCCATTCAGGAGGGGGTTTGGTGGGATCTGCTTCGGAGGGTTAAAAATCATAAACTTGGCTTGTCCAAGTTAATCTCCAATCCTCGCAAAGCACAAAAGGCTGCAAAACCATCAAGGGTACGCTGGTTGCTTGTAGACGTTTTAGACAACAGCAGTCGTCTGCAAACATTAGGGCAGGTACCCCCCCAGTGGCCAACCTTGGAGCGTCCTTATCTTTTACACCTAGTAAATGTCCTACCAAACCATTGATGTAAAGACAAAATAACGTTGGGGCCAAAACGCACCCCTACGTACACCCTTTGAGACAGGAAAGCGAGCCGATAAATCACTGTTTCCCGCACCTAACTTGGGCATAATTGTTCATGTGGAGCCTAATCAAAATATTCAGCAGATAGGTCGGCAGACTCAACACTCTTAAGACTCTCCACAACTTGTCCCTCGGCACTAAATCAAAGGCTGCACGCAGGTCCACGAAGATGAGATAGAGGCTGCCACCCTCTAATCTCACCGTCTTCCAAAATAGGACCTGGAGCCTGAAAATTTGGGCAATGGTCGAAATACCTGTCCTAAACCCAGCTTGGAATATACTCCGGATCTCATGGTCATCTATCCACCCCTGAATTCTGTCTAGTATTATCCTGCCCATCAGTTTTTGTGTGATATCTATCAAACTGATGGGCCTATAATTAGATGGAGTTAGCGGACAGCCTTTCTTATAAATGGGGACAATCTCTGCTCCTAGCCAGGTATCTGGCGGGACATTCCGTTTCAGGTTTGCATTAAATAGTACAGTCAAGTACGGTGTCCAAATTTTAGGTTGAGACCTATATAAGTCCCCTGGCATCTTGTCCAGTCCTGGGGCCTTGTTAGGAAGTAATTTAAGTATTGCGGCCTCCACCTCCTTAAGGGAAATGTAGTCAGACTCAACCAGTTGCTGTTCGGTGCCCGAAACCAAGGAGCCCGGGCCCAGCTCCACATCCCGGGCCCTGTTAGTTGGTACTCAAGTTGAGATCCTGTGATGGCATGGAGGGAGGTCCCTACTGGTTCACCTGGTTCTGAGTCCATTAGTCCCTGCAACCTGTGCTCATTTGGTGGATCAAGAGTCGGGAGCAAGGTTGTCTCTTCAATGGGGTAAGCATAGAGTGCTCCGTAGTGAGCTTCCCACGCTGCAGGAGCTATATTTGTTATGAGTGCGGGTGCGCCTCCACTCGCACCACTACTAGCAATGGTCCAAAATGCTTTGGAGTCCCTACGAGAAAGTGCTAGCCTGAGTTCCTCCCATTTATTCTCCTCCCAGTCTTTTTTCCCTCTGGTAATAGCCTGTTTGTACCCAAGTCGACACTGCTTTATTGTTGCTCTATCCTTTGCTTTTATTGCCGTTAGCAAATCTGTTTTTGCTTTCCGAAAACCTGCATCATACCAGGGATGTGTTCTAGTTAGGGCAGCATTATTACAAGCCAAAGGGTAAAACACACCAAAGAGTTTACCGACCAACTGTGTGAATTCCCGTGATCCTGGTCTGGGCTGCTTCGTCCAAGTTCTTTACATCAATTTCCCTCATTTCAATTAGCTGCGGTACTGCCAGGTGATCTATTTCAGCTAGTTTAGTTGGCGAACCCTGAAAATGGCACCATTTAATTCTCCGCCTATTTGATAGTAAGAGGGGCTGTGATAAAGCAGTAAGTTGGGGGCGGGGTTGGACAACCTGAAACTCCCTGGTTTCAGTGTCCGCACCAGGGCGTTGTGATCACTATCAGTCCTAGGAAGCACCCTAAAATTCAACACCTTGTCCCAGTGTCTTGTTTCAATCATTATATAATCAATGATCGAAGTGTGACCTGGTCTATAAAAGGTAAAAGGCCCCGGTATATCTGCCTCTAACCTCCCATTACACGCCCGCAGAGACGTTGTAAGGGCAAGTGCTTTAATTTTGAGAACCAGCGGGGTCCATGCTCGGACAGGGGATATCTGAGGGTCAGGGACATGCCAAAGTTGATCCTCGTCATCTGAGTCCCACACGCCCATGCTCTCGAGGGGCTCAAACTGACAATTAAAATCGCCTCCCACTAGCAGAGCCACTGAAGGATCTAAGGAAAGAATAAACTGCCTCAGCAGATTAACAGTGCCTGATTCTTGACCACGCTGCTGTGGCCTTGAATAAATATTAAGTAAGGCAACCTTGGTCAGATCAGGGAGCGTCAGGAGTACACATTGGACGTCTGGAGAATTAGTTGGAATATCAGCAGCCTGAACACCCAAGTGCGTGCCCACCCAAATCAACAGGCCACCCGACGGTCTCCCCTTCCCCCTGTTGTTGCCAATATGTTGAAGGTGGCGAAACCATCCCTCGTACTCTCGTCCAAGGCCCAAGTTTCCTGCATCATACAAATATCATGATTATCCATGAAAAGACCCCACTCTGGAAGGGAAAGTTTATTATTCATCCCTGCCAGGTTCCAGGACAGATCTTTAATGCTGGCACTGGATTCCCCTACACTCGGTGGGGATAAATCATTTGCGTGTCTATGTTCCCAAGTTTCATTCCCTCCAGAACACGTGGGACTCTCGGGCACTTGTGTATTCCCCTTTAATTCGCCTCGTATCAGCTCATCAAGAGGGCCACACGGTTCCGCCGGTCCATAGATGGTCCGAGTTTCCAACCTACTCCCAATGCTAGTACATTTATGAGGGATTAGGGTTCCTGTGATATTAGTGTTACCTTTGCCTTCCACAATCTCTACTTGGGGGCCTGCTCTGCTAGCAACTAGAGGTAGACGACTAAGCCTCACAGGGCGTCAATCCACTAGATCTAGGGTGCTGTGCCTATTGCTAAGCGGGAATAATGAGAGTAGGGAGGTAAGTGGTCGTGGGCCCTCCCAATTTATGGTCCCCTGCTGAATTCTGTTAGGTTGCAGATTCCACCTCCCCCCCCCCCCCCCCCCCCAGACTGATTGCTTCTAATGCGCCTGGGCCCCAACTGAGGTGCACAATAAAACTAGGACAGGTGTAGGGGTAAAATTTGTGATTTGGGCCAAGCAATAATCTCGTTACAAATGTATTCAACAGCACGAGTATTCCTAAAGTTCATGACCACACAGTTACCTGGAATAGGTTTTGTTCTAGGCCCCACCCAATCAACCCGTCTGACAAACAGTATTTCACCAGAGACATTAGGAGGTAGAGGCCTGTTGAGACTAAGCCAGTGAATACATTTGTTTTTTAATACAGTATGATCCTCACTTTTCCCTTGACTTAAGACTGAGACCCCTGTCAACACCACCACATATGGGAGAGACTCTGGGGAAAGGTCAATACGGGGTAAACTTTATGCATTATCTTCAAGTACATTTTTCCTACAAGCCGAAGGTTGATGTGCCACCTGCACTGGAGCCCCTTCAGACACCACCCCCCCTTCCTGGGTAGAGTGTTCATATTAACTATGTTACTATCCAACTTTGCTGCGAGATCTTTATCTGGAGCTGCATTTTGGTTTTCCCGTGGTGGTTCAACAGGTGGTACAGCAGAAATATTAAAGCCCTCGCTGTGTCCATGAGGCTCGCCAGTACCGGTACTCCCGTTGTCCTGGGCACCTACCCACACCGTGGCAGGGACAGGTCTCGCCTCTAAACATGAGTCTATTTTCAATTAGAGCAAGTCTGTCATACATAGGACGGCAAGTCTTCGTGAAAATAGGATCTAATTTCGCCCAAAATACAGTTCCCATGTCAGCTGGGTCCACATCACTAAAGTTTGTTGGGGTATTGACCAGTTGGGAAACCGGTGAGTTAGCGGTTGCAGTGTTGAGTGGGGTGGCAGTTTGCCCCTCTCCCTTATTAATCCTTTTTAGGATTTTCACTTTTTTGTTAGTAAGAGGAGCGCCACCCCGTTTTCTTTTCACCACTGGGTCTTTTATTGCTGCTAGAATTTGATTCTGTGTAGATCTTGTTTTTGGCCTCAAATTAGGTGGGTCCGTTCCTTCCTCGTTAGGGTAAAGATCATGGGTCGTTGAGCTAGCTGATGCAGTGGCTATACTCTCTATGGTGGAATCCAGCGCTTCTCTACCCGATTGGGGATCGCCCATCTGGGTACTTGCACCCAATACACCAGAAACAGGCCTCAGCTGATTAGTAGGAGAAATGGCATGCAATAGTGGCCCCAAAGAAGAACGTTTGTCAAAGTCCGGTACCATTGACAGCCTTTTCTCTGTGTGCTCAATTTCACGTGACAGCACATTGGATGCCCTAGTGATAAAGCGATCCAATATACCTACTAAAGAGCCACCAGTGTTGGACAGTCTACCCTTTGGTTCTCTGGTGGACGCCATAATAACAAAGTCTTGCGGGTAAGAGGTGGGAGATAATCAAAAGTGGCCAGTAGGGTCGCTGGCAGTACAATAGGCTCAGCAATATATTCCAGCACTGACCTTAATATGCAGATAAACACTGGTGGCCCCGTCCCATCCTCTAACGGCCTCAAACGGTCCCGCCCTTGGCCAGAGAGGAGGGGCGGTGCGGTGTGGTCACCAGGCAGCCCCCGCGGCTCTCTGGGAGATGAAGTCATGTGATGTGTCAGCAAGGAATAAATGTGGCAGCGAAGTCCGGCTCTTCCTCCTAGATAGATTTTAAATCATCAGCAATCACCCTCTGTCGTACTCACATGTCCGTGCTTTTATCCAGGTATCCAGGTCCAGTCAAGTCTGTACTAAAATAAATGCAGCCCCGGAGCCCATGAGTCAGCAAACCGCACAGGAAATAAATCCATCCAGGGTTCCAAGCAGTTGCTCGAAATACCGGGACCAGCAGCCAAGCAGAAACAAGAGTTAGGACTGATAGTAAGCCGCTGATGCTGCCAGAGCCGCCAAATCCAAAAAAGCCGGCAGCCAGCTACGTGGTGAAGTGGTAAAAGCGAGAGCACCAGGAACGAAAAGGAAGCAGCCTGCCACGCCGAACTTCTATTCTTAGTGTTGTGACCACTGATAGAGTGAAAGTTTGCGATCATGGGAAAACTATCCATCTTTTCTTCCTTTGCCAAAGTTAACACCCATGCATGAAATTAGGCCAGATAATAATTTTATGGTGGTTCCTTGGAAAAAAGGTTTGTGTCCCTGTGTTGTGCTTGAAAACCCATGGACAGGAAGAACTGAAATAAAGTACCAGGAGATTGGAAAGGATGGATCAATAGAGTAAATCGGAAAGAAGGCTTGTGAATAGAATTATCATCATCATTGTAAAACAGCCAGTAAATTGCTCGTCGTACTTTTCCTAGCTTGGCCTGTACTTTAAAGATGTGCTTTACATGTTTTAGAATTAGTCATATATTAACATCTTTTTTAGTCTTTGAAATAGTTGAAACAAGCTTCACACTTATGGTGGAGAGTTTGGCTAGCTACCTTTATTAGCAAGACAGAATACCTAAATTCAGTTATTGCAGGGATTAGCTGTAAAATGATAATCCACACTTCATCGAAAGTTTGACCACTGTTTTCGTTTGACATAATGAAGATTGGGATAACACACTTAAACATTTCCACCTTCATTGTTGGGGGGGGGGGGGGGGGGGGGGGGGTAACAATAATTTAAAAACGAGCCAAATTTGTTAGAAAGGATGTGATGTGTCATCTGCCTAAACAGACGTATTTTAAAGAGGTTTGCTGTACTTCTATGTAAATATATTTTTGGAAACTTAGATTAGAAAAGTCCTAGGGACGTAGCCTCCCAAACTAGAGTTTCGGGGACTATGGCCAAAGCCAATAGCAAGTTTGAAGGTAGCACGAAATACAAACATTTAACCATCTTCATCATACCAGTCAATTAGTAACAACATCTCTGCCTTCCATTGCAGTGTCTTGCTCGACAATCTTTCAGAAATTAATGCATGTTCTATTTAAATTCATCCAAGATGCAATGGTCGTCTTTCAAGCTGATGATGCCTTAGCACTGCCCACAGTGTAATTTTAACACTCCAACAACGCTTATGGCGTGTATAAATGCTATAAAAATGTGTCATTAGTGAGCCATCACTATGTATATGTACATCAGCTGCCTAGCTCCATCCACCCTTTCCCATCACTTCAAGAGACAAGCATTGGCAAAGCCAATAGGCCGCTTCTTTATGACCTCTAGTGGCTTTGCCAATGGTTTTTAGCCACTCTGCACAGCCAAAAACAAAACAAAACAAAAGCTTTTGACATGGCAGCCCCCTCATGATTTTGTAGGCATATGCACGACTACATAATGATGTACCCACTTTTTTTTATTTTCTATTGTTAACTAAAGTGAAAATAAAATACACAAAAGCTTTTTTATTTTCAGCTTTTTTTTCTCTCTCTCTCCAAGAGCGTGGTGTAGCAGAAGCATCACTGGGCAGGGTAACCGCGAAGCAAGTGGGGGCTAGCGACAAAGCAAACACATGGGAAGTGATGAACAGTAAAGCAACATGGGTTGGTGGGAACACGTTGAAGCACCATGTGAGGGGATGTGGAAATAACGGGGAGGTTTGGAAGGGGACGTGAAAGCAACAGGGGGATAGCAGGAATGAAAGCAACACGAGGCTAGGGGACAGACACAGGGTGTCGATGGGTTGAAACAATGTGGAGAAAGAAACTAGCAATCACGAGGAAGGAGGGTGGAGAGAAACCGTCGGGCCACAGAAAACAACCGGGAGGCGGACGAGAACAAGACTGCTCAAACACAAACGAGTAAAAAGATAGTGCTTGAAAAGTAAGCGGTGATGTCCGCCAATCCAAGACGATGGAAAGAGTCAACTCTGAAGCAAGCAAACGAGTGACAAGGAAAGCCAGCTTATGGTAAGCAGTGGGTGTTTGGTAAGTCACAATAGTCCTGACAACAGACAGCACATGTGACGTCTACTAGGATTGACCTAAAAGGAATCCGGATGTGGGAGTTTGGAAAGGGAAGGACGATGTTTATGTTTCCATCTTCTTGCAATCCCCACTTCTTGATTGTTTCACATGTCTGTGTCCAAAATAAGCATTGTGAGAAGGAGCTGGTTTTGTCTCGCAAGAATCCAGAAGCTTTTTTTTTAAGCTTGTACTATTCTCAATTGCCTACAATGCCAGGGTATTCTGAGAGTTGTTTTTTTGGGACACTGTAGTAAATAAGTATAAAATATAGACAATTTCAGTAGGAATGTCTTATTATTCTGCATTTTCTTTCTGATTAAAATGGTACCACACAAGTGTGGGGCTATCACCCGGGACAGGAAAAGCCCAACTCTGGAAGATGTAGAGAAGACAATTTGAACTAGGTGATATTAGAGATGTAGGTAGACGCAGTCTTTGGGCCATAGGCCTGCCACAGCATGTCTACCAACCCCTGACATTTCTGAACACTAAATACGTGAGTCCTGGGTGGCATGGCTTTCATGGATGCTACCACATTTTTCACCTAGAATGCCCTGCAAATGTTAAACTTAGAATCAAAAAAACTATTGCCTGTGAATTGTGGGACAAAGTACCAAAATGTATGTGGAACGGCAAACATCCTACCACCAACCATGCCCACTGTTCGACCAGTATTTCATTTGTGCATGAGTAAATGCAGTGGACAGGTACAGGCCAAAATTGAGACAGTTGGAAGTCAATATAGTGTCAATATGGTCTTTACATAGTCTAAGTTTTGGTCTGATTCTATTCTGGTCAGTAGGCCCCCCACACATCTGGGTAATGTTTTTATCTGGAGAAGTGTTGGAAATGTAAATTGTAGGACTTTTCAATTTGCTGGAAGTATTAGCATATTATCACAAACAAGTGAAGAAGTTGTAATGTTTTCCCCTTCTAATTAATTGGCAGGGGATTCTGCAGAATAAAACATTTAAGGACTTTGCAGGCCACATCATTTTGGATTGCCCTGTGCCTCTTTTTTCCAGAAATGTCCAGAATTGAGAGGTGTTCATGGTTCAGATGACCCTGTGTACAAATACTCTATAGATCCCCAATCCAGAATATTCCCAGGTGTCTTTGATGTGTAGACCACTGCTCAAAACCATTAAACAAATCAATGTCTGATACGGTCTCACTCAGAGGACTCATGAGAACACAGATGTGGGTGAATCCTTGGCAGGGATTTGTTCCTGCATGAAGAAGACCGGGGAAAAAAATTATACTTTGGGGAAAATTGCTGTTAACCTGCCGAACATAATGTTTGGGGTGTTTACTGGCCAGGACTATAACGTTCTGTCACCCATTGATAACAAGCATTTGCAATGCAATAGGTCTCGCAGCATTAAAGTTTGAGTTACTGGCATTGTCTCTGACAATGCTTTGCATAACTTTTTTTTTAATTTACAATTGGTGGGGCCCTCTGTAAGGTAGGCCTCAACTGCACATCAGGAGTGCATGGGCCCTGGGCCCTATGCATTCAATCAGCATTGCAGCCTTCCGATTTCAGTGCAAATTCGAGTATATGAGCCGTGCAGTGCTCTAGGTCTGTGAGGGTGTCTGTAAACAACAGCTAACCACTCTTAAACAATGTTTATATACCAATTGTAAATTAACAAAAAAGTTATGCAAAGCATTGTCAGAGACAATGCCAGTAACTCAAACTTTAATGCTGCGAGACCTATTGCATTGCAAATGGCTGTTTTAGTAGTATCTGAGACCAAGTATTAGTAAGGGAACCAACTGGAACTCCACCTGCTCCAGTACTCCGAAACCAAATAGGTCTCTAGAAGCAAGCATATTTTGGCTCAGATTTCCGTCTGCAACCTTAAGGATTATTCCTTTATTAGCAACAGCATTGAGCCCCTATGTGAGTGGGGTAAATGTACATCATCACAGAGGACTGAGCATGTGTAGTCTTTCTTGGACGTATTGCTTCACCATTCTACATTTTGCAGTAGTGTTACTTGGCACCCAAGTCTTGGTGGAATAGCCTTACCGCCCTGGGCCATATATGGACAGTGTAAGAGTAAAACACTCACCACCGGCACGCCTGCATGGTATCTCCTATATGAAGCTGGAATTCCTTTCAGGTCACGTGGTCGTGCAGAAACTCTCCGGTTTCAAACTCTCCTCTCCAGGCCCCCAGGGGCTGCTCATGGCATTTTATTGTTCCCTCCCTTCACCTACAGAGCACACCTCTGTACACATTACTCAGCGTCTGAGGGAGCAGCCCAGAACTGAATAGCAATAATGAAAATGAAAAGCGAAGTACGCGTCATGGAAAACAAAAACAGAGGAAGAGGCACCAGAAAGGACCCGCCCCACAGACCCAAACTCGTGCTTAAGGTTTCAGCTACTGGTCACCTACTCGGGTTGTGAAAGGAGCGAAGACCTAGGCGCTGCCCAGGTGTCATTTGGCGACCTCCCTCGGCAGGTAATCTCCTCGGACAGCCTCTCTCCGAAGGTGGGAGGGAACCTGTCGCACTGACAGTGGTCACAGCTGCATAGAGCGCCATCAGGAAACCGGAGAGACCAGACTGCTGCGTAGTAAAGTTAGGCTTATTTTACCTAGGTGACAGAGCTATTTACCAGCACTAATCCCATTCAACAGGGCTCGAAGACTGTGTTTCCTGCCAGGGCTGGGCTCTTAGGCACGCATACAGACGAGGCTGGATAGGCAACACCATTTCCTATATACATACTCCGTAAATACTCAGCATCACTTGTTTTGTCCCTGTGAATCCCGCCCACTTAACGAGCAGCGGGGCGTGCAGCCGCTAAATGCTGTGGCAGGTGAGTCAGTCTCTCGCTCGCGTTCAGAGCCAACAAAGGTTATGTACAAGAGGCGAGCTACGAGCGTGCCAATCGCGTACATGTAACTTCACACATTGGTGATACAAAGTGCCCTTAATGCCTTTCTGTACGGAGGATGCAAACATTAACGTCCGCTGGATCACTCTGGACTGGACTGTGAAATAAATAAAGAATACAGCCACGGTGTTCGAAAGAACTGTTTTTTCTCCCTACACCTTGCCGATTCAGCAGTGTCTTGTAGCCATCCTGTGCCGACCGAGTCTGAGCCTGGAGTAGACATTAAATCTTTCTCACTGTAAGCCGGAACAATCAATTGTTGGTTCAGCTTATTCTCCCGGCTTACCTCCGCCCCAGCTTTCCGTGCCCACTTACTTTGTAGTGCAGCGCTGTGGTCCATTGCTGTCCCCCCCTATCTTGTTTCTTAATACTATCGGGTCACGTAACGTGCTCAAGTTTCTGGCCAGTGGAAATGCGCGCGCAAAACGAAACCTATCGTGGGGCGGGACTTCCGTTTTGTGAAGCCCGCGCCCACGGAGTGCCTGGAGGAGCACCGAGGGAGAGCCCCGCTGTCGGAGGCTGCACAAGTCCGGAGTGCCGGTGAGCGGGGAGGGGGGGATGCCTGTATGTGTGCGTGTGTGTGTGTCTGTGTGTGCAACGGCGGAGGGGTGGGAGGGGGGGATGTCTCTCCGTGCGTGTATGTGTGCTTGTGTATGTGTGTGCGCATGCGTGCAGGGGAAGGAGTGTGTGTGCGTGTATGTGCGCTCGTGTGTGTGTCTGTGTGTGCGCATGCGTGCAGGGGGAAGTATGCCTGTGTATGTTTGTTGCGCTTCCCAGGAGACAGCCACGGCGAGCGCGTTCGCGCGTGCGTGGCCAGCGCCGATCGCCTTTTGAGAGATGCGCGCGGCCAGGTGCTGTCTCCTGGGAAGCAGAGTCAGTAACAAAAGATCTCTGGCGAGACACAGCGCTTACGCGCTGTTTTCGCTACGAGACCTAAAAACGTTAAGATCTGTAGATGTTGCAAATAAATCAAATTGGTAGATTTCTGTACAGCCCAGGGGTAATAACCTGCAACCAAAGACAAGACCC
Organism: Lissotriton vulgaris; assembly: GCF_964263255.1. NCBI lineage: Eukaryota > Metazoa > Chordata > Amphibia > Caudata > Salamandridae > Lissotriton > Lissotriton vulgaris. The sequence continues at coordinate 227,534,649 of NC_141696.1, forward strand.
CCTCAGTTGACATTCTAATTTGCTTTGACATTTTTTTCTGAATGCACTGCACCTAGATTATTGGGCTTGGGCACCATCAGCCTGTGGAAAACACATCCACGTCTGGTATATCCAAGCTCAAGGCACTCAGGAACATCGTTGTGGGTCAACCCTTGGCAGGAAGGATATGTTCCTGCTAAGGGGTGACTGGGTGGTATTAGCATATTTTGGAAAAAATAATTACCAATCATCTGATAAACAACATCTTCAGTACCCTCTCATAGCCAGCTAATTAGGACAATAAATATCTGGCACCGACAAACAGAAACCTTAGGATGTGTCGAAGATAAACATTTGTGGTTCAGGTATGTTTCCATAAGTCCCTGGGGTGATACCTGCAAGCAAAAACATGGTATTTAATCTAACTATGCTTGAAGTTGCTTTCCAAATCTTCCCAGTGTTGCTCCGTGACATATAAGGGAGGGAATTGCAGAAAACCTGACAAATTTCATTTGCAGGTACTTTTCCAGGCCAGTCAGGCAAGAGAGGTGTGATTGACACCACTAGATTCCTTAGGTTGTGCAGAATTAGAAAAATTAGAAAATACTTTTTTTATTTACTTTTACTTTGAATGCACACTGCACCATAAATACGTTCCCACAATTTAGTGATCTGCACTCAAATTACGTAATAGATTGAGCAGACCTAATTCCCTAGGAGTTTTCAGGCTACCGACATTTAGGTCAGTGCTCCTTTTGTTAACCTGCCTAAATTAGATTTTTCCATTTGAGAAGTGCAACAAACATAGGGTACATTTGTTTATCATTATATATTTAGGTTCCAGTAGGACGTTGATGTGGGATTTTCTTAAATACCTAGCCCTGCTTATGCTGAAAAAAAACTATATATTTGCATGGGTGCACAAATAGAGCAGAGAGGGGCATGCTTTTAAACAAGTGGGCACTGATTTTTTTCTTTAAAAAAGCTTTTGCATACAGGGTCACAAACATTCGACAGTGAAACGGCTGCTTTAGTTGAGTACCTTGCGAAACAGACCTATGACATGAGTGAAGTCATATACATGTTTTAACGAGAGAACAATGAAAAATGGGTTTAATTTCTTTTTAGGTCTCGACCTAAAGCATTGCTTTAGCAATGCTTGATTGTTAAGATTTCTAGTAAGCGGTCCGAAAAGTTTGCCAAAACGGCGGATTAGCCACAGTTCATGTGACCTATGCGCGTGCACAAACCAGGCACGTCACAAACCACCATTTGTCTGTGCCTCGCATCAGACTTCAAAGGAATGCGCTCCCGCCCCAGCAATGCCGAGAGCTTGTTTTTTTAATCCTCCTTGTTTTTTTGTTCTCATTCCAGCAAACTTTTACCACGTCTCAAGGCCGCACTTTCATGGCAGTGTCTCTTTCAAGGCCAATGCTTGTTTTTTTGTTTGTTTTTGCGATCACTCGTGTTTTTTAACTGCAACGCGGCTGGGCTGAGCTCCTCTGCAGATCAGTGCGCCCCGTGACACCCGAGTACTAGCGACGAGACCCATGATTCTGAATTCTCGACTTTACTGCACTCTTTTATGTTCACACTTAACAGAAACCACCACTGTCTTGCTGCAACAAGAAAATACTCTGTTGGTGCCGTGCATTTTATTATCAAGTTTAAAGTAAACCAGCCGCGTAATATATGCCACGTTAACTCTCATAGCGGCGCGCCATCCCCACTTTTCCAGAACGCCTCAGGCGAGGCTCCTATTCACGTGTGCTTGCTATGCACATATGTACGCCGCCTTCTGAGACTGATCCTGCTGCGCCCACAGCCTGCACCTCCTTCTGTCACACACTCTTGTTTCAAACACTCAAAGAATGTCGCTGTAATCCCAGGGCAGCAACCCCATTCACTTCACTCTAGTTGAAAGGGTACTTTTATACAAGTAGCTTTCTTGAGTTTGATATGCAGTTTTTCCCAGGCAGCGATGTGCTTGAAAGCACAGAGGATGCAATGTATAAATGCAAAGCGGCATCTCCCTTGCCGCAGGGCGGGCTTCAAGACTTTGCGCGTCTTGCAGGATGTTTATATAGTGTAAACAAAGACGGTTGTAACAAATCCGCTCCCATCTTTAGTAGCTCAACAGAGCACGTTTTATGTACACAGAAAGCTGTGCACTTTCACTTTGCATATAAATGGACGGCGTGTTACATACTAATGGATGTGTATGTTTGATATACACCTTTAACTGAAGGCATTCTTGACTAATCTGGAATTGGTTAAAGGCGCTGGTCACTAAAAAGTCATGCGTATCAGACTAGATTCATGTTTTGTTTTTGAAAATTATAGCATTGCGTGCCAAATGTAATATGTAACGTTTATAAAAACGTATACCAAAAGGGCAATTTTCTGTACGAACACAGCAAACACACCTGACTTACTACATTCTAAGAGCCAATTTGACGGCTCCTTTGGAAACCAAACAACCTCAATGCAAACTCACAAGCATAGGAAACCTCTTCAGCTGTGCCAGGCCTGCGTAGAATGTACAAGCCATATTTCATGATACACTACACACTTACAAACAGAAATATGCATGGCCAAGTGCTTTGTTCCAAAGTTTGGCACATAGTCGATAGAAATGGATTTATTATACGTGACTTGTCGCTGGCAGAAGGGCGGAGGTTATTGCACTGTTGTAGAACTACGATTGTAGTGGTAGTTTACCAGATGAGCAGTGTCATTTAGACAATTGCTTTGTGTTTCAGGTCCACATGTTAAAATACATCAGGAAATTAAAACTTCATTTTTAGAACCCTTGGAAGCCTGCCATGAACATTCCAGACTGGGGAAGTCCAAGTTACAGACGAGTAACACCTTCCTTTGTTGAGGACTGAACAGAGCTTAAACCGTAGCATTGTGATGTTACTTTCTCCAAAGAGCACTGTTCTTGATAGGTACAGTGTCTGCTGCTTATGTTGTCTAAAAAATACGCCACTTTAACTGCTAACTCCATGTCCTGATTTTGAAGTGGAAAAAGTTGGCTAAAGTAGGTAAGAACAAAGTGGGCTGATTAGTTACTGCAAAGATTTTACCCTCGAGCACCGGCAATGTGCACTGGAATGCACCACAGACACACACACACACACACGCAACCACACACACGCAACCACACACACACAGCCACACACACACAGCCACACAACCACACACACACACACCACCACACACACACCACCACACTCACATGCACACTTTCACCAGCCACAGACACCACCAGCCGTCAGTGCAAGCTTTCACCCGGCACAAACACTACCAGCCGTCAGTGCACGCTTTCCCTTGGCACAAACACCACCAGCCGTCCGTGTACACTTCCACCAGGCACAAACCAACAGACGTCAGTGCACGCTTACGCCAGGCACAAACCACCAGCCGTCAGTGCACGCTTCCACCAGGCACACCCACCACCAGCCATCAGTGCATAATTTCTACAGGGGCACACACCACCAGCCATCAGCGCACACATCAATTGTTAACACATCCCCAATTAACTATTGTAGCAATCGCAGTATGGCACACTTTTAAACATATTCATCTAAAGCACAGCATGCCACCATTGCTACAAAAATAAATTCATATTTTTTTTGGCCTACAATTTATAGACTTTTGTTGGAATTGGTGTTGCAATATTTAGCAATGCCATAGCTCAAACTTAATTAATGTGAGACCTATTGCATTGCAAATGCTTTTTTATTTAGGTCTCGCTGTAGCTAATGCGCTTGCGCATTGCTTCTGTGAGAAATTATGTAGGGGCTCCAGGAAAGCCGAACAAGAGGGCTTTGGAATGCGGATTATGGCCAGTGGATGTGAGACATTTAAGCGCGAAGCTGGCATTTGGACTGCTTTCCCCAGCGCGCGCTCGGCCTCACTTCCTGCTCCCCCTCTTACTTTTATCGCTCACACCCCATATGCTCGTTCCCTCCCACCCTTGCTTTGATGCCAGAGGGCTTTGGAATGCGGATTATGGGCAGTGCATGTGCCTCACCATTTGCTCCCCCGCCCGCCCCCAACCCCCCATCGACTTCAAAGGCCGACGCTCACCCCCACCCCACCCCAACCCATCAGACTTGAAAGGAATGCACTCCCCTGCCCGCTATCTTGTTCTTTTAGCCCTACACTCGCCATGCATTAGCTAAAGCTCATCAGTGGGCCTTTTGCCCCTCACTAAAAGCTCCTCTCCTCACGTCTTTCTCACTCTCGCACCACGCTCTTTCTGTTACTCCTTGCTCTCTTTATCTCCATTCCTCCCCTGTAGTTCTCTCTCATTCTCGCGCTCGCCCTCACTCTCCAAGTAGCATCCCTCTCGCTATCCACCTTTAATTAATTAATTAATTGTGTGCTTATATAGCGCTGGAATCACTCCCGAAGGGGTACCTCCGCACTTCGACCGCTGCGAAACCCTTCCTGGCTTCCCTGAGAGATGGTCCCTTAATGGGTATCTCCAGGGTGAGACCAGGCATCCCTGGCGGTCTGGTGGGGCCGTTAGTGAAGGTGAGGCAAGCTAGTGCCCAGAGTTGCCGAGTGTGATCGCTGATCAGAGTGGGCACCGAGGCGAGAGAATTATCGAGTCCGCTGACCCTGGTCCAGAAACCTGCCGCGTCGGGAATCGAACCCTGGTCCCGGGCCGTCCTCTGCTGTCGGGTCTGCCGCCTCTAACCAGTGAGCCACACTATATTCCCTTTCAATGCTGAATATTGAAAAATATAAGCAGTCGCCAGGTGTTTTTAACTCATTTTTTTTCACTTTCTACGTGCGCATCACTCGTGTGTTATTTTTTTTTCTCCTCCTACCCTTCTCTCTATGTCTTTCTCGCTCTCGCACCCACGCTCTTTCTGTTACTCCTTGCTCTAACTCCAACTCTACCCTCCACCTCCACCCTCCAACTCCACCCTCCATCACTTGGGGACACCACCACATCACTCGAGGACACCACCACATCACTCGGGGACACCACCACATCACTCTGGGACACCACCACATCACTCCTGGACACCACCACATCACTCAGCCCAACCACATCATCACTCAGCACCACAACAACACTGTCCTTGCTTGCTACCAACAAGCATTGCCATAGCCAATAGGACTCGCATTAGGAAAGTGTAAGCTATTGGCTTTGTGAATAACGATGCTATTAATTTATATATTTTAAAAGCCAACACATATTAAAAAAATGTCATTTACAATACCAATAGCTCACACTTTTCTAATGCGAGACCTTTTGCATTGCAAATGCTTGTTTAGTCTGGTGAGTGAAACCGCAAAGGTTTCTGAAAAAAGGCTTGCGCATTAAAAAGGGGGAAAAACCATTGGTGCTTTTAAAGAAAGCAATATCAAAGCTCCCTATGGAATTCTAATTCTAATTCTATCCCGAGCCTAGCACGAGGAACAGAATCTCTTTTCTGGATGAGGAAACCTCACCCACAGTGTGTGGCATGCCTAATCATCGGCTACCCTACCCTGGTAAGATTGATACTATCAGGGCTGAGTCAACCTCAATTTATGAGGGATTTCTTGATAAATAATCGTGCCTGGATAAATCTGAGATCCAGAAAATAAAAATACCTTGGGGTAAACCCAAAGGATTTCCTTTTATTAATAGGTACCCAATGAGCCAGTGCAAAAAATTGGAGTGTAGCTGGAGACTCACAGTATGGAGGCAAAAGCCACCTATTGAGCCGGTATTCACGCACTTATCACCTCCCATTTAGACTATGCAAATAGCATGTACGCAGGGGCTCCTGCCTACCTGTTCAGACGGTCCAGAATGCGGCAGCTAGGTTGATATACATTATCCCTTACAGACACTCGATCTCCCCCTACCTGAAGAAGCTACACTGGCTCCCAGTGGCTAAACTCATCCAATTTTAATAAATGATCTAAGTCTTTAGAGCACTACGGAATACGGGCCCTGCCTATCTGAGAGCTCGACTCAGGCTGGCCTAATCTAACCACACTCTTAGATCCAACCACCTACGACTCCTCACCCCCCCCCCCCCCCCCCCCCCCCTTCGACGTGTTTGAATGGGTGGCAGAGCCTTTGCGGTGGTTGCCGCCAAAATCGCGAATAGCCTACCCCTGGCTTTACGACTAACTAACTCAGAATCCATCTTCCGCCAAGACCTCAAAGAGTTTGCTCTTCTCCAGCGTCTAAATCCACTGAGTCCACTCCTTCCTTTGCCTGTCCATGCGGCGGAACACCCCCGTTGGCACGCTATATAAGCTCCTAAAATAAATAATAAATGAATGGTAAAAAAACCTATAACCTGGATGATCTAGGTACAATAGACGTTCCCTACCTCACCCAATGGAATACACTAGCCTAGAGGAAATCAAACAAATCCAGTTATGCTAGATTCAGGAGTAACACATGTATAGGAGCAAGAGATGACAATCCGCATGTGAGACACTGGTGAAACTGCGAATCAAGAGCAAGCAGGGCGTAATTTCATGGTTTCGAGAGATAACCATGCATTCACACATGCATACAAACCTACCCTAGTATGGGCAGTTATTTACTTCATAGTCTGGCTTGAGGGTTTTGACTCGGGTACTCACACACATTAAACAAAGCAAAGTTGTATCAAAGTATTTTGTTCAAGGTCAAAAAGGGTTAGGCTTATCCCCAAAATTCTTGGATAAATTGGTCTTACTTAGCCCTGGGATGAACAGAGGGCCCTAAATTCTGGGTAACCCCTACAAACTTTCCTAGTAAAAGCGTACAATACAAGCCTGAAACAATGCCAGATAAGTGCAAGTATGCAGTGTGCCCAGATGATAATCAGAAAAAATGGAAATGCATGGCCTTCAAAGGCGGTGCAGCTAGCACCAAACTTTACTCACTAGAAAGCTAAAGGGAGTACATAACGGGGCTCTCAAAATCCACTCGCTATGGCGAGCCAGATGTAATCAGGACATGCTATTTTTAGGGCCTATTTGCCTGTTCTTGTGAGCTAACAGGTGTTCTGCTTGCTCACTAGGTAAATGAGCAGTAAAGATGCCTTCAAATCTTATCTTTATCACATTTGTTTGCTTTCAGAGACTGATGTCAAAAGTCAGTTTGTTTTCCTACATTTACTTCTTTTTCTTTGACTGAAGTTCTAGTATTTTGTAAAATGACCTGTGTGACAATCACGCTGTCAAAGCATGTGAAATGAAAGGTTGTAAGACTTTAAGCTTTTTTTCCAACACAACACTGAAATAGCTAACATGTAAACTGTTCAAACATTTTAAATATATGTCACTAGTTATGAAGACACATTTTTGGAATTCTGTAGTTAAAAAGATGATCTTTATAGGATCAGAACACTTAGTGTTTTTTTGTTGAAACCCAATTTCCAAACATTGTTTATGCGCTTTTTGATTTTTATCAGAAAAACTACATGTTAGTGGGAACATCTTGTGGCCATTTCAATTGAAAATGTGCTATCTGTAAATGACTGTGCACTACCACATCTTGCCTTAGTAATATATTTATGAAAAGTGAGTTTTTAAAAATGAACTGGTAAATTTTCCTGTTCCTTCCCAGATGACAATACTATTAGTGATCTAAGAGGCAAGCCAGGGACCATGTGTACCCTATATGTGGTCTCGGTTCTCATTATACATGGAGCAAATGTTTAGTCTAGTAAATAAAGTTTTTTTTGTATAGCAAAAATACTGAACTTGCATATTTGAAGGTGCTCTTAGCTCCATAAAACAAAATATTTGCCTAGGGTCACACAATTTGTGACCAGTTCACAGGTCTAGAATATTACAGTCCGGTCAAGTAAATTATTCAAGTTACTAGACCTTCAGGTCTAGTAAACTTTTTATGATTTTTCGAGCCCTGCATAACCGACAGAGTGAGGGTGTCCCCAAAAAAGACTCCAGCAAAAGGAATACTGTCATCTTAACGATGCAGTTTTGAAAAACTTGGTTTGTCAAGGTAACCTGCCAGCAACCAACCTACAATTCTTTCTTTGACCAGCCAAATCTGTTTAGTGGGGAAACACTGTGGGATAACAGATGGTGCCCGCCATGCAATGGGCATGGTCTGCATGCTAATATCCATGCTCACAGAGGTCACAGTGGTGTCTGAGGTAACAGCGCTGCAAGAGGCTGGGTGCGACTGTGTTGCAGACTCACAATTGGCCGCAATTAGTCGCAGTCCCCACATGCACACTTAACATTTTGGAAATTCAGTTCTTTGGAGGGAGGCTACTATATGTAGAGGGGCTTAGTCTTTCACATCAGATCCTTATTGCGTGAGCTCAGTTTTCAATCAAGGTAGAAGAAAAGGAGGAAGTGGCAGGATAGTGAAGAAGCAGACGGATGCATAGACTGGGTTATACTCAAACATTTGTTTTTTCCACTTAAATTGTGTATGTTGTCCGTGTTTACACTCTTACCCCAACAATGTAGAAGTAAGTTGTAGGTCTAAGCCTACCAGACAGCATAGCTGTGTGGTTGCTGAAGACTTCTTGGGGCCAAACTAAAAGGTGACCCAAGAATGCATTCCACCCATTGCTTACCATTGGCTTTGTGATTTGTAGCTCACATTTGCTTGTTTTCTATTTGCTTTATTTGTCTCAGGCTGTCCAGCATATCTTTGTCCCCCTCGTGGAGCATAGCCTGTTTACTGTATTGTTACCTGAGTATTCTCTTTCTGTAAACAGGCCTTTACATTTTTTCTGATCTTGTCACATTTGATGTGCATTTAATGACAGACGTCAAATGTCAGGATCTGTCTTTCGAGGGATCTTGGTGTTTAGGGTTTATCTGACAATCTGGGACTGTGAAATAAAAGGCTTTTTTCAATATCCCAACACTATTTAAATGTCTGTAAATGAACTGTGCAAATATTTCAGAATACAGCAGAAATAGAAAAGCCCAGTTTTTTGTAATTCTGAAGTGTGTAGAAACAAATATTTTAATATGATCAATGCACTAGGTGATGCCATTTCCACACTTTATCGTCTGTGCCCTGTATAGTTTCATCAGTAGAACTGAATGTGTGTGCAAATGTAATGGGCCTTTCAATTGAAAATGTGTTGTCTGTAATGGCAGTTCACTACCACACCATGTATACAAAACTCTATGCCACTCTACACCCTTCCACTCTGTGACACTCCATGCCACTCTATTCCACTTCACTCAACTCTCTGCCACTCCACTATACTCCATGCCACTTCGCTCTACAGCATTCACTCTGCGTCACTTAACTCTAAGGCACTCTATGCACTCCAATCTACAGCTCCACACCACTAATTACGCCACTGGACTGTATGCCGCTCCCTATGAAACTCCACTCTGAGATACTACGCCTCTTCACAACACTCCGCTCTGTGTACGGCATGGTTAAAATTAATGGCAAAGCCAATTGCTCCTGCATAGACCAGACCTATTGGCTTTGCCAATGATTGTTTTTTGTGTGTGTTTAAGGCAGTACACAGTTATTTCGTTGTGTGATTTAGAGTTGTCTGCATGTTGAATCTGAGGCATTGGTGACATTGTCCTTATTCTTGTATTATTGCATGTTTGTGTGTGTTTTAAGTTGGAAAAGGTTAACTTGTAGACACTCAACAGATTTCTGCATGAGCAAATCTACATATGCATATTTGCTCGTGCTAATATGCAGTTCACAAATATTTTCTAGGAGTAAGAATTCCTGGTCTACTTCTGTAAATTCCTGTGAATTCATGAAAGCTGTAATTCTGCACTAATGCAAGGATCTATTCAGTGGGTGCACTTTTGCAACTTTCTTTAAGAATTGGACCCCTAATTAAGTCTTGTGCTGACCAAGACCTTTTGCCTTTATTAAAATGCTGTGTCTATATCTAGCGGCTGGCTTCACTGAGTGCCAGGAACTACTGTGACAATGTGTGATTTTTGAGACCCAAACATATTTTAGTTTTTTGCCAATGTTTGTTATAATGAGGGCCCTGCAGCTTCCACAACAATGTTTTACAAACGCCATGTCAAAACAAGACACACAATAACAAAACCAAAGAAAATTGTACAGACAATTTCACAGTAATTAAGCAAAACAATTTTTTCCTGTTGCATTTATTTTGAAAGCAAAGAACTATCAATCTTGCTTTCAAGCTTATGCAAACATTAGCATCTAATCTGAGAGCATTCTCCGTAGCCTCATATTGTTAAACTTTGCAAACGTTTGGAACCATTGTCAGTACAAAAAATAAGCGAGAGGGTCCTACTCTGCCAAAGGGACAGGACACCAACTATAGACACTGTTGTAAAACGTAAGGATCCCTGTGGGCTTTTTATAAAGCATACAACAATCCCATCCACTCATAAGCCTCTCGACAACACAAAATAGAAACCAAAACATAATATAAAAATATCAAATATTCTTTATTTGTTCGGATCCTAATAAATTCAACAAATATCATAAGCTATTTAAAAAAACAACACCAAACATCTCATCAATATACATATGTTAAGAACATTTCATTTACACAGAGGGGTAACTTTATCATACTTTAAAAACAACGATAACAACCTGCTGCATGTCAAAGGCACTATAAGTACATCGAATTAAATACTGATGTCCCTAATTCAGTGTTTAAATAACAATCCTTTTCTTCTATTCAGGACAGATTTTATCTTAGTACTTTCTTAACCAAAGCAGCTCTTATTCAAGACAGGTGTTGTTTAGGTACTTTTCTTAATCAAAGAAGCAACGCGTTTTGGTGGTATCATATGGTTCACCACCTTCTTCAGGCTAACATGTATTATTCTAGATTTCCCAAAATATTCACCTATGAAAACAGTAATATAAAAAAATATATACATGAGATGTTTGTTCATATTCAGTTTCAAACATTGCATACAACTCACATTACATTTCAATACATCATTAGTTAAAATTGAAACATCCTTTTATTAAAAAACACATAATAAAAATACTTTATATTACAGTCTCAGCTTCACAGATGGTGCTGTCCATGCTTATACACACTGCTTATTGACCAGTCTGCCTCATATCACTTGCAACCTCGCACACACTCTGAGATAACATCAGGGGTATTACCCACCCAATGTCAACAGAAGGATAATGTATCTCTCCTTTTGGTGCTGTCGAGAGGCTTATGAGTGAATGTGAGTAAGATATTGTTGTATGCTTTATAAAGAGTCCAAAGGGATCCTTACGTTTCACAGAAGTGACCATTGTCAGTACTACAGTCTTAGTTTATAACATTTCCTTAGAGCGCTCCCCATAAAAATAAAGATTTTGCATTAATGAAAGACAAATACAAGTTCAAATATCATTAACTTTTGGGCACAAATATTACCTTGACCTTGGATATTACCCTTCCCTGATTCATAGTGTGGTACTTTAAACTCGCAGCCAAAGGGTTTGTGCTGCAGGTGTTTTGGCCTGCTAGTGCCAAGGACAAAACCAACCTGAAAACATGTTGTCCTTGATCCCAAACAATATGTCCTGCACGTTGGGCTATAGGAATTTCACACCGCTGAAAAAGCATACGTTTTTGAGCAATTGGTACATTTTAAAAATATTTTATGGCATAGCCTCGAAAGTCGTGCATGATTAGATAAATGGTTAAAAATGTCTTTCCTCAAAAAAGGTTTCAATGAGGTCTCGATTTAATTATTATTGGTGTTGCATTGTTCTATCTGTGAGTTCTATTACATTATTCGAAAAACGTGGAGTGTGCATTACTCATAAACAACTACGAATGGGTGTTCTGGTGTTGAGTCAAACTTATGACAAGTAGGTAAAAAAAAAAAGTTTTCTCTGTCTTATCTGGAGTACATGGGTCTACAGCATTTTCACGTCAATAAAACAGGAGTCAGATGTATTGTGTATGTGGAAAGAATACGTGTTGGGACTGGTCACGTTTGTACTGAATGCTACACAACTATTTACTCAGCCACTGCCAAAACATTTATGGGTGTATATACAGTGATCAAGCTTCATTCTGCCAACCTATCCTCCCTCTGTTCTCCCCCCTCCAATCAAATACTTACCTTGAGTCTGTAGGCCTAACATCTGGTATTGAGTTTGCTGCTGCTCTCAGTATGAGGAAGTAGTGTGGGCAAGTGAAAGATAGTGAGCCTGCTCCTTTCAGTCGCCCTCCTAACCCATTCTGCTCCGTCTATTTTCTGTTGTCATTGCAACAGTTTTGCCCTTAAACATTTTTTAAGTGTTGCTAAAACTGCATGTAACGCGCTCCACATCTATTTCAAACAATCCGTGTTTAGGGTGTAATGTATCCTAGCAAAATGTGAAGCATTGTAAACCCCGAAGCAGAATAAATCGGGGGCTGGGAGTATTAGCATTTTTATGTATAGGCCCAAGAGCATCATAGCGATTTACATAGTGTTGAAAAACACCATAAGACTAGTTTGCCAACAGTATTGGTCTGGACAATAAATAAATGTATACTGTTTGGGGCATACATTTGTGTAATACCATAATTAACCAAAAACCTTGTAGAGTCTATGCAAGGCTACTCCAACGAGTAGCATGTGAGCAGCTGGTAGCTCTCTAGCTCCCTTTGAGTAGCTTTCCTGTGTGCATCCTGCTCTACTTAATTAGAAGCTTGGCTGATTTAATATATTTATACTAAATCAAAGTGTTTATTCGTGATAAAAATGTATTTATTTTCAGAGCGTTTAAGATGTTTGGAGAAAAATGGTTGAATTTCCCCCAATTTTTTTTAAGCCAAGTGATAAATCATGTGGCATTGGGGAGAGTTATTACTAATACTATTACCTTGGTGCCATGAGCATTTCAGCTACAGCTGTTATGTACTACCTACGTAAAAATATTCCAAATTGACAGACTTTTTCAAGTTACTGCTGGCAACCCTACCTGATGCACTGAGGAGATCAGTGTTGGTAATGTTGAGCAGAGGGGCCACTAATGTAATCTTGTTTGATGTGGTTGCTATTGCAAGGCCAACAATATTGGTAGCTAAGGAACATTTTCGTTGAACATAGTAGCTCTGGTTACAGAAAAGGTTGGAGAGCCCTACCCAGCAGGACAGCACTTGATAGGGCAAAATTATATTGAGAAAAATAAATATATACATGCATATATAGAAGAGAATCTAATGTATCTCATCCATGAACATACTTTTAGATTAGATGAATCTGCTCACTGTTGAACCCTAACAGACCAATCCAGGCATCCCTATGTGTTCCCACATCAAAGCAGCAAATATAACACTCTGCCTGGTGGGGAGGTTTGTCCAAGCCCATGAACATCCAACGTCCGAGAGGGATACCTGTGGGATCAGTATAGTATGTGCTACAGAAGTTTGGAATTTAGTAGTGAGGAGGTAGAGAGATGAGGAAAGTGTTTGTTCTGTAGCAGTTGTTTCAGCTCCTATTTTGATGGAGATGGTATGAATAGAAAAGTGGTGAAACTGCAGGGTTTGCCAGAGAAAGATTTTGTTGTGTATCTTAATTGTGGTCTTGCAGTATGTCCGAGCTACAAAGCTGTTGAGATGCTCCTGAAATGTTCAGTCCATGATTAAGTAGTCGAAAAAATCGGAGTGAAGTAGTTTGTGTTGTAAGTCTGCTGTTTCGTATATGGATCTACCCTCAAGGGGAGAGCCAGCTCAGAGAGATCGATATGGGGGTGATGTCATTGAAATTATAGTTAATGCAAATAAGTCTAGTTGTGGATTGGTTTAAGCAAGAAAAAGGAGTTGTGGGACTACCTGAGAAAATGGAATTACAGTGACCCATTGTCGAGAGTTGTTCCGCCATAAAAATAAATGGCATTTATAATGTTTTTGTTGATGCATTTGTGGAGTTTGAGGTGACAGGCTAGAATAAAGCCAATCGTTTTCGAACTTTAGATGTAGCTGTACATTGTAAGATGTTTATGGAGTCCAGTACAATATTAACCTGATCAGATGAATGGTAGGGAGCAGAAACAGTTTTTTGGGGCTTTTTTTTTTAACTGAATTTTAGATTATCAGATGTTATGCAGGGGGTGAATGTTGCCTAGAGTCTTAATCAGTTGAGACTGATCATCAGGAAGAACACCTTCAGTTAAAGTGGGTGTTGTCCGCATATTGGTGGGGTAATATGCCAGAGTCCTTGATTATGTCCCCAAGCAGTTTAATCAGAATAAAGGTGCTAGTATGGCGTTTTGAGGGACTCCCTATGATAAAAGAAAGCAGTTTGAGAAAAAGCTGCTTAACCTCAACTGCTGTGATTATTTTGTGAGGTAGGATTTGAACGATTTTAGGAAGCTGCCAATAGTTCAAAGGAAACTAACATACATGAGACAATAAATAAAGCAATATCTTACTGTGTTATCCGGCTGACAGAGGGTTAAGTAAAAACCTTGTTAAAATGCTTTTATGTTTTGACCTAGATCATAGCCTTGTTACGATGCATTTGATTGGATTGATGACTTGTATCCTTCCATTGCTCATATTTAGGGAACTTAATTTTTCTTTTTCATTCAGCACTCCATAAGAGTACATGTATTCTAGTTCTCTCAATTGTGTGCTGCTGCTGCCTTCCCATTTTCAAGTGCCAACCCCCTCTCCCTAACGGTGTCGCTCTCCACCCTCCCAACATATATATTAAAGACCTGCAACAGGGATATTTCTGCTGAGGAATAGCTGAAGAGCAGACATTAAAGGCTGGTTTAATTGTATTCTCCTCCATTCCTCACATTGCTTAAAAGCATATGTTTTGGCACACACATTTTTTATGGTGCTGTGAGAAACGCAATCTACTGCACATTTTCAATTGGTGTCTGAGGTAGAAGGTGTACTTAGCCTGACGCTACCCCTTGTTGCCCATATATGTGCTCTTTGGGAAATTACAGAGGACCAAATGACTGAATCTTGCTTAAAGTGTTAGGCCCTGACAAGCATTGCCCTTTATATTCTGTCCCCTCCTTATTCTTTTTAAATTCGGTTTAATTTCCAGAGTGAAAAGTAATCGAAGAATAAACCATGCCAATTATAAAGATTGAAATCATTGAATTCAGTGTAGAGTTTTAAGAATACGTAAGATCGGTTTGCTTTTTAGGTTGAAGCCTAGCGTAAGACTGCGCACATGCGCAGTCTCGCTGGCGAGATTTAGTGATATCAGGGAGATTTCACTAGCGGGCTTTAAGCCCCACCCCTCTTTACCATTGGCTGGCGTCACCGTTCATGCTAAACGGTGGCCAGCCATTGGGAAAGAGGTGTTCGTAACGTACACTTTTCTCTTTGTCGGACGGCCCACTTGAACGGGCTCATCCGACTTACGTCTGCTGTAAAAGGTTTCTAATCTTTATGGGGCCATGGCCCCATAAAGATTAGAAGCCTTTTACAGCAGAAGTCGAACGAGCCCGTCCAAGTGGGCCGTCCGACAAAGAGAAAAGTCTCTGTCTTCACAACTACAGTCCGCTATCAGTACAATCACCTGGTTCCCTGGCTCCCAGCAGTCTTCTGACACAGGTGGATTCGAACCTCGCGCAGGTTCTTTCCCAGCTTTGACCCCAGACTCCTTACAGTTGCGGCGGCCGCCATGATATCAGGACTACCGCTCGCTCGACTCTCGTCTATCTTCGACTTCTATATAAAACATGTCCTTTGCCTATTTTGATTGCAGAATCACAGTACCGTTTCACGGCGACATTGCACTACAGGGCTGTGTAAAGTTTACTTCTTAACTACTGACCGATTCGCTTCGTGCTAAAACTAGAGTATATTCACGCCCCTGAATTAAAAATTATGTCCACTGGGTATTTTGCGATTTCAACGAGTTCACCCTATAACAAAATGGCTGCCGTGTGCAAACGACTGACTTCAATGTCTAAGCCACATCAGTGAACTCTGAGTTTGAGTGCTTTTGGATGACGTCGCGCGCAGTGTGTTGTGGGTGAAAACAGAACCTGGGAGATCGCTCCGCACACTCACCTGTGCCCACCCGCGGGCCGGGTACTCTGCCCAGGATGCTGAAGTTTTGTGCCGACCGCCGGAGCAGTTATGAGCCTTGGGTGGGGGCGGCGAGGCAGAGGGTGAGGGTACGGACGTAAAAGTGATCCCGGGGCTGAGAGTGGGGCTCTAGCTGGCGGCTGGGAAGGCAGCTGCTGCATTGCAGTGCTTATGTGGGACTTGCTTAGCTCAGGGCTTTTAGAGTCGGGCCTGGCAGCAGCAGTGACATTGACACTAGTGCATGTGTCTGTGTGTGTCGGCGTGAGTCACTGAGTTTTGACAAGGCTACTTTCAACTCGTCAAATTCACGAATAATATCCAATACAGTGCTTAGTCTTTCAGTCTTTGTACAAAAAAACATGAAAACACAAAACCGGGAATCTGAAGATATCATAACCTCGCTTCAGGTCTTCGCAGGCACTGTTGCCTTTCATATCCAGCACTAAAGCATTCTGGGTGTTGTAGTCTCGCTTTGCTCCTTTTTAAATAATCAGACTGTGTGTGTGGCTCTGTGTGTGTGTGCCTCTGTGTGTGTGTGTGTGGCTCTGTGTGTGTGTGTGTGGCTCTGTGTGTGTGTGTGTGGCTGTGTGTGTGGCTCTGTGTGTGTGTGGCTCTGTGTGTGTGTGTGGCTCTGCGTGTGTGTGGCTCTGCGTGTGTGTGGCTCTGCGTGTGTGTGGCTCTGCATGTGTGTGTGGCTCTGCATGTGTGTGTGGCTCTGTGCGTGTGTGGCTGTGGCTCTGTGCGTGTGTGGCTGTGGCTCTGTGCGTGTGTGGCTGTGGCTCTGTGCGTGTGTGTGTGGCTCTGTGCGTGTGTGGCTGTGGCTCTGTGCGTGTGTGTGTGGCTCTGCGTGTGTGGCTGTGGCTCTGCGTGTGTGTGTGGCTCTGCGTGTGTGTGTGTGTGGCTCTGCGTGTGTGTGTGGCTCTGCGTGTATGTGGCTCTGCGTGTATGTGGCTCTGTGCATGTGTGTGTGGCTGTGTGTGTGTGGCTCTGTGTGTGTGTGGCTCTGTGTGTGTGTGTGGCTCTGTGTGTGTGTGTGTGGCTCTGTGTGTGTGTGTGTGGCTCTGTGTGTGTGTGTGTGGCTCTGTGTGTGTGTGTGTGGCTCTGTGTGTGTGTGTGTGTGGCTCTGTGTGTGTGTGTGTGGCTCTGTGTGTGTGTGGCTCTGTGTGTGTGTGGCTCTGTGTGTGTGTGTGTGGCTCTGTGTGTGTGTGTGTGGCTCTGCGTGTGTGTGTGGCTGTGGCTCTGTGCGTGTGTGTTGCTCTGCGTGTGTGTGTGTGTGGCTCTGCGTGTGTGTGGCTCTGCGTGTGTGTGTGCCTCTGCGTGTATGTGGCTCTGTGTGTGTGTGTGTGTAAATGCAATAGGTCTCGCATTTGTGAGAGATTAAGCTATTGACAATGCCATTTATTTATCTGTTTTCAAAACCAACCCATAAATAGAAAGTTTGTCATTTACAATGCCAATAGCTCTAACTTTTTCGAAGGTGAGACCTATTGCATTGTCAATGCTTGTTCTCTACTATTTTGAAAATTTTTTGTTTACTTCTGTTTTTTAATCAATAATATACAGCCAAACATCTGCAAAGCCAGTAGCGCAACACGCGCATAAAGGCAAGACCCATTGGCTTTGCTACGTCTGGTTTCATTTTTTTTTCTGTGATGTGATAATCGTTCATCCCATTCCAACATGCACTTGCTTCAGTCTAAGCATCCCTCCCCCCCCCCGTTCCATCAACATGGGTTATTGTTACTACCAATATAATCTATTTCAATATTTTTAGGTCGAGCCTGGGCAGCAAATGTGCTGCGAGGTATGCTATATTCAGGTATGGACTTGAAGCTTCACCCATATTTGTCTTTCCCTTGTCATTTTCCTTTGTAAACTGTGGCTTTTCATTGGTCAATAGGCTTAGTAGTCCCTCCTTAGTACCATTTAGTCTCATTTTCTTAATTCATGAGGACACCCCTGTTACATGTGTTACTCAGTAGGCTTTAATTGCAGTTACCGAGCACTATTTGTTCAATGGTTTTCACCTGCAAGCTATTACAGGCAGGACACGCTCTCCGGCAACTCTTTATTTTTATTTTTTTCATAGCACGCCATGTTGATACAGTGGTGGCCACTCCTTTGGTTTATTTGCTCAACCAAATGCGGCTGCGTTATTTTTATTTTTTTTTGAATATTTTTTTTTTGTTTACAAGCACCGCATGCCAAGTGTTGACGTTATTAGCAGCTGTGCTCCTTTCTTTAGACAAGCTGTGTCTTGAAAAAGGTGCGCGGTTGCTATAAAAGTGAATCCGCGGCGTGGTGCGCTTTTACGAGAAAAAAAAAGCATTTGTTTGTCAACTTGACAAACAGATGCTTTTTTTGTAAAAGCACTCCATACGGTGCTTTCACTTTAATGGCAGCCGTGCCCTTTTCTTCAGACAAGCCTCGTCTAAAAAAAGGGGCGCGGCCACCATTAACGTGAAAGCGCCGGCATGGGGTGCTTTTACAAAAAAAGAAATTTGCAATGCAGTAGGTCTCGCATTTGCGAGAATGAAAACTATTGGCATTGTAAATGACAATGTCTATCTGTTTTTAAAACAACAGATAAATAAAAGGCATTATCATTTACAATGTCAATAGCTCAAACTCGTGACAGTGAGACCTATTGCATTGCAAATGCTTTTCCCTAATTGGCGCCTGCCCTAGATTATTCTTCCCTCCCCCTTTTTGCTCATGTTTGCTCCTTTTACTGCCCCACTTCCCTATAATTTCACACCCTTACCTGGCACACATCCCCACCCCATTGCCTCCCCCTGACCACATTTCCCTCCCTATGGGTTAACGCCACCTGTAACTGTTTCCTACTAAGCAGTGCTTGTTCATTTTACCAGACTTCAATGCATTTCTTTGTGTTGCTTAACCAGCCCTCAGAGGTTGACATTAAACCATTATGTGTTTGTCCTAGGCTGTTTGTAAGAAATATGATGCTAACAGGCCCAGTTTATGGTTACTGTATCCGTTTTTGGTTTATCTTTAAAAGAAAAGAGGTCCTTATTTTAACTTTATTATACTTTCAAACTTTTGTCAATTAACTATTTCTCTTGCTTACAAGACATGTCTTTTTTTAACCTTTCAAATAAAGAAATTTGCCATATGTAAATATTTGTTCGGTGTTTTACATATAAATGGTGGACAGCTGTCTAAATACCATGCTAATTAACACAAACTTCAATTCATTTTTTAACGCTTACCAGAATAGGTACAGCCAGCCATGTATACAGTGAAAGAAAGAAAAGTGTTTTTGTGGGACTTTTATATAAGCAGTCTCAAAAACAAGTGTTGAATTTGAAAGGAAGGAAATAGTATTCTAAGTAAACCCAGATTGAAGTAATGCGACCAGTGTTGTTTAATGCTCTCGAAGGCCACAGGGACTGGCACCTGTCTTTCTCCAGGTCAGGCCCAAAGTCCCAGTCCCCACAGTCATCCTATGCAAGAAGAGGAAACAGGACATGTTGCTAAAGGCAGTGCTGCTGTTAGACTCTGATCTCCTTCAATGGATAGATTACCATGCTGCTCCACAACTCAGACATTGGGTTCTTCGTCATACCCGGTGTTGGTGGATGTTACATCAGTGTTTGATGTAGCCCTGCACCGGGTGTGGTCTCTAGTGCCAGAGTTTCCAGCATCCAATGCAGCTTACGGCCTTCACACAAGCCATTTTTGTGGTGTTTCACTATGCTCCGGTTCCTGCTGGTGCAGCCTGAAAACCCATTGGATCTTCTGGATCTTCCGCTATCAAATGGCCAGCAGGTTCTTCATGGTTTCAGGTCGCCCCAAGAGGGTGCCTTTCCAGCTTCCGCAGCCACTGCACTTGCCTGAGCACCTCACTTGTAGATCATTCACCGGCATCTGCTCCAATGCTACCCAGCTTTGAAGCCCATTACGAAGACCTAAGCCATTCTCATGCCCTAAGAAGGTAGGCGCAGAGGCTATTGGAGAAGACCCAGTACATGGAAATGTCTCAAAATAAGTCGCAGCCCACAGACAAATATTCGAGCAGGATGGATGATATTATCAGCACTGTTCATGATGATTGTAGCAAGGTGGACAACTTACTCCCTCCCTCCTACGAGTACCAATGCTGCAGATTAGATCGCCCTTCGAATAGCCAGCAGGCTGTATACCTCTCCGGAGGTGGTGTTTTATTAAACTGTTAATCAGCAGCCATTGCAGAGGTAATCTGCTGCCATTGCAGAGGTGCCTTCCTTTGCAGCAGAGCTGAATAAGTATACTTAAGACTTTATTCTCTTCCATAGAGACGGGGAGATCAAAGTCTGTTCTCTCACAGAGATCTTCTAGCCAGTGTTCTCATCTTCAGAGCACTTGTCCCCGTTCAATGAGGCACCAATAGAACCCTTTTTGGCTGCTTGGGGTAAACCATATTTTACCCCTGCAGAGAATCGCCAGGTTACCTGCAGTTTTTAGGTGACCACAGCTTTTTCTCTGCTTACCCGTCCCAGGAAACACCTATACTGCAGGTGTTCTCCTACACTAAGCTTAACCCATAGTCCTTCCTCAGTGTGCCTTCTGATCAGGAGTCACAAAAGATAAAGGCCTTCATGAAAGTTTTTTCTTCATGGAGTTTGACCTTTAGGTACACCAGTGTTAACTGACTCTTGGCTAGGTACACCCACCCACTCTGAGAAATGATGCAGTTGATCCTGCCTAACCTACCAGATCGGCTTTGAGATCTTTGTTGATCACTTTGTTCATTCTTTCGAAATAGGCAGGATATGGCAACGTCGATATTCCAAGCAGGCCTAGACACTGGACTCTCTGGCAAGTTCAAGGGCAGGCATCGGACCTCATACCTATCTCCGCAGTAGAGGATTCTTGGGGAATGTCCAGGCAGATTTCGTCTAAATGTGGTTTGTGGTAAAGCTGATTTGACCTTGAATGCTTTAAACAGGAGTAACCTGTCCAACAGCTGCCAAACCAATTGCTGCAGCACAGCCTCCAGAGCCTTCAGTTTCGTGGCTGGCCATTTAAGCGTTGTATCAGATTTCCATGAATCTGCTGTCAGGTTGTGAAGGTCATACGGTTAGCGCTCTTCCTCTGCACAGAATCTGTTTGTTTGTGGCGGGGGGCATTGACGCCTTTGCATTGCATTGGTGAGATGTTGCACCTCCTTTACCCCAGCAAGGTTTGGCACTGGACGCAGTTAAAGGTCACATTTCAGCCAAACCACCCTTCATTATTCCCGTCCCCAGTTGGGATACGGTTCCTCAAAGGGTTGTCTTACATGTCTGTCCTTCACTTGTCATTATGGGTTATTGGAAACCTTAATTTGTTTACTTTTCTGGTGGAGTCTCAGGTTTGAGCCCATGCATAGCTGCCAGTTGCGGCTGTTGAAATTAAAAACAGTTTTCTTGATTATTACTTCAGCTATGTATGATTGAGCCATCCATGCCTTACTTTGTGGGCAAACTGGTTTTGATGACAAAATCGTTGTTCTTTCAAAAGGTGGTGACTCAGTTTCATATAGGCCAAGTGTGTCACCACCCAGCCTACATTCTATTCTACTCACCTCATCAAGGAGGAGGAGCGAGCCCACTGTTCAGAACCTCGTAGGGCTGTCGGCTGTTACATTGGCACAGCCTGAGAATTTTGGACTGAGAGTCTGCTGTTGGCGGGTGCGTATTGAAAGCTCTGCAGAAGAGGACGCTATCTAGATCGCTCATGGTCTGAATTAAGATCTGCCATGCGCATAACAAGAAAAAACCTCTTAAAGGCATTGAGGGCCCACTTCACCCAGACTCAACCTCTTGTAGTGTGTCGGGAGGCATTCCTGTCTGTCTGTGACATTAGCTTCAATCCACAACTTCACCAATATGTATTGCCCAAACTGGAAAATCCAAAGGTATGTCCATTTTGGAAAATATATACTGCAGGGTGTCCTGAAAGGACAATCTCCTCATACCTGCCACCTGGGAGGGGCATTACTGTGTTTTTTTATTAAGATTAGAAGAATCTCCAGGTAGAAGCATCTATCAGAAGAACGAGTCACTTACATTCAGTAACAGTCTTTCTGGTGGACTCTAACAACAGATTCCTCACTGATCTCACTCCCTCAAGTAGTTTTAGTTATAACAATACTAAGATTCCAAATTGGATTTTGGTGCACGACTATTGTTATAGATGGAGCAACAATATAGGCGATTAAACACATACTTTTTATACAGCGCAATCCTGAAGTCTAGTGTTTGAAGGTGCACTCGTGTAACTATGACCAAAATAAGGAAACTCAGTGAAATAAAGTTTTTTCCTTGGATCACTCAGTTCGGTCAAGCAGGGAAGCTGCAGTTGTTGCCAGATTTTCCAGTTTCACACTATGCAATTCAGCCACTAAATAGATCCCTTTTTCTGACATCATATGATAATTATCTATTCTCAATTTGTTAAGAGTGAGATCAGAGAGGGTGACTGCCAGAATACACATTTTATTTTTAGCAGTTTTACATTGCGTGGACCTTGGCTGAGGACATTAGTGTTTTACAGACGCGGACTGCATTACATATTTATTTTTTCAGCAAAGAGATACCTGTCATGACTCAAAGGATGGTGAGTGAAGGCTAACATTTGATCCTGGTTCTCCTTGTTACATGGTCAGCAGCTACAGCTACACAGCGCCTCCTGTGAAAACTTGGCTTGCTTTGGGCTCGAGATTGCAAGAGGACCTTGAGCTGAGCCAGAGCTAGGCATCTGGCTCGAGCTTTCAGTGGCTTGTCTACCTCTCTGCATACCTATTTTTCATTTGTGTTGACCTCTTAGTGCGTGGAAAAAATGGAGGAGGAGCTTATCTTTGGATGGCATCTATTTAACTGGTGATATCATGTCTAGGGTGGAAGCAGACCGAGCTGAACTCCACCTGTTGGCTCTTGAGAGCTGATAAAACATTTCCAGACCCAGTCTGGCTTTTGGGAGGATTGAAGTGGTGAGGAAACTATTACAGAAAATCTCAAACTTTTCTCGGCAATGTTCGGTATGCCAAAGAGACATATTAAATACTTAAGTTCTGCTTTTTAAAGTAGATAATAAATGGTCATATTTATTTTTGTACACGCTAAGAAAGACTTATGCTAGCGCTTTTAAGTAGCACATTATAGTTGCAGCATGCAGTAGTTCTATGCTAGCGCTTTTAAGTAGCACATTTTAGTTGCAGCATGTTTTCTAAATGTTCGTTAACTTTTTAGTTAAATGTAATGTATTTCCACCTTTGTGGCAGCAGCCATCTAAGCTTGCTTGTAAATAGAAATTATAGTTACAGGTGAATGCAAAAAGAAATCAGTTTTCGTTTTATGGTCTGGCTTGACAGTGCAGCTGGCCTCAGAATCACCAGAAATTGGGCTTCGGCTCCGCCCACATATCGAGATCCTGGAGAACTTTTTTTTTTCTTTTTTTTTTAGTCCTCATTACGCAACATTTAAAAGTCAGGAGTTTTCAGGGATCCTTCTCGATATTCGTGACACCCTTGAGAAAGGAAGCCCCTTACGTCCACATACTTATAGGGAGGAGGCATAGTTGGTCATAGTGGGTTGAGCTAGCCATTTTTGCTACTCTTACAAGCCTTTCTCATCATTGTTGCGATAGCGTAATCATTGGACCATACACAGAGGAGGTGATTTGGAGAGCCAGGAGTAATACCTTCAAGTTTCAAGTAGACAATTTATTTACCACACCCTTTAGTTCAATGCTTATGGTATTCTTCCCACAGATCCCAGAATCTAAATTTTTTTGAGGTATACCTCTTATTTTTATCTAATTTAAACACTTTCAAAATTGAGGCCAACCATTCACTATGAATAGGGGCAACCGGAGTTATCCATTTTACACAGATCTCCCTCCTTGCCAAGAGAATCAGAATGAAAAGTAACTTCTCTTGGGCTTTAGTAAGAGGCCTTCCCGCAATTGTTCTAGAGATCCCAAAAATAACTAAGTCCATACTTACAGAGAGTTGTCTTCCAAATACCCCTTCTAAGGTAGTACCCACTTCATTCCAAAAGGCATCCAGGCTGGGACAACGCCAAAACATATGTAAATCGTCTGCCCTCTGCAGACCGCACTTTGGACAGTTCTTCACTGTGGCCCCGTTAAATTTGGATAATCTTTTCGGAGTCCAGTAGGCTCGGTGTACAGTGAGCAAATGGTTTCTTTTAAGAGCAGCAGATGTTACAATTGACCAGCACATGTTCATAGATACTTGCCATATGTTACTTATATCCAGCGTCGGTAGATCTTTTCCCCAGATGTCTTCTGGGATTCGGAAGTCTTCCTCCCCGGCCGAGATTAAGGCCCAATACCAGTAGGAAGTTTCTTTCAAAAATGATTTAAACGTCCACATCTTCATCTCCAGGGTAGTATTACCTTTTCTAGTTTCTTTGAGAGACTTACTCCAGCTCTGTAGTTGGTAGTATTTAAATTTAGAAAGAGTGAAGTTTGTGTTCTGAGATAATATTTCCCATTCAAGCAAGTTATTCTGAATCAGAAGTTGACCCCATTCCTTTATTCCTGCTGATCTTAGCGATATTGCTAAGCTATCCTTAAGGCAGTCTGGTGTAGTATGAGAGTCCTAGATCGGGGCTTTTTCGCTGTAAAGGGGGATATCCAGCGTAGATCTGATACAGTACCATACTCTTGCGGCAGATTTCAGGACCTTTAGTTTAATTTTTTTGAAGAACTTAGGATGTCCGAATTTGTATAGAAAGTGGCTGGTGTTGTTTGTTAATACACATAAGAATAGTGGGTAATTTTCATATGGACCCAACAACACCCTACTACTTTTAAATTGGAAGGCTCTGCAATATTCTAGTAGGTCTGAGCTTGCTATTCCTCCTTGCTCTTTTGATCTTCTTAATTTACGCCATGCAATTCTTGGTTTTTTAGATGACCATATGAAGCTGGATAAGTCTCCCTGGATCTTTTTTATCTTATCTCTATTGAACTCAAGCGGGATAGCATTAAAAATAAAGGTGAATTTTGGTAGAATTGCCATTTTTATGATATTTGATTTCCCCAGGAATGTTAAGGGTAAAGCTCTCCAGACATTCAGTAGTTTTTTTACTTCAACCTCTACCCTATGTAGATTTATTTGTGTAATTTTATCAATCTCCTTTACCAGATCGATACCCAGGTATCTTAATTTGTCTTTACTAAAGGGGGATACGAAGTTTTCATTCCAGCTAATGGTTTCAGTTTTTGTTTGATTTATCTGGTAACCAGATATCCTACCGAAATTCAGCAAGGTCTCTTCTGTTGTTTTAAGAGCCTCTTTTAGGTCTGCGGTAAAGATCATGAGATCGTCCGCATATAATGCGACTTTCTTGTGCCACCCTTGGTAAGAGAATGGGGAAATTAAAGGGAGGTTCCTAAGGTGTTCTGCAATCGGCTCAATATAAAAGTTAAAGAGTAGAGGGGAGAGTGGGCAACCCTGGCGTGTACCTCTACCTATCAGGATGTTGTTAGTAAGGTGCCCATTAATTAATATTTTAGCTCTGGGTGAGTTATAAATATTGGCTACTGCTTTTACGATGTTTTCCCCTAGATTGAATTTCTTTAGTACTTCATTTAGATAGGACCAATTTACTCTATCGAATGCTTTAGCAGCGTCTATTGTAATTATTGATAGAGGAATCCTTTCTGTTATAGAGATGTCAATTGCTGCGATTAACTCGTGAGTGAGGTCTTGTAAGACGCTTAAAAAAAATTGCTTATCCTCCACATTGTTTGTTTAACCCCTTCGATGCTCAGCTCGTCATCACCCACGGGTGGCGTGTGCTGATGACGAGCTGAGCTCGTCATGTATCGCGGTAATTTTAAAATCGCCGCACAGCCCAAAAATCGCCGCAGCAGCGATGCGGTTAAGCAGGTTCCTGAGCTTGGACTTTCAGGGGCACACACGACATTGTAATCCATTAAAATGTCTTAGAGATTAGATAATTTGTGGTGTTTTTCTCTGGCAACAGCCCAGATGGGAGGAGGCAAACATTAACCTCTTCCACGGGGGGCTAATGCCCGGCGGTGCTAGGGGGGAGGGGCGGCGCCGTGGTGCTCCTGACGAGCCCAGGTCTTCATGCTGCACAGCTGGGCTCGTCACGACTCCGCCCACTCCAATAGAACTCCCGCACAGGCGGGGAATTAGCGGCACGTCGGTGGGCCGCGGCAGTTATGATGAGCTCAGCTCGTCATGAGCACAGCTCCACTTTTCCTCATGACGAGCTCAGCTCGTCATAAGCATGGAAGGGGTTAACCTACATGTGTTTTCGGTCTGGCTTGGCAATGGAACTGTTCCATGACCTTTTAAGCTTCCCTAATATTATTCTACAGTTCCTTGATTCCACACAAATACATATCTATTCTTATGCCATCTACTTGTAACACTTCACATTACCATACAGCAATCCTTTAATCCCAACATGTTAGCATTACCAGTACCTTATTAAGGCTTCATAATACAGGAGCTCCATATATATTCTTTTACGTTGTGTGCATTCTTTCTTTCCTTCCTTAAACCCAATGTTTTGTTATGCCTTTCTTATTTAAAACCCTGCTTTAGCTTCAATATGATTTCAATCATTTCAGCTTTTTTGTGCAGTTCTCTCCATCATGGTTTTTAGTGGTTTGTACCCATATATCCAACGAGCCTTTAACAAAAATAAAATAAGAACTGTATACAAGATAAGGGAGAGATCTATCTAGACCAGGGCACAAGTCTGGTATATACGGGTGGACAATGTCCACCCAGTATTTTCCCAGGTTTACACTGTCCACCCCTCCAAGGAGTTGGGCTCCACTGCAAAATATGCTGAAATCTTCCCGGTGTCATTTTCTAAGACCGGGACACATTCAGTTCCTGCATGTTTGTTTTAGATCTGAGCAACAACATGCAGGCGGCGAGTGGGTTTTTCCTATTTCAGACTCAAGCTGGCCCATACTAAGGGTGAATTTAAGGGGCCATAAAGCCTCCATTTGTTTGAGTATCCATACTGGGAGCTATCTGGAAACTCACATCTAGGTCCAAATGCAGTGTACGAGGAAATAAAGGTGCACAGCTTGTTAGCACGTCACATGTACTTGAGAGGCATGCTTTTGACTTAGCTCAGTCCCTATATATGAGATATGCATTCACGTAAGAATGTCAGATATGTTGGTCTGTCCCAGTGTTTACCCAAAACAACTGTTAAATATCACTGTTTATATCTTTTTTAACGCTACTCATCCCAAGGTAGGATGCCATAGTGCTTTACATCATACGTACATGTTACATTGACCAATCATACACGTTTGTAAATCATTGTGTAAGATATGTTAGTTAAAATAGTGAGGGTTACAAGGTATAGAAGTCACATATCATTCATGGCTCAATGTGCCATATTAGAAGGGTTACATTGCAACTGCCAATAATAAAAGGATCTCTGAGTTAGTCCCATTTACCTACCTACATAAAATTAAAATGGGTCATCTGCATATTATATGATGTGCTTTGCAGGGGACACCCAAACCCTGTATGCTATATTGAGTCAAAACTGGGACTAGACAAAACCTAGATATTTTTGGCAAATAAGGTAACCACCAGGTTTATCTTAATGATATCATTATTCCCTCTGATTTACTGGGAACACCAAGGTTTCTTCAGTAGGTGCCTTAACCCCATAAGATATTTTAAGATTCATACTTTGCAACCAGTTAAGCAGAACAGATAGACTTACTTACAAATGTTTCCTTGTTGACAATTTCTTTGTGGAAGAGTTTTTAAGAAATAAATGTTGAAGTTGAGGCTCAGATTTTGCATCAGGGTGTTGTGACTATTCTGGCACAGCCCTGCTGCAAAATCTATTTTGGGATTTACAGTCCCACACAAATTCAGTTTGTGTGGCTATGCAAAAAAAAAAAACTAACGCCCAAGGCAGAACATTGCCCTACATTGAGTCAGGTAGGCGTTACATGACTGGTGCTTTGGTGTTTCTGGGCATCCTTTTTTTTTTTACGCAAACCCATATTTACAAAGACTTGTAAACATAGTTGTGCACAAGACCAGTGAGTCTACCGGAGGCTGACACAACAAGGAGAAATATCTTCCTCTTCATTTTTTCTTTACATGTATGCCACAGACAGCAGCAGACATACAATGAGGAACTAGCCTCATGGAATAGTTTGTGTGGCTTTGTGTAAAAAAACAAATTATATATGCTGCCTTGTTACATACCATCAGGTAGGAATTACATTGGTGGTGCATGGTTGTTCCTGTACATCCATCCATGTATTTTGTGTACACCTAATAAACACAGTCTTCTAGAGACAAGCACACTAATTTTCCATGAGTCGCCTCTCGAGTCCCACTTCCTGTCAAAGGATAATGGTTATTCCCCATTTATACGAGGTGACGTTCCAGGTAGGCCATGCTAGGGTGTTCAAGCCATAGAATCTCCATTATCGCTTTGAGAAAGTCACAGTGCCACCCTGCCGTAGCATGTCAGTCAGAGTAAGTTGCCCCCGAGGCCTGGCGGCCCTGTATTCAGTCTTATCCATTCTTGCTGTAGGGGATGTTCAAAGTACCCTGGCTCCCATCTGTGGTCCAGCGGTGAGCAGACATCTGCATACCCTGTTAGAGGTGGCAGGCATTCATGTGCGCCACCACCTATGCAATAATTTTCCCTGAATCCGGCGGCAGGTCGTGGGTCCACCTGGATTGTTCAGTAGTTGAATCGTTGCTCTTCCCCACTGGTAATGGCTTGCTTCTCCTTCAGTTTCACACGGCTCTAGGGCACCAACCCTCTCACTTCACCACAGTCCCTCCTGGCATACAGAGAAATGACCTGTTCAGTTCACAGCATTGCACAGGGTGACAGCCATCTTCTTGATAAAGCAGTAGACCAGGGTGACAGCCCTCAATCATCGATGCAGCCCCCACCTGGCATACAGAGGTTATGGGCAGCATACAGGTTTTCTGCATTCACTTTGTGCAATTCAGCCACTAAATAAGCTTCTCTTTATTGCTCCTATATCACATCAGAGATTGATGTTTTGTCTTAAATTTTTGGCTCTTAAGGTTAGAGTGTGGCTGACATGCAGAAGCCACCTGAAAGTCAAATGCATCCTAGATTCTTATACATGGTGCAACCGGACAGCCTATTAAATATAACACATGAGGGCGACTACCCCAGGATCTCACAATTTGGCCAAGCTGGGAAGCCCAGGCTCATCCCAGGTTTTCTGCTTTCGCATTGTTCATTTCAGCCATTAAATGGGCATCTCTTTTTTTCTCCTTTTTTATCAAAGGTTTATGCCTTGTCTTTAATTCTGGCACTTGAGGTTGGAGCATGGGTGGCAAGCAGATGTTGAAACTGCATTTTTCACTTCAAATAGGGACTGCATTGGATAATCCTGCTTGCTCCTCCATGATCCAAATATTTCAGTGTTGCACAGAAGTATCTAAAACCGTCAACCACCACAAGAAATGATTTACAAACATTTGAAATTATGTGCTTTATTTGCCAGTTCCGAACACTAATTGTTGAAGAGCTGTTTTCCTTGAAAGGAAGACCATTTTCATTTTTGTAGCTCTGGAAATTTGAGAGCAGTGGATATGGCAGTGTTAAGTTTTACCAAGTTATTACCCTGCCAGTATTTGGCTGGTCTTGTATGTTTGCCCTACTCACTCCTAACTACTGTAGCGATGTTTCAAAGTTTGCCATGCACTGTAACTTTGTTATGATGATGCTCCTAGGTTAGGGAGTCCTGATTTCAATGGTGCAGGGGTCAAAAGCTCTAAGAAACCCACTGAATACAGACTATTACTATATGTTACTAATCAAGCAGTCACAAGTGCAGTAACCTTGCAGACACCAGAGCTATGATTTGAATGGTGCAGCAGGTGCAGTGGCACAGGGACCAAAAGGTCAAGGAAACCCTCTGAACACAGATTATTGCTATGTTTCACTTCTAAATAGCAGTCCGGAGTGATTATTTTGGTTCTTTTGTAACCTTTGCACCTAAAGTAGAACATTGCCTAAATCATCACTGTAATAAAAGCTGTAACCTATTGGACTTTTCTGTCTACCTACAACTTATATTACATTCAACTCATTTATGTGGCACATTTTCAGTTTTGGTGGTGTCCCAAAATGCTTCTGAATCTAGACACACAAACACTTTGGCAATGGCATTCTCCATTCTATAACATTAGAATTTCAGCCATTGTTTTTAACCTACCATATGGCATTCCATACCAAGCATTGGCAAAGCCAATAAGTCTCACCTATGTGAGACCTATTGGCTTTCTCAATGATTTTTAGCCATATTATACAGCTCCACTAGCTTCAGTGCATCACAAATGTACATTTAAAAAAGTGCTATGTCATCCAACATTTTTACATTACTTTCGGCCATTTGCAACATAGCAAAAACACTTAAGTAAAAGACAATAAATCTCACACAGGCAAGAACTATTGGCTTTGCCAATGCTTGTTCTTGAGTTACTTTTCTCCTAATTTCCTTCCCATCCTATGATACTAGGTGGATTACACTTATGTTGATGTGAAGCTGATACTTACTTTGAAAATGAGCAAAGATAAAACCGGTCATACCACTGAGTGATTTGTACCCGTGTTTAGTGCAATAATGCGTTTAACCAGGCTACCTATCACCTTCCAGAACCATTGGGGCATTGCAAATTTGTGTTTGCAATCAATTTACTTGTAACCTAAATATGTTCAGCTTTTTCTAGATTGCTACAAAGCCATTTTGGGGGTAGGTGATTATTACACAGTAAAACGTAGTTTACTCTCTGATCTGTACTACATAAATGTGTGAAGACTTTTTGTATCTATATTTTAATATACAATTTTGAACTTTTCTGTACCAATATTTAAACAAGAAAACAAAAGTATTGTCATGTGCAAATTTTATTAGTGACGTTTGCTTTTTGAACACAAATGACACGTCAGTAGTATTATTGAGCTCCGCTGTCACCGATTAAGGAAAAAATGGAAAAAGTTGCTTCAGCTGAAGCATAGTAGTGACGCAAAATAGCTAGAGAAATACCGAAGATTGCGGATGACGAACTTACTGATGAAGTTGGAAGCTGCTGTTCACAAGAAAAAGTCCACTCAGTGTGTTGGCTGTGGATAAAAAAAAGCTGGTTACTGCAAAGACGACTGTCAAAGAATGGTTCTATGACTCGTAACAATGGGAAGGTGGATCTGTTGGAGGACAGGAGCATTAGTATGTGGTTTGAATGCAGAAAGGGAGAATGTGCAATTTTAAGGTATCCTAGTCCTGTACAATAAAGTGAATAACCTGATACCTCGTGATGTCGTTTTTATGTTATTACAGTAAAGTGTGTGCGCTTCTTCGTTTTAGTCGGTGCTAACCTACATACCATTGCATACCATGCTAAGGGTACTTGATGTATATTCCTAGTTGTTAAACGATTGCTGGGAAAATGTAAACGTTGTACCATAGTGCTAATAATTGAGCATTATGTTTAAACTGGTATACAAACCAAGCAATGGCGAAGCTAGTAGGCCTCGCTTAAATGTGACAAAGTATGTAAACGCAAAAGTGTATTAATTTTGTTTAGCACTTTAAAGCCTGCTCTGTTGGTGTTTCCAATGATTGGGAGGGGGCAGAATAGCAAAAAGATTCACTTTGTATATAGAATGCATGTAGGTGTAGGAGATAAATAATTAAATGTGACAAACAGTGTGATGATTGAGTGTACTTTTCAGAGGTAAAATATTTCATCATGCATTCCAACGGAAGCATTTACTAGAAGGCAGAATGATATACCAAACGGCCAATAGCGAGACGTGAAAGGGGTATAGAGAGGAATTTACTTAGCTCATTCTTGACCCAAACATTTTCCAAGCCAGTGATGTTGGGATCTGTTATCTGTACCAGTTGTCCCACAAATACATTTGCTCTAGGATTACTGAATTCTGATGGATACATCTGCCAGTGGATTCCTCACCTATCAATCAAAAGACTGCATTTGGAACAGTAGTAGTAGTTGTCAAGTAATTGAGAGGCAAGAGAAACAAAGGCTTAGAGGGCAGTGGATGAGTGGTTACCATGGAGTGGTGTAGTGCAGCGGCCAGGGCAGCTGACTTCGGAGCACAGGGTTCACTGTTCGATCGGCAGCTCAGCACTGCACCATGCGACTCTGGGCAATAGCTCACTTAATTTCCACGAGGGCCCCCAGCGCCTTGAGACCCGTAAGGGTGAGTAGTTTGCGCTTTACATATACAGATTTATTATTATTAGTGTGAGGGAAAGAAAGTGGTAATGACTCAACTACTGTTTCTATTTATGGGTTTTTGTAAAGAGTGATTGGTTATATCCTTCAATAATTAGTGTCATTAGTTTATCATTTTGGTGGGGGAAATTCAAACAAACTTTTAATGACGTGGCTTATTATAATATTTGCTGTTCACGTGGCCTCAAGTATCAGAGTGGGGTGCGTGTATTAGAGTTTACTACTCAGTATGAACCCAGAGGCTTTTTAATCATGACGTTGTTCGGTTCGCCATGAAGTTCTTTGAATGTGTGGCAGTGTTTTTTTTCCCTTGAATTGATTTAAGGTGGGTTTTTCAAAACACTTTCGGCCGCCTGTTTTTATGCTGGCCTACTATGTGCTTGATGAAACACTTCACACCCTCTAACACACCCACGCACGGCTGTTTTTGCCACAGTGGTGAACTGTAAAGCAGGAAGCCGTAGATTTTGATATTTACGAGTGATTTTACCCAGTATGTCCTTTACTCTACTCCTTTTAAAATATAGAAGTAGCTTTTTGACCCCACGGAGCTATAGTGACCGCAATTTGATATCCCCATCTGTGCCACACTGCAAATCTGAAAATGAGATTTGTTTGGTCTTTAAAGCAACTGTAGTCTACTTCGTCTTTGCATTCTCCTGCCAGGTATAGTGTACCAGCGCATATTGTGGCATGTGATGCAAATTAACTGATGTGGGGT
Source organism: Lissotriton vulgaris (assembly GCF_964263255.1). Taxonomy (NCBI): domain Eukaryota; kingdom Metazoa; phylum Chordata; class Amphibia; order Caudata; family Salamandridae; genus Lissotriton; species Lissotriton vulgaris. The sequence continues at coordinate 227,567,617 of NC_141696.1, forward strand.
AAAAGTGCATCGATTGCGGCTGGTGGGAGGGGCAGGCTTCCACTTACAGGAAATAAATAGCTTCTTCTACAAAAAATTGCACTTACCGTAACCTGTGACCTCATTCTCTTCATATGGTCATGGGTGTCTTGGCTGATTTGCAATGTTATTCAGTATTACGATGGACACATCACGTTTCCGGATATATATATATATATATATATATATATATATATATATATATATATATATATATATATATATATATATATATATACGAATGTATAAATATGTCAGTCACGAAATTTATTTATGAATGCTCTCCAGAAGCAGTAATCAGAAATGCTTTCCCTGTCTGTATTTGTTCTTTTAAAACCTGCCCTGAAGCGCACACGTGTATTTCATATTATTGTATTACTTCCTCCGGGGTGAAACATGGTAGGAGTTTATTAACCGTAATACTATGACGCTAGACACGTTTTTTAGGACAATCCCTTAAATATCGAATATTTTCACATGGAGCAATTTTATAATTAGATTGTCTTCAGATGGCATAGAATGGAAGCTTTTTAAATTAATAAAATTATTGTAGTGATATAGGCACATCATGTAACCGTTTTCCACCGCAGTTCCTTTTTTTTTTTTTTTTTTTGCTCTTTGTAAATGCATTTGAACCCTGGCTGCTGATTTGTAAAAACGTTATTTTGGTTTTTCTTGCTGGATTTTGCTTGTTCATGTTCTGCGGATTTGCCTTATTCGTTCCCCTAATTATCAATCGTATTTCTAAACTGCTACTTGAAATTCTCAAACTTCGAAAGGTGTTCTGCTCTATCAATATTCAAACCTATATCGCATTCATGTCTGTAGCTGTGTATAGCTCCTCCAACAGTAACGTTTTACAAAAACCAAGACAACACAAGAATCGAAAGGCTTGTTGGCCTTTAGTAATCGTAGAGACATTGTCACCCATAACACTGCTGTATCTTTGTGCTGTCGCTGGGTAAGGCAGGGAAAGAAGACTGGGAGCAGAAATTCCCAACATGGAATGGAAAACGTCATTTATTCGTTGACACCGAATAGGCAGTTTTATTTTTACTGTTGTGCGTTCTGCTATGCTAATTGATCAAGGAGTTTCCAATATTAACCAACGTATACCTACTTGTGGAGCAAGGTCCAAATATTCTTGGAACCCCCTTTTTCTGCTTCCTCATAAGTCTTGCACTTTTCATGCTAGCCCACCTCAAACGGCCCTAATATTCAACCAAAGCCCAGACTCTGGAGAAAACGTGAAACTTGCACTTTGTTTCTCTTATACTTTTGGTCAAATGCATCGTCAATACTGATGGTGCCAGTTATTTATTTTTGAGGTTCAGTATTCTGCTTTGAGGTGGGGGAAAGAAGGGAGAAGTGCTTTCAATGCTCCACAATCGCTGGACCCTTGCCCTGCAATTTTTATCACTGGATAGATAGTGCTTTTAAGACTGGACCCAATCAGCAATGATTATGCCGGCTACCTTACTGGGCTCACTTATTGAAGGGCTGTCCTTTCTTCTGTGCAGAGCGTGTGCGTACCTTTCCCTGAAACGGTTGTTGTGTAAAAGTGAATGCTCTTTTCGTGAAGTATTCAGCGGTAGAGTGGAAGCACATTCTCCAGTTCATTGCTTCTCAAATCACTGGAGTGCAGCTTTTATGGAAATTGGAGCTGTTGTTTAGAGACTCATATCAACATACTGTGGATAGTGTCTACCTTTTTGAAGACATGCCCCACCATCTGAGGAACTGAAGAGGACCTTGATATGGATATACCGTACCTTAGAATAAACAAGCCGGGACATAATCTTTTCCAGTTTCTATTCTTCTGATTTTCCTGTCAGCAGTCCACTTTTCTGGTATGAGTGACCTGAGCACGCTGCAAATCATGCTGGTGGAAAGCTCCCATGAATATAGAGTTAATCTTTGGTTTCGCTTCATTCAGAACGCTGAGCCAGGAACTAATCATTGCCTGCACCCTTTCAGCTGTGCTAGATCTATTGGGGTGCCTTCCGGCTCAGGAAAGTCCTCTAACAATGTGAGGTGAGCAGGTGCTTCAACAGTTATGGTTCCATCTACAAACATCGGAGCTGGTTTCCAGATGGGTGGCAATGCGAACATCTGTTTGTCAACCCAGTTTCATGAGCATGGCACAAGCTGTTCGAAATGTCCTCCTATAGAGACCATGCAGAATGACATGGATTTTGAAAGTGGTACAGGGACTAAGGCTTCAGCCATTTGTCTGGGTTCCAGAAGAATGTCTTGAATAGGTGTTACTTTGATCATCCTTCTCTTTAAAATATTAGGTTTTAATTGTTAGTTTCTTATGCTGATCCAGACTCTAATGCATCGCTAATATGTTGGCTCTCATCATCGGTCATTCCATGACATGCTTAAGCATCAAGACAGTTTGTGAACATTGTGCTGTCTGATTTTAATTTTTTGGTAGTAGCCTTGGTTTGTTGTGCGTTGTTTTAGATCCTCTTTTGCCATTGATTTTTTTTCCATTTCTAGTTGTGCTGGTTTTCGTTGCATACTATATTTTTGATACATTTATGGCCTATCTTTTTTTTTTCTTTTAAAGAGTTGAGCTCTGCAACTGGAGGGCAAGCAGTTCTGTTGGCCTGTGTAGCCTACATACTGTGACAAGAAAATACATTCATAGTAATGTTATGCTTCTCTTTATTTGTTTTTTAAAATAGACTAAAAATCTAACTAGGCACATTAAAAAAAAAGTGACAGCATTATGGCCAAAGCTTCATCTCGCAGAATTCCTACGCCACAGTATCCCTTTTTTATTTCAACTTTGCTTTGACAAGGAGCAGCCCCTGTTACATTAACTCAACAAATACTGTTTCCCTTGAAAATTGATGTCTCCTTTCTCTGACTATACATTACTATTCGAAATGTTTCTTTTCAGTATGTGTGTAGATAGTTGGTATTTTGAAGTGTTCTTTACACAAAACGCTATTCTTCTCTAAACGACGTTTTCATTAATTTCTGATGAATAATCTATTTGATGGCTCACGTTATTTCAAACGGGAAAGTACTGTATTGTCACCTCTTGTCGTACATTTATTTCATTTAGTTGTGCTGTTGCACGTTAATGGTGTTATTTCATCAAGTGCTCTGCTTTTATTCCCATTTGTAACTGTTTTGATTTTTCAACTTAAGTATTTGAAATGTGCAGCCGCATATGCCAGTTTTCTTTTAAATGCTCTTGTTGCGAAGTTTATTATTTAAATCTTCCACTTCAGTACATGGGAGCTGGTTTGGACATTCGTTTGAAGGACATTTTTTTTTTTTTTTTGCATCAGACCATGTTTATTATCAATATTCAGACATGCAATTGTCATACGACAGCTGCATAGTTACTGAAAGTTTCTATTTTTGTTATTTGGAGTTTTGATGGTGGATCCACTTTTTCCCACCCAGAAGACTGACTACAAAATCACTGTGCATTCCAGATGTCACTTTCCTACCTTTACCCTCCCCATCCCCAGCCACGCTTGAGTCTCTCTTGTAGTCTTGGTCCAACTCTAGCTTTACATGTTTTTCATTCAGTGAAGTTGCCTTCTCCTTTTCAGGCGTAGAGACTTGCCTCTTCCCCTCCCCCAGTCACTCCCTCCTACCTAGTGTGGTGCCCTGTTTGTAACCAGGTGTTCTGACTAACCGCTTTGTGTGGATGACCTTAAGGTCATGTGAGACACAGAACATTTTACTTTGTCATAACTACATACAAGCTTATTAGCCTAGAATCTAGAGCAAAAAGCCATATATTGTATTCCTTAGACACCGGCATCCAAAGCGACCTCTATCTGATGACATAGGTAATTTCCTGGAAAAACCAAAGGAAATGATGGACGGAGCGTTGACAATACAAACACTCACCCATAGGTAATTTCCTGCCATTGCTTTTGCTGTGTGAATTTGGATCAATGGCTGTCTTGCATTTTCTTTAGGGTCGCTCAGGAAGAGCACATTGCAGTGATCTATGCAGGAACCTGTTCTTAATAACTATTGCTTCAAATTTGGCTCCAAGAATTGCAGTACCATAAGATTTATGTATAATGGCTGCACCTTTTTTGTGGGGTCTTAGAAGACCTTTTTTCTGCACTCAACGGACTTCTTTTTTTCATTGTTAAGTTAGTCACCTTTTGGAGCTCCTCTAAATTATTTAATCAAGTAAATCGTATTACTAATATATCTATTTTACCATAATACCAGTGTCAACAATTGTTTGCCCATCCAGCGTTTAGCAGCTTTTACAGATTACTGGATTTATAAATTGCTTGGAACTTTGAAGAATAGTTGTTGCTTCATCAGTGGTAGGAACATTTATGAAGTGTTTCTTGTACACAGGTTCACAGGGAAAAGAAGTTTCGATGAAATCTTTAGAGTTTTCCTTGGCTGACTTGTGATGTATTCCGTCAGAAAATTGAATGAAGAGCAAATACATCTTAATTTGTCACGTCCGCTTCTTCCCGAAGGCCCTGAGTCCAGATTTTTGGATTGTGAAGCTGGTCAACTGGCTTCAACATTAAAAGCTACTTAACATAGTATCAGCCAAGATTGCATCAGTCAGCTTGAGTGCTTTGTTTGGAGGAGCTACTTACTATGTTAATGTATAGTTGCAATGTGTACATCAGTATCTTTCTCACTGGGTCGATTTTGTCGAAGACTTTATGTCACCCAGAGGAACTCTTATAACACTGGAGGAAGGGCCAGTGGTAAAATAGAGGACTCTAGTGCTGCTTATCTTCCTCTAGAATCATTCTAGTGCAGTTTATATCCTTTTCCTATCATTAGGAAATTAAAATGTTGAATTTATATTGTGTGCCTGTAGCAGAGTTCTTGTTAGCATCTCCCTTCTCCACCCAACTTTGGATTTCTGACATTCAGACTTGTTCTAATGCTAGTTCTGTGATTGATAACGTTTTTCACCTTTTGTTCCTCTTTAAAGATTTATTGGTGTATCCGTCACTTCTTTAAGTAGACTGCTTGTAACTCTTTTTCAGCTTTCATCTGTTCTGTATTCTTTCGTAGTGGATCAATTAGTTTTTTTTTTCAAATTTCGCGTTGATGCTATTTTCTGACTGTATATTGTTCTGGCTCTTGTCTTGTTTGAAGTCATCCTGGTGCTCCTAGCATGGTAACTTTCTGCTCCATGTAAGTATACCCTTAAACATAACATGGCTGTTAGTGGTTGATGTGTGTGCACACTTCAGAATATCTTTCTAGACTTTTTTACTTGATTAACTTGAGAACCTCCACATTTAACATACATTGACAAATGTAATGATACAAAAGTCAAACCGATTTCAAGTTTCCAAGCAAACAAACAGAAACATGTGCAGTAGTGCAAGTTCCCTAACTCAAAACCGATAGCACCAGTGGTGTCAATAGCAGTTTAAGATTCTGTCCTGAATTACAGCAGAGATATCAACAGTTGAAGTAGTGCACATTTTCTATCTCACAGAACAGGTTCAGCATTTGCATCAAAACTACATATTAGTTCCATGAAAAAGAATTTGGTTCATAAGGAAGAATCTGGACTACAACCAGGCAAAATATTTATCCTTTGCGAAAAGGGTAAACGTAGTTTCCTAGGTTGTGGATCGATTAATCCAATGAGGATTAGAACGTGGATCCAGAGGCTCATGGGATACCAGATGGTCTGTGTAGGAAAGCCCATGCCAAGCATCATATGAGCGCTCTTCATCACTTGGCAGAACATTTGCACCAGCTTGCTGCAATTTATGGCCCCATCGACAGAGTACGGCTGTGAGAACTTTTGCCGTGGTGCATTGTGGTACAAATTGGATGCATCTTTGGGGTACCCTCTATCCAGAGGCTTTTATGCAGGCAGTTGGGAATTGAAAGGTGGCATGTCCCTTCTACTCTCCAGTGTTGTGTGAATCAACAGCATCATAGTGGACACGCACAGAAAAAGAGTCATTAATTTCAAAGTGTTCATATGAACAGCAGGCGTGATTATTTTCTTTCCTAGGTGAAGAGGAGTTCGGGATCCTTAAAGAGTGGCTTGATGCTGAATTAAACGCAAGCATTTTTATCCCCCCTCTCTACCACCCCATAAAATTCCTGTGATTTAAATGGTATTCCAAAAGATCAAATGGAGTCTTGGAGTGCTCTCTAATCCTGTTGATTCTGCCTTGTCCTTGCTAAGTCTGGTACTATGAACTACTCCAAAGCTACAGACAACACAGGTTATATGCATCAGACTGATCTCAACCTCTCCACATTGTCTCTACAGCTGTCCGTGCTGGCTACCGATGAATTTTGTTGAAGGTACTTTGTCTTCAGGGCCTTTCACAAGACTGTCTTTCTTGCCAACCGAGTGGTCCCTTCTGTCCCGGCATGACTCACTGGACCTTTAGACCTTGTTCCAGTTAGCTATTCCTTGCATTGTGAGCCCGCTGTGCGGGCAAAGCTTTCCAGCCTCCCTCCCCCTTTTGATTTTTGAGGGGGACATCCTCCATTTTACCTTTGCTTTATCTATAGTAACTTAAAGTTTCGCAAGGCCATAACACTTACCTATTTTTTAAAGTAATGACTGTTGTCTTTCTGTTTCCGTTTTCATAATGCCAACATTCCTCCAGGTGTCTATGCACTATAGACAAAAAAAAAAAGTACTCCAACTGGACCATCTCTTACTCCCTCCAGTGTGAAACCGTTCTGGCCAAGGAAGCATGGTAAGTGCAGCTGGAGCGTTTAGCTGCCTAAAAGCCAAGCTTTCAACATCGCATTTAAGAACTTGAAGGGTATGGTGACTAGCATGCAATCTTTCATCCGAACCCAGTATTACAGCATGGGCAATACAGCAGTGCCAGTGGAAATCGTTGAAGACCTACCTGATGCTTGTGAGGAGCATAAACGAAACAGTCTTAGGGATTAATCCCAGGTCATTGAGAAAGTGAAGGGGCATCTGATTGGTCTAATGCACTTGTTCCCTCTGGTATAGTCTCCCATAGCCAATTGGGCTTGATCATTGGCAAGTTGATGCACAAGCATTTTGAATCAGCAGTAGTGGTCAGCATAGAACATTCTTTTATGGAATAACCCTTTCTTAGTGTTCATAGCATTGACCATTTCAATATTCACACTAGAAACTGCTTACGTCTTAGACTATTTCATGATGATAGGACAGTCTAGTTCTCCAGATTTAGCATACCTTTAAAGTACCAGATGAATGAAGAGGTTGTGCGCCCTCCATTTTTTAACGTTCCCATCAATTTTTAGGTCTGGCTTAACAGTTAAGCTGTCTGCCCGAGCTATTATTAGTGCTGTAAAACACAGTGGGCTTTCTCTGTAACCAGAAGAGTATTGCTTATACCTCCTGCCTGTTTGTTGCATCTTTCTGGAAATTTAAGTGCACTCAATCAGCATACTGTTTGTCATAGTAAATTATTTAGTGTGTGTGTGTATGTATATATAAATAAATAAATATATATGCTACCCTTACCCCAGGTTTGGCAAAGCCTATAAGTCTGACTAAACCGAATTTGAGCATGCAGCACATACAAACACCATTTGTGCACAGATGTATATTAAAACACTAAAGCCAGACATGTTTCTTTACCAATGCTTGTTTGTGCTTTAGTCTCTGCCAAGTCAGGGAATGTATTAGACCAGTGTTTTGTGAACTTTTGAGGTTGTAATACCTGCTGAGCAACTACTAAGGTCAATGTGCAACCCAGGTCTTACTGTGAATTAATTGACACTGTTGCTCTGCAAGCGCACCCACTAAATTGGGACCACGCCCAAGGATGCAGCTACTCTGCAGAAAGAAAGGGAATAGTTTTAATTTCCCAAACATGGCGCTTCCAGCAGGCAGAGTGATAGGTTTCTAATGAGCACATGTACCATACTTATGGATGTTTATACCTGAATCCTCACCAGGAAGTACGCATGGGGGAGATTTGTGACATGTTCATCTATATCTGCAAATAGTACACTTCAAAAAGTAATGATGCCTTGCAAATGACACTGTAACACTAATACAGAACGGTTGGCAAGGGCACACACTCTTGTAACCGGTTTCTATACAGAGCTGACATCGCCAAACCAGCCATTGGATCTGAGCACAATTCATTTCACGATTGGGACAAATGAAAATAATACCACACACCTTCCAAGGGCAAACGTTCCTCATGTCCTGGAACATTCCTGCGACCTTGGTGTGACACACTGGGAGTGGCTTTTGATTGGAACGGATTCGACTCGTAGAATGTGATGTGGTTTGCATCAAGGACATACCAAAGACTCCGGGTTACAGACTACCCAATCCGCAATCCTGTTTTAGTAATTTCTGGAGTGACAATGCCTACCACCCAGAAGATTGTCTGAAGTCAACACTGTCGAGGGAATTTCCTGTCTTCAAAAGAGATGGCAGATGTGCGAGAGCGAATCTTGAGCCAAACAAGGCCATAGGAGTAGTCAAACAATTTTTCTAGCCAACCTAGAAAGATTGTACCCAATTATTCAATTTATGCAGAGTATTTTAGCACCAATGAGTAGCGGACAGTTGAACATGGAAAAAATAAAATATGGCGGTATTGTAGATATTTGTGGACCTATGTGCATCCAATGTGTTATAATATTCTGTGCTTATAAAACGCCTGTTCAGCCCCTTGGTGCTGAATAACAGATGTATATTGTTATCCAACTGAGTCGTGCTTATTATAGTGACTTCTAAAAATGAATGCGGAGTGGACCTGCGGGGAATCAAACCTATGACATAAATAAAACAGAGTCCTGAGTGGTTATAAATGTCTTCTGAAACGCCGGACTCCGCTTCTGTACATACAGTAGATCTCAATTATTGACTGTTCACTGGTAATGTGGATGGAGAGAGGTTTCAAGTTGGATGTTGCACGACACGGAGACAAGATTTCAGAATAGTGCCATTAACAAACAGAAGGTGGCCGTGGAATCCTGGTCTGTGAGTTATAGTACATAGGTCATAGTCTAGAGGTTTGTGGGCTTAGGCAGACATTATACTGCGGAGAATGTCTTCCATTCTTTCCTGAACGGGAGGTGAAAGAATATCAGTCTTGGATACAGCCAGGGAGTGTTCCAGAGTTAAGGCAGGAAACCTGTAAATAGATTTTTTTGTGGTGTATTGGGTGTTTCTTGTGTGCTAGCTTAGCTGTAGAATTCTCTCTGGAGATTATTAGCTTACTGTATTTAATTTTCTCAGATGACCTGCTATGCCATAAAGGTAGTATGCGCTGTGGGAGGGAGCCAGTGTATATCATAAATTGGGGGAGATTTGCCACAACTAGTGAGACTATGGGCATCTTTAAAGGATGTTTCTAGTAAACCATTAAGCATCACAATCCCTCAGTCCTAGTGATATGACCACCAGTTAATAAACCATTAAGCACCACATTCTCCCCCTCAGTCATTGTGATATGGCCACCACTTATTTTGCAATTGGTGGAAGTGAAAATGTCTTCTGAAAGGTGGTCAACTGGAACTTTCTTGCCTGCTTGGTCATTTGCCCGCACTTGAAGTAGCAAAAAAGGGGGCATCTTGCTTCAGTTTGTCCATCTTGCATCACCAAGACTGCTTCCTTGACACTGGAGGTGGATCGCCCTGCAATTCTGGCTTCTTGCACTACTGGGACACCACGTGGCTGTAGAAGAGTCATTTACAGGCGAGCCTGCGGCAGAGAAAGCAATAAGAGTGAGTACTAACTGAAACCAGCCCAATATACTCTGGAGGTGTGGCTGCCAGCTTGTGTGTGGGGTGTGAGCCTCCTACCACCCTGGACAGAGATGTCTGCACCTTGCAGTGACTTTGCAACACAGAAGTAAAACTCCGCAGAACAAGCACGGAGGAAGTGCCGCCATAAATGGTAAATACAGATCTGGTAGTTCTGACTATCTTCTAGGCATCTGCGCACCATCAGGAGCAATAGGATAATGGCTTCATATATTGCCTCTGAAATGAGTAACCAGTTTAGAAATGAAATCATTCAACTAGACATGCAACAGGGAGGTTGGTTTATTTTTCATATGATTCATGATCAACTGTGTTTCTGCTGATTCAATATGTTAACCGTCGAAATTGCAGTTGAATGACCGTGATTGGACCCCTTGTTTGCACCATACATAGAATTTATTCCACTTCTCCCCTAATCATTTCTAGTGGTACATAACCCACAAATACTGCAGGACACTTTTTACAGAAAGATCTAAACTGAGAAGAATGAAATGACCCATGGAGTAAGTTCGACACTAAAATATTAAATCATCTGACTCTGAAAGGAGAAAAGCATGAGTGAATCCAAAGGAAATATCTCTCACCACTAGGGTTAGGTTAATTAAATCCATAAACATCAGAAGTATTGCATGAAGTGGTCCTATTAAGAGTACATGCCTCGCGCACGAATACTATGAGGTATCATTTCTGCAAAGAATGTGGGACTGTTTGCTTGCAGAGGAAATAAATGTGTCATAATGATCATTGGCAGCGGGGAACCTACTGTCATTGAATCTGCGCTAAGGTTCCATGCCCAAAAGGCAGATCACTTTGCACAAAAAGACATAACTCCTCAAAAGGCGAAACTCGCTGAAGTCGCAAATTCTTACCCCAGAAGCTGGGTGTACACACACTGCTATGTTTTGCAATCCTTTGATAGTGGCTATTCAGCGTGCACATAATGATAGCCCAGTCGTGCACTGGCTTGGACTGCATGGTTCCTAGAGATCCACAAGAGATAGTGGACTGCACTGGTCATGGAGTCTTGGTCTCACATCAACCCATCTCATATGGAGAGAGGCATTCATATATGCCTTCTGCCTTTATTGGCAGTGTAGGTGAGTGTTCTTGGTACAAGCTATAGTGGTTTGAGAGCCTGAACTGGTGCAATTGAAATGTTACTAGAATTTGAAACCATTCTTGAAGAACAAAGTGTCACAAATTTTCGATGGTCTAGCCATAAATATTCTAGGCAGCATTTGCAAAATTATCAGCTGAGTGAGACTAACGCCCCTAAACCCTCCAGCCTGGTAATTGAAAAACCAGCGTTTCTCCCTTAACCTTTCTGGCTGATAGCTGAAAAACAAACATTTCTCAAACCAAAAGCATGTCCATAGTATTCAATGTAAAACTCCCCTTTTGAATACATATTTGAATACTGTCCTGCATCTCATTACAAACTTTATGATCACTTATGGGTTGAGATCTACTGGTTGACTGATAGTGTCATAGACTTCTGTTTATTCATTCCATATTCTATTCTATTCAGGTTGCCACTATGTGTGCATGTTTAAACAGTTTGGTCAGCTTTTCTACAGTAAAGTAATACTACCTCCTGTGCCCCCTTTCCCAATTCTCCGGCATTCCTGTATTGTGGGAAGTAGTACATGCTTGCTTGATCCCCTAAAAAAAGCATTATTGTGTTCTGTCCATTCAGTAGAAAAGCTGCTTTCGGAAGCCCTTCTCCATTCTGTTTTCCTTCACCTCCTCATTCAGTTCCCATCTTTCTATATTCTGTTCTTTTCTGTTTTCTCTTTAAAGCTCTTAGACTTGTGTTCTACTCCCTTAGGACTGTGGCTCTGGTCGCACTCTATTCATGACATAAGTAAAGTTTAAAAAAACTAGTGAAAGAAACTTTGTCTCACCTGAAGGGACAACTTCTACATCTGATGTTATGGATCCTTTCTTTCGCCAATTTCCTCTTTTCTCATGGACTTTTCTTTTTTATTCTTTTCATTCTTTCCTTTCTTTAATTAGTTTCCCCTTTATCGTGCTTGCTCCTTCTTTCACCTTCATTCCTCTTTCTTCCCATCTTTGTTTCTCAACATTTTGCTTTCATTCTGTGTTGTCTAATTTCAGCATAGTTCCTTGTCTTTTTCCTCCACAGTTTCCTTTTCTTTGTTTTATCCTTCCTCCCCCTACTATTTTTCTCTTGTTTTCTTTATTCTTTGTCTCGTTTAATTTCTTTCTTTTTCATTCTCTCTTTATCTTTGTACCTTTCCATGTTGCTCTTCCTATACTCAACTTTTTGTGTTTCCTCTCTGCTTTTTTTCATCCCTCTGTTTTGTCTGTTTTTCCATCGTCTTCCTTTCATCCTTTTTTGGTCCTTTTTCTTCATTGTTCTCTTTAGTTTTCTTTTTCTGTATCCTTTTTGCTCACTTTTTGTTCTCTCCGGTCTTTCTCTCATTCTTTGTTTTCTTTGTTAATTCTTCCTCTTGTTTCTTCCTTTGTTTTCTTTCTCCCCTTTCTCCCTCTCCCGTCTTTATCTCCTCTATATACCTCTTTGCATGTATTGTTTCCTTGTCCCCTTTTCTCTCCCTTGCCTTTTCTCTCTCTACTAGTTCTTTGTTTTTTGCTTTTCTGTCTCCTTCTCATCCTCGCTTATCACTTTTTTCTTCCTTTTTTATTTTCTGTGCTCTGTTGCTTCCTTCCTAGGAGTCAGCTATCTAAACACTAATATATGCATACATTCATTTGAGTGCAAACAAACCTTGTGTGGGGTTGGGGGAAGGTATGGAGGGTTACACTGCAAAGAAATGTTTACTTGTAGAGAGCTATAATGTCTGTATGTGCCTTACAAAATGTATCTTTGCTAATAGTCCTAGTTAAGGATTACATTTGTGTTAAAAGGGCTTTCTAATTTGCTTGTTTGAGGACTGCTACCAATGGACTAAAGGGCTGTTACCCAAATAGTGGAAGACTTTCAGTCCTTGACACTCAAATCGAAAGCAGTGCCCTCGTATGACCATGAGACCCATAAGCCCCAACAGTTACACTTTGGAGCTCATTCATAAGGGACAAATGTTATCCTTGGAACCCTAACATGTTTTACGATAGAGCTCTTATGTATGCTCATTGGGTGAGGACTGAGGTACTTCAGGGGTGTTGTTCAGTTACTTGGCATCTGTGTATCTTTATGCACGGCCTGTATTGGACATTAGCTCAGCGTGGTTTTGAATGATCAGAAGTAGCCCTCACTATTGGAAAGGTTAGAGACCCCTGTTTTGAGAGGTCTCATTTTGAGACCAGCATGTGGCTCTATCCAAATTCTAGCCTATTTGAACTACCAGAATCATATGCCTCCTTATTCTGAGCAGTTTTCAAAAACAGGCCCTGCATTACAGAATGTATGCAGCATCGCTGAAGATGGATTCTTCATTGTTGGAAAACCCCTCATCTGATGACCTCCTAAGCCAGACACATAAATGGAGATGGTCCTCATTGGCTTGCCCCATAGGTAGTCAGTTATCAGGTAAGGGTAAGAGCTAACTCTAATTTAACCATGTTACACTGCCTCTACTTTAACCTTTCGCACCCACATTAAAGTAGTCCTACATTAGTTTTACAAGGAGTTAACTCTCCGACATTATCTTTTCACTAGACTGTTCCATGAGCTGAATTGTCCTTACTTGTTGGTTTGCTAAATGTTTCCAGTCTCTTTTTCCTCTAATAAACCAGACACAGTGCGCCATTTTGTCTCTGCAAGGATTGCTGTTTGCTAGTCTAGCTCCTTTGGAAAACATCAGTCGAAATACACAATGGTCCAAAGTGTTTCTCGCACTAGGTTTTCAGATCCTTATAAATTACCATTTATATCTAGAGATAAAATAATAGTTAACTAGATTCACCACAGGGCTATCCTACTTTAGATATAAACACCTTATAAGTAGCTCCTTCTGCTTGTCATGATTTTTTCCGTGGCAAAGGAATGTTTGCAACATTCTTCTTTGCATGACTAAAGGGACCATGAAAAAACAGACCTTGAGGGCTATCTTCTAAATTCTTTCTGGGATGGAAGGGCTTCTTCATGATGCTATCATAAAACCAAGCCTAGCTTCGGTTGTGGGATAATTTTATTTGTAGGAATTCTTGGAAATAAGGATCATGATCTATATCGGGATGTATTTATATATAATGTTTACAATGGCCAGTGACTTTGCAAATAGTCAGCCTGGAAAGTCTTGCTTTAGATGGTTTTATGTCTTCATCCCCATCGTACTTACTGTCAAGAGGGAGCTTCATATTGATACAAGTTTTAATATCCTAGGACAGTGAGTCTTCCCAGGTGTTGACATTAGAAGGGTCCATTCAGTCTCAAACAATTTCCAAAGGCTGTGTGTAAACAGTAAAACTACCAGAATGATTTCTATCCCGAGGCCTGCCCCAATAATAATTTAAGATGTTGAATGATGTACAGTAAATCCCTATCTGTCATGTAGCCGAAAGACCATAACAGCACGTTATCTGAATTTCTACATCTATTGTATAATCATCAAACCGGTTGTGATGCAAATAGAATTTCTCCTAATGTAAAACCTTGTTATTCATCATAACTGTTTCATAACATTTTGATAAATAACATGCACATACAGGGTAAGAACTTAAAAGTATAAAGCATCCAGCAACACATAGCATCTTTTGTGAAAATGTCCCTGTCTATAAATGGGGAACGGTAAAAGAAAAAAAAAACGTGGCATTCTGATACGGAGGTTCAACCCAATGGAAGAACCTTGGCAGCAACAGACCGTTCTTAGGTACAGCTAATTTCTTAAATGTACCTACTATTTGAATAGTCTCCTATGGGAAGCTTGAATCCTTGGCTCTAAAAAAGCAGACTTTAAACAGCTTTGCAGTAGCAGATGGAAGTTGTGGCGAAGGAGAAAGAAAACCAAGGGTTGAAGACATGGGAGGCCTTGGACTCAAGGATGTATGACAGGGGGTTTCCACCCTTTCCTGTAATAAAAGCTACTTATGGTCGATGAAAATCATCCCCAAGCTACTAAAATTATTATTGATGAAAAATTGACCACATTGGACAAGATTATGACAGTGGGCACTATATGCATGATTTTGAGCAGTGGTCCCCTCTGTTAATAATGCAGGGTTGCAGCACTAATGAAGGTACAAAAGCGTTTGTCCAAGTGGAATGCCTCTTCGTGGGTAGTACACGGCAACCATTTCTGCAATCCCTCTAACGCCAAGGTGGGAGTAATATTAAATAATTCTCCCCAATGCTGCATAATTTAACACTCAAATATCAATTGTAAATCTATTTTGGATTTTCAACCATTTTTCTCCAAACATCAGATTAAGATCTCTGGAAGTACATACATGTTTGTCCTAAATACATACTTTTCAATTTTGGTGCACATGTATTAATTCGACCAAGCAGATCTTCTGACTCAGTAAGGTGGTATACCCACAAAAGAGATACCTAAAGGTAGTTGGAGAGCTACCAATAGCTCACGAGCTACCTGTTGGAGAAGCCTGCTATGGGCAAACATTACCTTTGAGAGCTGGTAGAGGGAGAAATGAGCAGTAGTAAAGTAAGGAGTCAGACCCATGCAATAGGACCAACCTTAGACAAAAGCCTCTTCTCCTGACAGAACACACAAACTCACTACGATTGCAAAAAGTTTGCCTATTTTTTGCTGCAAATAAGGCATGCAGGTAGCCTTCCTCCCAGACTAGGTGTTACCTCCAATAAACTCTCCTAGCTAGCGCCTTCAGAACGTAGAGACTTAGATGCACTTACGAAGCAAACTGTAAAGAAATTCTGCCCGTTAGTGCAGTCATGCACGTGCAGTCGGACACGCACTTCAAAGGATTTCGTGAAACCTGGACACATTCATACAATATGAACAGCGCCGCCAATCAGTTTAGGGTGATATGGCCGGAACATGACTTATGAAGCATTTGCTACTCAGAAGCATGTTATGTAGCGCTTCGAATGAGATGATGCCTGCGGTTGTGTCTCTCAACCAATCCCTCCACTGCTAACCAAGGAACACTGTTGAAAATGTGGCACGTGCAAGTCCAGGAGCCCAGCTCTGGGTCTGAGTATTCCTTCTGTGTCAGTGACAGATTTGCACTCACTGTAGGCGCAGGGTGTCATCCGGGTCCCTAGGAGACAGTGACTTAGCCATCTTCTCGTGGACCTAGTGCTAGGGGGGTAACAAACCCCTTGACCTTCGTTTGAACTACTAAATACGGCAATGTTGGCACAGCATGCCTTCGGCTCTGTGGGGCCTGGTGCCACTGCACCTGCTGCAACCATGAGCTTCATGCCATCCTTGGAGATGCCCTTGTTCTGGTAGCAGAAGACGTCACCTCTCTGCGGGTAGACGTCCTTCCGGTCTCTGTCACGTGCTGGGACATATACTTGTGGATTTTGTCTTTTAATTGCAGAACTTCATCTACAATGATGGAACTGCGTAAGAGCACACCGGAGCTCAGCAAGCTGCGCACACGTGGCATGTAAGACCCGGAGACATGTCTTCTGTGCAGTGCCGAGCCTCAGGGCGAGTTTGCCACATGAGTGCATCGTGCAGGCAGTTTTTGTTTGCATATATAGTGCAAAATCAAAGCTCTTTATATGGCACACTGACAGTTACAGTACACAAGGTTGAATTGGTTTCTTCTGGGGTTTGGGGGAGGGTACTTGGGATTAAGTGAGTTGCCCAGAATCACAGGACGATGAGCAGTCGCTGGAACTCGAACCTGGTTCATGGCAGCTCTGACCGAAATTTACACCCTGTCCCATTTCATTGGGGTTTGACGTTTGAACGGGAGATGGGGCCTGAAAATCCTCACACGAGCAAACAACCCATAAGCACAGATTTCGAGCTGCAAATACTGGAAGGTCAGAGGGCAGATGCCCCCAGCCCCTCTCCTCCTGCAACCCAAGCTTGGCACCAGTAGCACCACCCTAGATCCGATCCTGCCAGACAATAAACGTGATTTGAGGTAGGGCAGTGTTGAACTTGATTGTCTCTACAGAGAGGCTAATGTCCCTCAGGGCCCAGACAGACACCCGCCGCCAGAGGGCACCCCCCATGTCTACCCAAGCACAGACCGTGTCAAACTAGAAGGAAATACAGCACTATCAAAACAATGACCCGACGTTTCCCAAAAACACCAGTTTTTTGTTATCTTTGTTTATAGTGCATCAAAATAAATCATAACAAGCATTGGCATAGCCAATAGGTCTTGCTTTTGGGACATTATAAGTGTTTAGCCATGCAACAGTTGATGTTGCCCTAAGGATATTGTGCTGCATAACTAAATACTTATAAGCTCCCAAAAGCGAGACCTATTGGCTATGCCAATGCTTGTTTGCAGGAGCGGCCAGTGCAGGTAAGAGCGATGTGGCCAGTTTGGGGAGGGATTCGACAGACAACCATGGGGGAAAATTAAATAAATAAAACCATTCAGATGGTTGCTGGCAAAAAAGTGTTATCTGCAGACAGGTCACAGGTTTGAATCTCAAAAGGTCGACCTCAGTTTTTCATCCTTGCGAGGCCGATACATATGGCTTTTATTATGTATGGTCTGCTCAGAGCATCGTTTCTTATTGATTCATAATGTTTTTTGAAATGTATGCGATATGACCAATTGTGCCAGGGATCTTAGTAGTCAACTTATTATACAGTTGTGTTGTACTGTAGGAAATTGCAGTTCACCAAGGTGAGCGGTTCTAAATTGTCGCTCAGTGGTGTCTGTGCTGCTGGACTTTATAATTGGACAGAGTTATATCACTTTGATGCTGTGTGAGGCGCATGCAGTTTAGCTGAGGTGGCATTTCGGTACTGCTAGGTGGGTTGTGTGGAGTGTGCTGTTGCAGTTGCATAGTTATGGTGCCATGATGCGTGTATTAACCTGTTTCGAGGTCTGACTAAGAAACTATGCACTCTACAAGATATGGTCAAGTGAGAGACAGATGTGTTGCGTTCTAATCTAGGACCCTGATCGATAATGTGACCTTATGCCCCTATACGGCGATAAATACTTTTATTCCCTATATTGGCATAACCGATCAAATGCAATATTCAGAAACTCGTTTCTGGCCTCACACGAACAGAGCCACATTTCAGAATCGCTTCCTCTGCCACTTCCTTTGCAGCCAATTAGTGCAATGACATAGCAGAAGTTACTATCTAAGATTCCTAAATTAACACTCCGAGTTCTTCAACAAGATAAAAACTCAGCAACCTGGGAAAGCCCCGCTTGCTATGTTTTGATTAGTAATATAACTCTAATGAGCACTGATAGACGATCACTTCCTAGTGACATCTTTATTGACGTCTTATGTCCAAAAACTTACGTCAAACAAGGCACCTTTCAGGTATAAATATTACCAACGTTGCCTTAAGCAAATGCTGCTGCTGTTTTCGCTGATGCTGCTGCTGTTTCACTGAAGCTGAAGCTGCTGTTATGCTGATGATACCATAGCTGCTATCGCTACTGCTATCGCTGCTAACGAGCGAGCGATGGTGTGGCGAACTTAGGAGCTGAACAGCCGTCCCCTGCAAAGAGCCCAGCAGATGCAAGCTGCCCGCGGACGCTGCCCTCCTCCTCCTTCTCGACGCGCTGAGAGAGACGCTGTCTTTTCTCTTGCTGAGAAATCCAGCTCCGGCGTTTCCAGTCCACTCTTGCGAGCGACTGGGATATCGAGTTCCCTGAAGGAGATACCAGACCTCCATCATTCTATTCCAGAGGTATGGTGTTGACTAAACCCTTAGAGAGAATTCTTGAAGCAAACCTTGGCAAAACCAACTTAACTTAAAGCTACTTACTTACTCCCCTCCCAAGTATTAGGCTTAGGTCAGGTACACTGGGGTAGGAGTAGTTAGAAGCACCAGTTGAGTATTTTAGCCTAATATATATATGAATGTATATATGTTTTATTCATTTTAAACCATTGTATGGCTAAGAAACCATATCAATGCTTTTACAGTATTATTTCGTAATACTCATCTTACTGTACGTACTTTTTATAATAACAAGTCTTGCAATTGTGGCAATTCATTTCTCTTGTACGAGAAGAAAGACTGTTCAATAAATGTTACCCTTTATTGACAACGCCCGGCTCTCTATTCTCTACATATTGTGAAAGTAATCTGCACTACAACTGACTGAGTAAAATAACTGTCTATTGTTTACACGACTCTAGAGATTGACTCTTATCTGAGGAGCAAAGTTGTCATGTTGCACGGTTGTTGAAAAACTGAATCCCTTCTTGTCTGTACCAGGGAAGCTGATCACTTCCTATTCAGAGAAGAAAGTTTCCAGTGACCTCTGAGCTAGTTGGTAACAAACCCAATTAAGTTTAGCATAGTCAGTAGAGGCCTGGAAGATCCGCACTTCTACGTCGATACTACTGTTTATGTTATTCCAATGCGCAGGGCCTATTGGGAAAATAGGAACTACACTACAGATGCACTGTTGGCTTTGCCAGTTATAATAGTTTGGTCCCACTCTCCTCTTGGAGTGGAAAGATGCCGAACAGCGTCAGCAAAAAGCATTGGAATAGCCAAATGGGGTGACCTATTGGCTTTGCCAATGCTTGTTTCCCTAACCTCTAAGCCATGCTGGACACGAGTCGCACTGATGTACAGCATGGCTATAAGAAATAGACAAAACCAATAGCTTTGCCATTGGCAAGATCTATTAGCTTTGTTAATGCTTGCTTTCAAATATGGTAATACTAGTGGGTAGGTTTGAGAGGAAATGAAGCTTTTAAACTGCTCTCAATTAGAAATGTTTATATTCATATTATTGTGCAGTCATTTTATGATGCCTCAAGCGCTTTCATCGATGATACCATTGGGGACATCATTTACTCTCATGACCGTGATATTATCACTGGTATCATTTGAGATGTCATTATTGATGTCCCGTGTGAGTTCACAAGCGGTGCATGATGAGGGTACGAGTTTGAATTTGCGCAGTATACAAAAGTGCAAATTTCAGTGGTTTGATTAGGTTTCACTTTGGAACCATACCTTCACTTTAGATGCGTTTTCCCACAGGGAATTGCTGAGGTTTTTCTAAGCATATGTAATCATAATTTAACTGCAACTGTTTTTTTCCAGTGAATGCTAAGGATTTTTTTCTACGATATAATGTACCCATGTTAGTGTAATGTAATGTAAACGGCTTTCAGCCATGCACAGTGGGCCTTGGTCACAGTATGTACACCACCGCCCTGCCACCCAGCCTTCTGCACATAGCCTTAGTCTGTGCAAGATAGATTTTTGATATTTGGCTGCAGCTCTAGGTGCAGTAGCATCGTCTATTCTATTGCGTGTGGACTGCACGCAGCTGTCGAGAGTGTGCAGTAGGCTCTGGGCACAGTGTCTGAACTTTGCCAGTGGATCCAAATGCCACATGATGTGAAGCAAACTTCGAAAGGCTGTTGGCCCAAGATTCAGGTCTCGGGGCCTGGCCAGCACCAGCCCGTGTGCCACCTGGCCTAAGATGCGCATGTGCAGCTGGTCGTGAAATCAGAGTTTGATTCAATTTGAGCTGACCTCAGATTTTAATTGGGTACTCTCACTTTGAGGGGTTGCATTACACATATTCTTCGGTAAGAAAGCCGCAGGTTTCTACTCTCCACTACTATTAACTTCATGACTTCAAGCTTTTGGTTATGCTCCATACATCCAGGGGCTACAGTGTGCTGCACTTTTTCAGCCTACTTGAGCTGACTGACTTCCTGCTTACAACACTCCTGGGATCAACTTCTAGCCCTTAATCACAATGTAGCCATTCCCTTGGATGCATTTACTAGCAGGCTGCTGGTAATGCTTCCACTGAATATTTTGCCAAACATGCAAAGTAAGGGAAGTCTCCTAATTTAAATTATCTAGTCAGTTGTATGCTATTAAATGCCCACTCTCCCCCGCACACAAGATTGCTCTTTTCTTGATAAAAGTAGTATCCCACTTGCGTGGGTTGGTCTAGTGCTCACTACAGGGAAGGCCCAGAGATGTGTAGACATCAAATGTTTCTCATAAAAAATTACCTTGTTTGGCAATGTGCATGGCTGCGGAATTTGGACTCTGGCTCGGTTACTACCCATAGAAACCTACCAAGCCCAGACATTTCTGAAAGTAGAACCCAAGGGAGTCCTGGGTGGTGTAACTTGCGTGGATAGCAGTACGTCTTCTTATCCACAATGCCCTACATACTACAAACCTGGCTAAATCAGAATTTCCCTCACATTCCTGTGGGAGAAAGATCTGAAAGCTGAGGGGATCCACAGAATTTCTACCACCCAGCATTCCTAAACTTCAATTAAAGTGGTGCCCTATTAGCAGCCATGACTGGAACTGATCAACTGTAACCATATAAAGTCGATGTGGTCTTTGCATGGCTGCAGGTTTGCTGCCAATTGTCCACCCACACTAGTGGGGTGCTGTTTTTATCATAAGTATGTGAATGGGGGGGGGTGTATGTGAATATCGCGTCTACCTCAATATTATGGTTAACAGACAAGTAACTACATTTAATTTTTTCTATTTGGTCTAAAGTAATATTGGAATACAAACAGAAAAGCAACTACTAATTCATTTGTTGTTAGCGCAGAGTTATGTTATGGAGTGGAAGTGGGAAAAGGCTATTTAGTCCGACACAGCTGGGGAAATATTAATCTTCTATGCTAGCAAAATGACAAGCCATTGACAAAAATATCCGAGGTCATGGTTTATACCAACATTAATGACTGCAGTGAATGTTCAGTTAAGGCTCATACTTGAGTTCAGTCTGAAATGGTGGTTCTGTGATGAATTTAGTAGCACAAAATGTTATCATCTTGTTGTATTTGCTATGAATTTAGCAACAGCATATTTTGTTTGAAATCAGAATGCTGGGTAATGTGAAAATGTGGTTAAATGCAACCCATCACAAATGCAAAGAATCAAAACAATTGACATATTAAGATCAGTAGTCTGTGCGCTATAAAAGGTTGATACATTGAAAGGTTGATGAGATGAAGACCAGTAAGGATTGCATTATTTTAGAGGGCTTCTTCCCAGGAGTTCTACAAGCAAACCTCAAATAGAAGAATACATTAGATTTGGTGTATTTGTTCTAACACATTAAGCTTTTTTACCTATGCAATTCTGGTGCGACCTAACTCAACCCCTTAAATCCAAATTACCTCTAAAGGCACTTAACCCAAATGAAATGCATGAGGTGTACTGTGCTAAATGCCCCTCAGTTCCAAGACTCTTCCTTCTGATGGATAGTTCTAACTGCAAATTCCTCACATTTTTAATGTTCTTAAGCGCCAGACTGAATCCTGAACGTTTCCAGCAATTGCTCCTGCGGGCGGATTAGGTTATGCCATCAGAGTCCGAGACCGCCTCACACTGCTTCCGAAAGTGACAGCCCAGAGCCATATATAAGTGCCACCCTTGTGTACGAACATCAGATCCTTTCCATGCCTTTTGATGTGAATCTGGAGCTTTACACATAAACTGTTGTCAGTGTTTAACTGACTCCAGGTCGTTTTTTCCCCACAGCGTGCTAGTTAAGTGTCTCCCCAGAAGACCACCGGATTCAAAACATGCAGCAACAGCAGGAAGTAGGTGTCTGGTACAGAGCCACACAATGTCTGCCTGTAGTGTCTAGGATCTAAACCCAACTCGAATTCCTCTGATAAATCCTTCCTAATTCTTAAGGCCCCAGTCTCGCTCCAATTTACCGCCCTTAGGTAAGTCGAAGACAAAGTCAGGAGACAAGCCTTGCTATAAAAGCAAGAAGTCCGAGCCAGACTCCTTTCTGTCCAGTTACTTTTTATCTGGGGAAGAGTGGAGCAGTCCGTACTCGGGGGTAACCCAACTCTGTTACCCTACCCTCCCCTCCCCTCCCCATCTGCTTAGGGTCTACTCCAAGGCTGTTCCTGGTTTGCCCTGAGTTCCCTGGACCAGCATCGGCCCCCGCAGCTGATAAAACCCCTTAGAGAAGCCATGCTGCAATTTTTCCAGACGAATATGCCAGCTCCCTCCTGGAGTGCCCTCCTCCACCCCACCCATATTGTCCCTTATAACCACAGGGGATGTGTGCCGGCGAGGCCTGGCCAACAGGCACGTTTGGGCTTCTGGCTAGATCTGTGTCCAACTTCGATAAAGCCAAGGTGTACACTTCCCATCCATCTTTGGAAGATCCCAGCCTCTTAGCAAATTCCAATACTACTGTAGGCTGAAACCTTGTTCAAATCCTATCCGGACACCATGCAGGGCCTTAAAAATATCCGGCATGTAGAGGGTGATCATTTACTCTCTCCTTCTCCTCATTACACTGATGCTGGCCTATATTTAGATTTACAGAATTCCAGTGTCCTGGATACTGTGACTTCTGTGTTGGAGTCCACACCGGCCCCCACAGAGGAAAGTGCCTCTTTTGAAGTAGTTTTGGACATGGCTCAATCTTCAGCTACGCATAATAGAAACTCAGCAAACCTACTGATTAAATCCACAGGCTGTGCCTGCTCTTTCAGAGCCCTTGCCGTTTAAAGAAGCCTTGAGGAAGACATTGATGGCGACCTGGTGTAAGCGTGTATAGCTACAGGATGGCATACTGGAAGAGCCGCCACTGCTTACACCAGGTCTCCATCCATGTATCCCTGTAGCTAGGCGTCCTAGGCCTGCCCCTGGAAACATGACTTTTCTGACCCAGAATATGCTCGGTCAGATTAGCTTTGAGGTTCTTGAACGCTGTATTTTTGCTGGGATGCTCCATACATGTCCTTTGGAATATGTCCAGTGAGATCTTCCCAGCCGTTCCTAACAAATACTGGGATGCTTTTTTTCAAACAATTCAGGACAGATAAATGTGGCTACATATGTTTTGAAAGCCAGACTGTACACTACATACCATGAAGGTCGGGCCATTAGCACCATTGTGGTGGAAAGACTTCAAGCTTGAATGCACTCAACAGGATTTTCTGGGGATGCGCAAGCCCCCATATGGATATGCCATTTGATAGCTCCAGGCTTTCTTGGGTGTGGGGGAGTGATGTGGGTGGCCTTCAAAGATGTCCTTGCTACGGTCCGTTCTTGGGGTTTGTATACCCAACCCATCAGTTCCACCAGTGATACTGAACATTTAGAGGATACTCTTAGTGTCTTGTATGTTACCAGATGCAGCCCACACAACCTGTGTAACTGCCAGTACAGTTCTTTCTTGGTTCCAAAGGGTGTGGTGATAGCAGAGGCTGTGGACACCAGCAAAGACAACAGTCCTCCTTATCGTTGCCTGCCATGTTGCAGCCAATCCACTTTCATAACCCCTCCCAACGTCAAGAACAGCTGGTAAACAGTATAATTGTTTTTTATCTGGCTTGCAATTAACACAGACGACCGACGGGTGCTGCAGGTTGGTCACCATGATTGCACCCTCCCTTTTACAACCCCCCCCCCCCCCCCCCCTTATCAAATGTGTTTTTATTTGGTGAGACTTAAGCAGATCCTTCCTCCATTCATGGCCGGAAAGTCCAGCGGCTGGTGGTCAGAGTGGCCGAAGAGAGAGCCCCTGAGGTAGAGGGCAGGGTTTTTTTTCCCCCACTCCTGGTACTTTCTGGTACCCACAAAGGATGGAGGATTCCGGCCAGTATACCTTATATTAGTGATTACCGTCCTTTGGAAGGACATTTTCAATTTGTGGACTCGGGCCCAATTCTTTCTGCCCTGGATCCCGGAGACTGGGTGGCGCCGTTGGACTAGCGCAATGTGTACTTTCATGTGTCCATCATTCAGTCCCACAAAACTCTTCCTTCAGTTCGTGGTGGAGCCAGAGCACTTGCAGCTTACTTTCCTGCCCTTTGGCCTCTCCTCTGCCCCTCTGATGTTTAAGAAGGTGATGGCAGTGTTTGCGGTCCAATTATCTAGGTTGTTATAGAAGTATTCCTATTCCTTGAAGACTGGCTGTTGAAGGCGGGCTCAACACAGTCACCAACCACTCTGGAGACATCTGTCCTCCTGCTGTTATCCCTTGGGTTTTCCATGAACAAACCTAAATCTGCCCTGCAACCTGCAAAAAGGATATCCTTCACTCAGTGGCATTTGTGCCATTTGGTTGGCTCTGCAGCCCTTTCTCCTGTGCATCGTGAAGTGGCTGGTTCAGGTCTTGATGGATAAGACATCTGCCATGTGGTCCTACAACATGCAGGATGATGGTCTGTGCCAGGAAGCTGGGCAACTCTGGAGTCACACGAGCTCCAAGGGATCTTGCTGGCAGCTAGTCATGTAGCACACACAAAATAAAGCCCTGTTGGTACCAGCGACAATTTTTTAGGATGCCTATATTTCTTTAAGAATCCCAAAGAGCATAATTCAATAACCATTCAAAAGGAACAAACGGTACAAAAGAAGAAACATAACCTGGGGAAAAGTTTAGATTCTGGCTACATGGAACAGTCTCTGTACATGTCAATGATGGTTGCTCCAATATGTGCAGAGATGTGACATAAGTGCTCGTACAGAGTGACTTGTGAAAAAAGAAGTGATTGAGGATAAAAATAGAGAAGTTAAAACGCAGTGTGTAAGCAGCCTGCCTGCTGCCTAACCTAAATGTGATTCACTTTGCCAGGGGCAACGAGGAGAATTCCTTAGAGGTCTCAGCACTCTATGGATGGCGCGGTTGTTTGAAACCAGGTCTCAGCACTCTATGGATGGCGTGGTTGTTTGAAACCAGATCTCGGCACTCTATGGATGGCGCGGTTGTTTGAAACCAGGTCTCAGCACTCTATGGATAGCGTGGTTGTTTGAAACCAGGTCTCGGCACTCTATGGATGGCGCGGTTGTTTGAAACCAGGTCTCAGCACTCTATGGATGGCGCGGTTGTTTGAAACCAGGTCTCAGCACTCTATGGATGGCGTGGTTGTTTGAAACCATCAAAAGGGGGGGGGGCAACTTGTAAGATAAGGTAGGAATAGAAATAAAACCGTGTTTGGCATGTGTTAAAACAAAGAGGGGATGCTGAGAATCATGCAACAGCCCACCTTAGTTTCACGTAAAACCACGCCTTCCCCGATGGTGAATATACAGAGGTAAGGAAGACCGCAAGCCTGCCTGTCCCGACAATATCAGTGTATAGAATAATGTGCCTCCGTAAGTCAATTGATAAATATCAGTACGTCAGCTGAAAGACAAACCGAGTAAGAGAAACAATTCACCCCTGTTCACTCTGGTCTGTTCGCACAAAACTGATGTGACCCAGTCAAGGATATAGGGCTGGTGAAATACTACTAAATGAAGGACAAAATAAATTTTTAAATATTTAAAAACTAACCCCCCAGTCAGGAAGTTAATGATATGGTCCCAACAGCGCTAGGATGCCTGGCTTCACCTTGGGGGTGCCCAGGAGTGGACATTTCACAGGGAAAAGCTAGGAAGGGTTACACAGCGGTATGCGTACAGCGCCAGGAAACCCCGATTGGGGTATAAGTGCGCTTTACAAGTACAAATTCATTTCATTTCATGGTAGTTTGATGTGTCCAATAAGTTAAGGCAGTGAATACTTACCCAAACAATCATAAAGGGAGCACTTCCTTCTATTTTAGTCTGTAATGAGCTGCAAGCATCACACAATCGCAGGCTTGCTAAATGTCCAGGAAGACTAACGCAGCAGGCCATGATTGGCATCTGTATCCAGTGGTGTTTCAATCCGTGTTCTCCTGTTGAGGCATGGCTTGGATGGATCATTCACTGCAGAGAAAATGCAGTGACTTGATGGCTGCACGTTGGAGTTACCGCCTGTGGGACGCATTCCGCCTGCAGTAGGACTGATCTCCCTCAAACCTTTCAACCACTACCATTCTGCTGCGTGTTCTGATGGAGGTCAGAAGGGACTGAGCCCAACTTATCCGAATAGGCGTTGATTGGTCTTGAAGAGTGTATTGTTCCAGCCAGCTGAGCCTGATCTCCTACCTCTTCAAGGGGGATCTTCTGTTTCAGCAACATTGCAGGGTTCTGCACCCAAATTTCTAGACCCTACACCTTCATGCGTGGAAATTGAGCAGAATAAACTAAGTGGATTTGATGTACCTGGTGAAGTAGTGGATGTTATTCTTGTGGCAGGGTGCCAGACTGCCACATCTATTTATTCTGATCACTAAGCAAAGTTCATAACCTGTGTGTTCTGATGTTTGAAAGTTTTCCTGTGGGCAAAGTTAACGAGTTTTTTATTGGCCTTTCTGCGTTTGCCTGTCAAACATTCACTGGTCGGGATGCTTTTCTTAAAAGGACTCACAGGTACTCTCCCATTCCCCGTTCATATTTTTGATGTGCATGCCGTTCAAGCCTATGCACAGTTGTCGACTGAGATTCCTCATTAAGAGAGATTGCGCATTGCAATTATTACTGCTCACGGTGTCATTAAGCTACAGATGTTGTCAGTGCAAGCTCCATGTACCACCTTCTTTCCAAACACATTAGTGCTGCGACTCACGCTTGCTTTCCTTCGATCCCCCTCTTTCGCTTGGGTTCAAATGGAAACTTCTCCTTCTCACTTCTCTCCCTCCTACCAATTCTGTTGAGTTGGAATTAGCGTTCTAAAAATGTCACAATTTGGATTTTGCATACTTTCACTCCTGAAATCTGTCATGCTCCACCCATGTCTGAGGGTTCATTAGAGTTTCAAAGGAAAACTGATGTCTATGTGCAGACAGTGAGGGTCACCGGCACTAATTTTTCAGGACTGGCACTTATTTTCTCTCATCAAACATTGATGACGAGTAAGAGAAGGGGAAAAACGCAAAGGAGAAAGTATTATTATTATTATTATTATTATTGCATTTATTGAGCGCACAGCTACCCGGAGGTTTCCCGGCGCTTGCCTTGGGAACCCGTCCTGGCTTTTCCTTGTGAGATAGCCCCTACAGGGCATCCCCAAGGTGAAAGCCAGGCATCCCGCCGCAGGGGGCCGTTGTGGAGATTAAGCAAGCTTAATGCCCAGAGTTGCAGAGTGAGAACCCATGATTAGAGCAGGCACCGAAGCGAGAATTATCGAGTCCGTGGACATTTGAGCTCAAGACCCTGCCGCGTCGGGAATTGAACCCTGGTCCCGGGTCTGACCTCAGCTTCCGGGTCTGCCTGCTCTACACCGTGAGCCACACTTCTCCACATAGTAGGAGGGAGAGATAGACAAAAAAAACGGTCACAAATTGTGAAAATATGAATCTGCACCAGTGAGATAAAGGGACAGGGAGCGTCTCATAGTTGATGGAAGAGCTGTGAGATTGATTCAATACTACGCAGCCTTGCTGTGTGGTGTGCCGACATTTTAATGCACCAGCCATGTGTTTCAGAGCAGATCTTTGAGCACCGCTACTGATTCTACTATCAATTAGGCACTGTGTGCTGTGGTGGCACCAATCAACAGTTCCAAGCTGTCACTGGCGAAGCTGGTGTAAAGCCATCAACCAATCCAATGGCGGCATCGATTGGTGTGCAGGAGCAATTGGTCGAAAAAGTTCTGCATCCAGTCTGGCACATGGGGGAGTTCAAAGGTGAGGAATCGGTAGTTAGATAGGGTATCCACCACAAAGCATGTTACCCAAGGTAAGTAACTTGTTCTTTTGTAAGAAAACATTTAGTTTTTTAGGATGTAGATAATCAGATTGCATCCTGAATCCCATTATGCGCACAATGTATTTGCCATATGAATGATATTGAGATTCATGGCTTTGATGAACTGACACTTAAAATCATCCCCGGTTAAATGAAATACTGAAGTGTAAATTTCATCAACATTGGCTGATTTTTGGGCAAATAATACTGAAACTGTCTTTGGCATTAGTTGCAATCATATTTTCTTGCAAGTACACATCATATAATTAGCAGCTAGCACATTCATGGATTTGGTGTGACAGCCAATTAGATTCCTCTGAATGAAGTTTGTAACTGCTGGAGGAGTACTGACCTTTAACCTCTCTCTGGACTCGTTTAACGCTTAGACAATGTGTAAAGGTGAAACATGCGAGGAATGAGGGAGAGAAAGAGAAGACGGAAAGAGGTTGCCCGAGCTGATGCAAGCATGTGCTAATAGATCATTGACTCAGGAGCTGGCCATTGCATTGGTTATTGTCAAGGGAACCGGAATTGGTAATATTCCTTTGGGGATGATTTGGTTTTGGTAGGAGTGGTCGAGCTTTGAAGGTCCACAGCCAATACTTAAGAGATCTTCCAGTACAACAGATACATCGGGGTGCTGCAGATGTGTTGGGTGTACTCGTGTGACATTATTTCACAAAGATAATATTAGTGCTCTCTAAAATTGGATACGCTGGTCTCCTTAAATGCAGCTTCATAGAAACAGACCCATCTTGGGTTTCTTAAAAATCTGGTGTTTACGCATGCTTTTATATGCAGTAATAATTCATAGAGACAGACTGTAATTTTACAGTTTTATCAGAAAATGATCTACATTCATTTCTCTTGAGAAAAACAGATTGAATAATTGTGAATTCGGTGTTAAAAGTCTAGATCAATCTTCATCCTGCATCCATTGTTTTCAAATGTTCTGCGATATGCCAAAAGATCAGATATCACAAAAGGTGATCAGTCTATGCAGGCAGCCTTTAGACTTCTTTTGCCTTCTAGATCATATATTGTTCTATGCCAAAGAAAATTATAAATGTGTTAAATAAAATATCAATATTTATATGGGAGGTTATGTAAACTTGTAAAGTAAAGGTATAGAAACAACAGAATTATAAACATGTACTAGGAAACTGAAGACATTTGCACTAACCACTTGGGATAACATTGTGGAATGTTTTTGAGTTGAAACATATGCTGAAGCGTGACCATGATGTATAGAATTGTCCATGGGTATCTATTAATGGGGTTGTGGTCCACCAAGGGGTTCCAAGTGATGTCATATAGACATTCAAAGCTCAAGGTGTAAGTGCTGTCACCTGGAGATGGACAACTACATTTACTAACTGTTGCCCCAAACAAACTGATGCAGCTCAAAAGGTGAGAGGGATTGATAGTGCTGTGTTCACAGTGGTTCTGTGAAATCCTCTTGTTAGCATTGCTTGCTATTCCTTGTCAGCGCCGATCTGCTCAGGAGGTGTAACTTCTTGGAGCAGAGGTACCATCCATGATTCCCTGTCTCCTTCAAACATTGTCAAGACACTGTTCAGTACAATTTCTAAACTAGAAATTTAAAAAAAACTCGCCATCAAGTTATTGTTACTGTTCCAAGAGAGTCAACAGTGCTCTTTTCACAGTCTTCAATGATATAATCCTCATATTTGGACCATTCCATTTGTATTTGACTTTCAAATGAGATTTCCCTCTATGGACAAATAGTCCCTAACGTAAGTATGGTTGCAGGTCATAAATCCGTGTCCGAACAAAAAGGAACTAGACGTCACTAAACATAAGAATTTTCATGAAAATTCATCTTTTATTTCTTTTCTTGCACTTTAAAAACTGTGGACACGGACGCAGCCAAAGTGTTTCGTCCCTGAACATAATCACTTAGACAAAGCAAACAAGTACAAACACAAATTGCTATTAATAAATGTTACATACACACAAAAAGACGAGCGGCATAAATGTGGCAGATAAAATACATTCAAACAAACTGGTCATTACAAAATATACCAAATGGTACTAGTACCCATATGAGATGCTTGAAACACTGTGATGTAGAAATATATCTTCTACCTGCTTATCCAAGTGCCAAACTGTCTATAAAAAATATTTTTTATGTAATAAAAAATTGTTTGTTCCTCATTACACATCATAGCCAATATATATATAACCTATGTTGTCCTAACACATTTCTAAATAGACTTATGACTTCTTTTTAGAAAAAAAACTTATAACTCTACTAAGCTCATAGTATGATCAAAGTTAGTTTCTTGGGTTTAGAACGTGTATGGGAAAGATCCCATTTTATAGTGTGAAGAAACCCTTCAGTACTGATATATTTTAGAAAAAGACTACAGTGGTTTGAACCATTCTATTGTATCTTGCTTACCACAAAATTAGAAAATGTGCTGTAGTCTGTGGAGTTTAATTTCTCCCTGTGTTCAGAATTGCACTCCTTTCTAGAAAGTGGAATATATATATATATATAGACATAGATATAAGTACAGTAGAAAAAGGTCAAACAGGTCTATGAGTTATCTAGTCCCAGTTGTTAATTACTAAGAGACCCAACCACTCTAGACTGGTTATACAAATTTTTGTAAAATTAAACGTTCACATTTGCAAACAAAATCAAAAAGCCGCTAACCATACAACATATATCTTCAGACGTGAATGTAAGGTCAAAGAGGAAATTCCTTTTTTCTAGTAACTAACATGTTTTTTCAAAACGATCCTGAGACCCTCGAAAACATCAAAAACAAGAGTGCATAGTGCTTTCCCTTACTTTACTGTGTAGTCTCAAAGCTTCCAACATCCTTATCAATCACATTTAAAACTTTTTTTTTTTTACACCAGCTCTATATGTGACCGCTATAAATGTTCCATTCTGTGGAGCATTACAGCCATATATGCGTAGATAATAAATGGAGCCTTACTCTCAACCTTAATGTATATACAATAACATTGAGTGCACACTGAATCGAATATGTATTGAAAATAGTTTCCCATGCAGATTATCTCTAAAACATAACTCACTAGTAGGTGGCAGTCTATGTTTCAGTAGATTATCAATCAAACCCCAGAAGTTGGAGGCCACACTAACTCAGACCCTCTAGTTACTCAAAGTTTGACAGACATAAAACGTCAAAAGATTATATTGTATTACCTGCACGTTTATATCAGCGTTCAAAGTAGTGGCACACATTCCATAATAAACTTGATACTAAAGAATCACATTAGCAATCGGCAAGTGTATCTTCCAAAGTGCATCTATCTACGTGCAATTAGGCATGTCCCAAAGAAGCATACAGACGTCACGCCCAAACGTCGTACAACTACCCACCCTTGTACACTTAAATTATGATCCCAGGATCACTCAAAACATTTATAGAGTGTCCCGGACCTTACATGATGATGGCATAATCCATACAACACACCGCTCTGTATTTGATCAAAACAAGCTCACTTTCTAAAAAGTTAGCAGTATTCCCAACCTCTTAACCAGTTCTCCATTTTCCCTCTAGTCCTTTACCGCCATGATTTAAATGTGTGGACTCCCATTCTCCCCAGAGTACACCACCAGTCGCGAAACGGAATTCCATTCCCAGGCTGTCCTTAAAAACCCATTTGAGTTACGTCATGTGCAGTTCTACCTCAGTTACAAGCGTTGTGCTATAATACCGAAACACGTCTGCCGTCTAGAGTGGCTCATGAGTCACATGTTGCTATACTAAATGGCCAAAATCCTATAAGGATGATCCTATCATGAGCCACTCTAAGATGGCCAACACGTTATGGTATTACAGCAAGATGTTTTGGTTTTCTGGTTGATATTGACTTTGTCAATGTTTGGAGTATTGACAGAGGCATTCTTAACTTGATGAATGTATTCATGTGTTCATCAGTCTGTTCAGATAGAGTACCTTTTTTGAGTAAAGGTCCTAATGCGTTGGACCAAAATCTTTGTAAATTTGGATATATATTCTGCTAAACAAAGAAAGGACTTAACCTCCTCTTTATTCATTGGTGTAGGTGTTTTGCGAACTGATTCTACCAGATCTTTTTTGGGTTTAATACCTTCATTCGAAATTATGTGTTTAAAATATTCCACAGATGTAACCCCTATTTTAAATTTACTTTCCCTAATAGTGAACCCTGCATGTCTTAGTTAGTACTTTACAGTTCTGATGGATACATCTGCCAGTGGATTCCTCACCTTGTGAGTATCCCCTGCGTCAGCAACGTTCAGGAAAATATTTCGTAGCTCGTCACGCCGATGTGGACGACGTCACAGAAGCACAGCATCGCGCGCGGCTCCGCTTACGTCACTGAATCCATAATAGGACCCCGTCAGCGTGATGACATCAGTTCCCTTTTTTCCGCGTCGTCGACACTAATGGGTTTTTTCTTGGGATCAACAGTAGCTCGTGTGTTACTTTGTTACTGTTACTTGTTTCAAGTTAAAACTTGTTTCTTTTTGACATGTCATCGAGGAAATCGGGGTTCAAGCCCTGTGGGGCATGCGGGAAGCTGATGTTGATCACGGATCGGCACGAGGACTGCGTTTGGTGCCTTTCATCTGACCACGACGTCCAAGGATGCTCCAGCTGTAATAAAATGAACCCGGAGGCGCTGCAAGAGAGGCGAAGCTGCTTGTAGCGAAAATGAAGGAGAGGAGAGGTAGGAGAAGTTCGAGATCCCGGTCGAGGTTGGCTTCGAGGTCGACTTCGGGACATGCTTCTCGATCTAAGAAGAAGCACAAGAAGAAAAGGCATGGGTCGCGACGTCGCTCTGGAAGAGAGTCGGATCCGAAGTCGAAGTCTCAGAAGCATCGACATCGGAAAGACTGTATATCTCCTTCTCCTGTTCCATCGAATGCGGAGTTGCAAGGTGAGCCTTCTCCTGAGGCTTCTCCAGAGCATTTCCCGGCGCCGTCGCACTCTCCATCTCGAGAGGAGGTTGAAGCTGCATTGCCTGAAGGGTCTTTGACGCCGAAAAGTATTGAGCAGAGGAGATGGAGGAGGGAGAATTGCAAGAGTCTGAGGACTTGTTTGAAGAGCTTAAAGAGGCAAGTGGTCTGGAGTTATCTCCGGAGTGGGAGCTTTCTCAGACTCCTGATGTCCCATCAAAAGATGTTGTACCGTATCACACGGTCAGTAGAAAAGCGTCTGAGCTCTTGGATTTGAATTTGCCTACTGCAGAGTTGAAAAACCAACATCTTAACGGAGGTGCTTCATTCCCCTTCTTAGGTTGTAGAGCCAATGCTGTCATTCAACAAGGCTGTTACTGAGCCAGTTTTGGAGTTTTCGTAAGCCCTTTTCTTTTCCTGCGGTATCAAGGACTGTAGCAAGAAGGTATAGGGTTGCTCCTGGGGATCTGGACTTTTTGTCTTCACATCCATCTCCTGAGAGTCTGGTAGTTCAGGCAGCCTGCTCCAACAAATCTACCAGAGCCTTCCCTCAGGTACCAAGTGATAGGGTGTCAAAGAAATTGGACCAATCAGCAAAAAAGGTTTTCTCATCGCCCAGCATGGCTTTAAAATTTACAAATGCGACATGCCTTCTGGGGCGTTATATTCACACTCATATGAACTCCGCGAAGTAGTCGGTTCCAAAGATACCTGTAGTAGATAGGCAGAAATTCAGTGAGGTTCTAGCAGATACGCAGGCTGCCGCTCGCCAAGTAATACAGAGCGGTTTGGATACGGCGGACTCTGTGAAAAGACTTTTGAAATCAAGAGACTGGTGATTTAGTAGATTTCTAGCAAGGGAACTCATGTGGGGTTCTTTTGGGTATTAGCCCATGTATTTTTTGTGATTCAAGGATGGACTGTTGGAGTGTAATTACTGTTGTGTAGTTGGTGAAATAGATACTTTACTGTTACTTATATCTATCTGGTGATGGCTTTCTTGAGACATGCACACTTACTCGGGTTGCGTGTTTTTAATGGTTTTTTGTTGGTTCAATTCTACTTTTCACAGGTTCCTTTAAACTGTAGAGTTTTGTTGGACCATGTGTTATTTCAGAATTTACATATGTGTTTATTTGCATTATGGTTTGCAGCCCTGATGAAGTCGATGTGTACAAATTAACACAACGAAACACGTGTTGGCTGCTTTTTCTGATGACTGCTGTATATGGATAATTGTGAACCTTGAAGATAAAGAACTATCAAGAGAATAAACCATCCTTGACTGAAAGGACTTGGGTTGATGAACATTACTCGGTTTACTAACCTGTGACTGTGTCAATCTACAATTCATACTTACTTCGAACTTTGAACATTTGTTTTGATTTATTTTGAGTGCTCGGGGAGAATTATTGAAAGATGAATATTTTCTCCACCATTTTTTGATGAGAGAATTCTGGGGGACACTCATTTGGAAAAATCTACCTCTTCGATCATATCTTTGCAGCAATGAGGAGCAGCCTGCCTGCTGCTCAGCCCATTCTCAACTGTCACCTTCACCTCACAGGCTCCCAACATTCTGAAGCGCATCATC
This sequence comes from Lissotriton vulgaris, assembly GCF_964263255.1. NCBI lineage: Eukaryota > Metazoa > Chordata > Amphibia > Caudata > Salamandridae > Lissotriton > Lissotriton vulgaris. The sequence goes on from NC_141696.1 coordinate 227,602,526, forward strand.
GCTCCCAAAATTCCATGCAGCACCCAGCACAAACACACTGGCTGAGCAGGAGATGTAAATGGCATAACATTAACAAAGGCAGGATACTATAACCATGCTTTACTCATTTCTGTAATTCTTCTTTCAAAAGTTCCATCATCAACAATGGAATGGGCCTTGTTTTGTGAACCACTGGGATGGCATTGCTTTTTACATACTCTGTATCTATCTTTGAAGGGAATGCACTTTTTGTATCATTACTTCAAGGGGATTTGGTTGTCTGTTATGAATTCCTGGTTGAATATCAGGAATGTCTAGTTGGTACTGATTCACTGTCAATTAATATAATGGGAAACATGAGTCCGCATACGCTTTAACGCTTATGCCATCTAATAATATGTCACAAATAGTATATGAAATTTGTTCGTCCTTTTCATGAGTGTTATTTGGAATATCGGTTTTCTTTTTTCCTCCTGAACTCTTTCTGCATCATTTATGAGCTATATATTTTTCTCAGGAACTTTACAAACTTTGGCAAAGTGTCCTCTCCTTGCATTTCTAACATAAATCGCACATGCAGAACATTTGGGATCATTGGCCAGTTGACTGTGGTTCCCACATCTAGGGCATTACAGATTCTCATTTTTGGTTTTAAGTTTCACTGCAATTGTTTCATTGATTTTGCATACACTTTACTCACTAGTGAGATGTGAGTCTCAGTAGATCATTTAATCTCTTTGACGCAAAAAGAAGTATATTCAATAGCCCTTGCAATATTTATGGCCTCTGTGAGATCAGGATTTTGGGTCATCAATTTTTCCTGAACCTTATAGTCATTAGTGAAACACACTAATTGATCTCTTATTAAAGAGTCTGGGAGAGGAAAACAATCACAAGTAGTAGATAACCCTCTTAAAAAAGCAATGTATGTAGTCACTTTGCCTCCTTTTTTTGTTCTCTATTGAAGAACTTGTGCCTTTCAAGTAACTCCATTAATTATTTCTTTAAAGTGATTTTCTAGTTTCTTTAGTGTGGCCTGAACAATATCTTACTCAATGTGCTAATCTTGTTAGATCTGTCTGCCACATTTGATACCATTTCACATGTTATTCTTCTGGCAAGGTTAGAATCTAGCGGCATCTCGAACACTGTCCTGGCCTGGATTAAGTCTTTTTTGACTAATCGTAGGCAAGCCGTTTCTCTTGGCACGTTTCTCTCGGCCGAGCAAACTATTACAACGGGAGTCCCACAGGGTTCCTCTCTTAGTTCCTACTGTTTAACATATATATATGGCCCCCCTCATTTTGCTGATCTCGTCATTTGAGATTGAAGTAACGTCCTACGCTGATGACACTCAGCTGATTCTATCCTTCGGCAAAGATTCAACCATCGCAGAAGCAAACTTCAAACTCTGCTTATCAGAGGTCATTCAATGGATGAAGGACAACCATCTAAGGTGTAATACTGACAAAACTGAGATCCTCCTGACAGGGAAAGATAACCCCTTTCAACCAAGGGCCTGGTGGCCGGAAGATGCTACATCCCCCCCCTTCTACCGTTGAAGTAGCAAAAAACCTGGGAGTACAGTTAGACACCTCACTCTCCTTTCGACTGTACGCCTTGCTTTAGTATAATTAAAACTTTTAAATAAATCTTTGATTTCCTTTCCCTTTCCGCTAGGAAGGCTGTCGCAGTGGTACTGATCCTCTCACGCCTAGACTTTTGTAATAGTCTTCTGTCAGGGGTCCATAAATCCACACTTAAGAGACTTCAGATGGTCCAACTTGCAGCAGCCCGCCTAGTTTTGAAACTTTCTTGTAGGTCATCGGCGGCGCTACAAACTCTTCACTGGCTGCCTCTAAATAAGAGAATTTTATTTAAAATTTTAGAGCAGTAGCAAAAATTGGTCCAGTGTATCTTTCCGCTAGATTTTCCCCATACACTACAGCTAGGACCCTCAGATCTTCTTCAACAACCTCCTTAAGCCTTCCTGCTTCAGATAAAAATCCAAGGGAGGGAAATCAGCAGCCTCCCTAGGAGCCAAAGCATGGAATCTCATGCCAGCTCAACTGAGGCTTGTGAAAACAGAAACTCAGTTTAGGAAAGCACTGAAGACTTGGATCTATGGAGCCCCAGATGATTTTTGCCAATCGCTCATATAGGGATTCACCACTCTCGGCTTAGTTTGATCCTCACCCTCTTAGCACCAGGATGCTACTTCCGGAGTGATAGTTGCGCTTTACAAGTACCCAATGCAATTCAAGTCCATCTTCCCCACTTGCTTCATTAGTTTCATGTTCTGTTATATCCTCAGACATTTTTTTCCTTGTAATCTCAATTTATGTGGCAAAATATGCTCTTTTTGTACTGAAGACAATTTCTCGCCACCTATAGCAATTCAATATAAATTTAATATTTTTATCTACCTATCCCAGAAAATTTCAGGTTCTCTTGCTTCATTCAAAAAAGGAGGTGGTTGGGTCATACTAGCTGCTGCCATATTTGAGATTAGTTAGAGCGAGATTAGATTTACAAATGCACAGTACAAAATTTACAAACTGATACGTTTGAACACTCTTATCTAAAAGATAAAATAGCTTTTTTTCAGTAGGTAACTGAGTGCACGTTGTATTAGTTCGCTCTTTGTTTCTATAGGAGGAGTTTCTCTCTGGGTTTCTTGGGAAATGTCTCAAGCTGCAAGTCCGAAAATGAAGTAAGTCTTACTTGTTTGATGTCCCAAACACTCGCTCCTCTCTATTGGATGCTGTTGGAACAAGAGATGCTATCCGCACAGTACCTCTGAATTGTGAGCTTCCTCACAGTGAAAAAGCTGGGTGTCATTCTTCAGGTTAGTGGCACTCCAACACAGGCAGTATTACCAAGTCAATCTGTATGGTGTTTATGCTGCAAGCTGCTATGTTCTTCCTAATCAGCCGCTCTCGCATGGAAAATACTTATACATCAAAATATCAGATGGCAACACCCCTTTAAAGCAGCCCAGTGCTCAATCAGTGAACTGTAAAGTTTCTTCTTCTACAGCAGGGCTTGCGCTGGTGCACTCTGTGGGAAGATAGCTCTGTATACTATACCAAAGTAAGGTATAGTGTGCACAGAGTACAGTGGATCCCCAGAGGTCTAGCACAGGCTAAATTAGATCATCTCTAACAGCTCAATTTGTGGTTGTGTGGTTGAGCAGTTAGGCTTATCAAGATGGTGTGTTAAGCATGTATTGTATTCACTCAATCAAGAGTGTTGGCTCACGCTCAGAGACTGAATCCAGGCCAATTAGGTTAGTATAAAAAAGGTATACTTATGTTTTATTTCTAGAACCAAGCAGGACTTGGCACAGGTAAGTAGAATATGCTTTCAAATGCAAAACTTTACTAGAAAATCCATTCGTACATGAAATTGGAATCGATATAGATTGGTATTTGTTTTCAAAACCGTTCAAAATGTATTGATATTACTTTTGTATTACTCTTTGGTTACATCGACTACTCGTGTGATATGCCTAGATATCATACAATACAAAGGTAAGTAACACAATTTACTTTTCAAAGCATAGTTAATTTTGTTCCATACAAAAAGTAGGTTGCCAGAAAAACCACAACATGGGTTTGTATGGAGAAAAAGAATGTATTGCTTTGCAAGTAAGTAAACAACTTGCAATGCTGGGTGTCTGGGGTTAGAACCAAGGTTCAAGGAAGCAGTCCAAGTGTGCCACCAGTGGCACTAGAGAGGCCAGGTTCAGGGTGCCAATGTTTACCAATGGGGCTAGGGGGCACCTCGGTTGGGGGCTACTCATGTGCAGGCCACCCTGTCTTGGGAGCCAAGGTTCTAGGGTTAAGGTCGCCGCAAAGGGGGTCCCAGGTCAGCACCAAGTCCACACCACTAGCGGCGCAGGGGTGGCCGGATGCAGGGTGCTTAAGAGGTGGCGGGAGTCCAATGCAATCCTATTGAGGTTGCTGGTTTTGGATTTTAGCTGCAGGCTCCGTCCAGGAAGTCTTCTGGGAGGAACCAATAGCAGGGCAGGTAAGTTGGAGGGCTTGGGGACATAGGTGCACCTCAGGTCCTCCTCTCGCTGGTGCAGGGTGACCAGATTCAGGGGTGCCTTTTTTGGTCGGATTTCACCTTCCGAGGACACTCGCAGTTGGGGGGTCTCCATGCAGAGGCTGCAGGTGATGTCGAGGAGTCCTGGAGGGGTCAGCCTCCGTGGTCTCGGACTCTGGGGTGCTTGGGACTACGCTGGGACCGGTAGGCCAGTGGGACTCGGCTGTAGGTGACTGGTGCAGTGTAAGTTCCACATGTCGAGTTTCTTCGTTCTCAGCAGGCTCTGAGTCTTTCTTTGGAGTTTCTTTTGAACAGAGCTGCTGTTTGTAGGAGATCTGGTATTTGAGGAAGGCAGTCAGTCCTCCCAGGGATTTTGGAGGCCGGTGGCTACAGGACAAGTATACTTTTGGTGCAGGATCTCCGGAAACTGCTGATTGGCCTGTAGGGCTGGGGCCAACTCAGTTCTTCTCCACAGTCTCCTCTGCTGTGCGACTTCTTCCGTCCTTCTTTGTTGGTTGCAGGAATCTGAGGAAACAAGGCTCAGAGTTGCCCCTAAATACTACAGTTAGGGGTATTACAGAGATGTGCAGGTTGGGACCAATAGGTCCCTTCCTTGGGGTACTTCCCTGTTATGCCACCCTCCTGTGGGAGGGGGGCATGAGCCTCTCTCTGATTGGCTGGGTCCCCTTGTCTTCAAGATGGAGGGGACTGAGATGGGTGCTTGACCCTGCCTCCCCCACCTGAGGGGTGGGGTTGGCAAAGGTGGGCACACCTCTCTTCCTCACTTGGTTTTCCAACCGATTCTCCTGCCCAAAGGAGGGGTCAGAACCGATGGGAACCAGTTGCTGGGGGCAGCAAACGCAACGTCAGCTAACCAAGGTGGTGGGCCTTTGAAGCTTACCCTTTGTGGACCCGGACTATCCTGGGGAGGAGGCATTGCACCTCTGCCCAGGATGGGCTTTGTTTTGGGACCGAGAGAGTGGAGGCCCTCTATCCAGGGGTCCAGAAACCTGTCTGGTGGTGGCAAATGGAATGTAGTCTTTCAGAAACCACATCAGGCCTGGTCGTTTTTCAGGGGGCATCTCTAAGATGCCCTCTGAGTGTGTTTTACATTGAATCCCACACTGGCATCAGTGTGGTTTTAATGAGCTTGAGAGTTTGCTTCCAAACTTCCCTGGTGTAAGAAAGTGGCTCTATTTATATACTGGACCAAAGTAAGGTACAGTGTGTATAGAGTCCTCAATCTCCAGAGCTATAACTGAGGTCAAAGTCAGATATGTCCCTACTCTCTAAAGTGGTAGCTTGGTCGAACAGTAAGGCAGTATCAGAGGACAGTGTAAAGCATTTGTTGTACACACTCAGTCAGCAAAAGGTTTCACACACTCAAGAACTGAACTCTAGGCCAATTGTTTTTGTATCAAAAGATATAGTTGTTTTATTTTAGAACCAACAGGTATCAAAATATACTTTTCTCAATATGAGTGACTTTAGGTAATTACTTTGCAGAAGGGCAATATACTTGGTAAGTACAATAGCCACAGTTGTTGCAATTGGCAACACCATTCTGAACACAATTTAACATTGAGCTCAATGGGTTTTTCTACATAAATGCAGTTGATTACTTTATAGATTACTTTTGGAAATCCAGGACTGAACAGGACTTAAGCTGAAAACAGTCTAGTAAAAGCATTTTAGGTATTGCAGTGATTTTTAAAGAATAGAACTGTATTTTAACAGTTCACACTTAGAAACTTTTCAGTGAAAATCCAGCAATGTTATCCTGTGGGAGGAAATTCAGGTCAAGGGTAAAGTACATTCTCGTTACTTTTGTAATCCAGTACTGGGCTCCTTGGTCCAGCACTGGGATCTCTACGTAAGACAGGTAAGTAATTATACTATAGTAGTTGGTACGATTTTTAAGGAATATTTGAAGTTTGCAAAAATAGACACTTAGAAGAATTGGTTTCATATGGAAGAACATTCTGGTTAATGGTAAGTACAGTTATAATTACTTTTGCGGTTCAGTACTGGGCTGAATGGTACAGTACTGGCTTTTCCTCTGATCACAGGTGAGTAATTCGAAATTCGGTATTCAGCTGATTTCAGATGAATATTTTAAAGTTTCAAATCTTCACACTTAGAAGATTTTTCGAGTCAAACCAGTCAATGTTATCCTATGGAAGGAAGTGGGTTATCGGTTTGCAGGTGAGTACTCGACTGGTGAAGTTAAGGTTCTGGGCTTAGACTCGGGGGTCTCCCAGGGTCGGAGAGGCACTGTAGTTACACCATCAGTGGCACAGGGGCAGCCGGGTGCCGAGAGAGTAGGCCCAATGCAATGCAATGGCGGGTAGGGGGCCTGTGGTTGGTGGCTGCAAGCAAGCAGGCCATGCGGCTGTGGGAGCTGAGCTCTTGGTCACTTACTCAGGGCAAGTGGGGAAGAAGAGTAGGGTAGTAGTTGCACTTCCAGCAGCATTCGGCTGGGTGCAGGATGCTTTTGAGCCTTCGGGTGCTCAATGTTATCCAATAGGAAAGGTAAAGAGTGAACAAAGACTGCAGACTCTGGGACGGAGATTCTTCAGGTGCGACCACCACTTCGAGAGGTGAGTTGGGATCTTGGAGAAGAGGTAGGTACCCCAGAGGAGGGCACAGGGAGCCGCAGGCCGCTGGGTGAAGGGGTGTCTTTTGGTGTCGGGAAATCTTACCCTCAGCTGGTCACGGTTGGAGGGATCCCTGGTTCTGAGGCTCCGGGCGTCGGTTGGGTCTTCGAGGAGCGTCTTTGGGCACTGGACTTTGGGTCCCAGTCGCCGGGGGGACGTCCTTGCGGTCTTAGATCAGTCGGACACCGGCCGGGCTCGGCGGGTGCCAAGTGTGCTGGATTCGCGGTTCCTACCTGGCACCAAGCTTATTGCTGATGGAGCAGAGCCCCTGCTCTTGAGAGTCCCATTCTTTTAGAGGGTCAAGGCAGGCAGGTCCTCCTGGATTTTCAAGGTTGCTGTCCGCAGGAGTCGCCGGGATTTAGCAGGAGCAGGTTCCAGGATCAACAGGCCGGTAGGGCTGGGGCCAAGTCAGTTGGTGTTGTCCTGTTGTTAGCAGCTGCACGGCAGGTCTTCTTCTTGATCTTCTTTCTTGTTTTCTTATCGGAATCTCAGGAAGGCAGGTTCGGGTTGCCCCTAAATACTTAATTTAGGGGCGTTACAGGTAGGGCAAGGGCAGGGACCAATAGGTCACTGTCCTGGGGTGGGTACACCCCCTAGTCTGCTCCTCTCCTGTGGGAGGGGGGCAGGAGCCTAGCTGTGATTGGGCAGGGCTACCCATCTTCAAGATGGCCGGAGCCCGGGGGTCATGCTTCACCTCGCCTCTCCCACCTGAGGGTTGGGGTTGGCACAGGCTGGCACAACCCCCTCCCTGACGTTCCCACCAGAGTGGGGGTCAGAACTGGTGGGGGCCAGTTGCTGAGTACAGCAAGTAGTCTGGAGAAGCTCACAAAAGTGGCAGGCCTTTGAAGCTTCCCCCTGCCCATCCTGGGGAAGGGAACCTAGCACCTCACCAAGGATGTGCATTGTTGCAGGCCCAGTAGAGCGGGGGGGCTCTCCACCCAGGGGTCCAGCAACATGTCTGCTGTGTGGCAACCTAGGCAGCCTCTCAGACCAGATGTGGATTGTAGGTTAGGTTTTCAGGGGCATCTCTAAGATGCCCTCTGGTGCATTTTACATTAAATCCCACACTGGCATCAGTGTGGGTTTAATGTGCTGAGAAGTTTGGTATCAAACTTGTCAGTCTTCAGTGTAGCCATTATGGTGCTGTGGAGTTTGTAATGACATCCTCCCAGTACCATATACTCTTAATCGCATCACTGCACTTGCAGTGCCCAGGAATGGCCCTGGGTACTGTAGGGGCACAGGGCTCACGCACCTGTGCCCACACCATTGGCATAGGGCACCCAGCTAGAGGGGTGACTGAAGTATGCCAGGGCAGTGGGTCTTGTGGGCATGGCACACAGGGATGTGTGCCATGTCGACTCTTTGTTTAGTTCTGTACTTAGACACTCAGCCTGCAAAGTCAGGGTACAGGGCCCCTAAGGGTGTCACAAAAAGTGCTGCAGCCCTTAGGGTTGGCATGCCCCGGGTACCTAGAGTACCATTTACTAGGAGCTGATAAGTGGCCAGAGATGCCAATCGGGTTTTAGTTTCAACACAGTTTTAGATAAGGAACGCAGGCCCTGGGCACCTGGTTGGCAGGAGCCCAGGGCACACTCAGTCAAGGCACATCAGTAGTTCAGCTAAAAGTGGAGGCATACCAATGCAAGAAAGATGACACATTCTCACACCTGTTTTCAGTAAAGCCATTATGGAGCTGTGGAGTTAGTAATGACCAACTTCCATATCATGTACTCTGTATGAGCTTACTGCACTTACAATGTATAAGAAGGGGCTCCGATACTGTTGGGGTACAGTGCTCATGCAACTGTACCCTCACCTGTGGTCTAGTGCACCCTGCTAGAGGGGTGACTTACCCAGGCCGTGGGTTGACGGCATGGCACACAAGGATGTGTACTGTGTCGACTCCTTACTTTTCTCTGCACCAAAATACGCAGCATGCAATAGCAATGTGTGGGTGTTTAGGTGCAGGGTCTTTAAGGGTGGTACAATAGGTGCTGCAGCCCTTATAAGCCTTCCGTGGTCACAGTGCCCTTGGTTCCCATGGTACCTTTCTTACCTGTTGCCAGAGATGCGCCAATTGTGGATTCAAAGGTACAGTTTTGGAAACGAACACAGGCCTTGGGGACATGATTGGCAGGGACCCAGGGCACATCAACTTAAAGTGCATCAGAAATCTGGCAAAAAGTAGGGGTGTTTACTGCAACAGAAACCCACTTTCCTACACACTCACTACATTCTCTCTGGCATCCCCGTTGGCATTTCAGCCACAGTGGTTCAGCCAGATTACTGACATTAGTATTTACCATTTACCCTTTGAAGGAGAAGCTCAATTCGATCTCCACAGAAACAGTGACACTTGGCTGAGACCGAAATTCCACTCTGAAACATACTTCCTTGGCTGATAGCAATGTTCTGTAGCTTGAAATATATGTATGAGTGAAATACTATATTGAATGGAACTTTACACATTTGTATTATGTTGAAGTATACCCATCCAACTCTTCTCACTTGTATATGTTTGATATATGCTCCCAATTGAGCAGCAACATGTACAGTCACTTCAATGAAATGCACTCAATTAAAATTGGACTATACTGCTTTAGGTTTAAGGCTTAAATAACTGATAAAACCCCATCAAAAGGAAAATAGCCCTCACCGCTGTACACATATAAACACGGATGAACACCTGCACAGCAACAAACTAAATGGCATTCAAATAAAGAAAAAGGAGAGTGAAAGTTATTTGTATTGCTTCCTGAAGGGGCCAATACAATATAACTGTGTTATACAAGGTACCAGCAAGAAAGACTGGGTTACCGTTATTCTGCTTGAGTTTTGTTTAGGGATGTCAATATTGTTTGTTCATCCTTTTTTTTTCTTTTCAGTTTTGTGGTCTTATTTAATTATTTTATAAACTGTAGAGAATCAGGAAATATCAATCATTTTTTACATGTTGGCTATGTTTGATTGTTTCATCGATAGGTAACATGGCTGGTTTCATAAGAATCTTTCCCAATATGTACCATCACATTTACCCACAGTAAGCGAATGGGTGAAACAGTTTGGTACATCTAGCGAGTCCGTATTGACGGGTGAATTGTAAAAATACCCCAGGCGTTAAACATTAAATGCAAGGTGTAGTGACAGGTCTATGTGAATAGTGCTGTCACCAAGCATCTGGGATAGTGGTAAATACAGGATACCAGAATTTTGGACAACATGGAACGCAGTGTCACTTGGAATGCTGCTGCAAAACGTTCTTACCAAGTTGAACAAAGATTGGAGTGGTATTGTTTGTATTTGCAGTGATTCAGCTACATATATGAAAAAGTTGTGTGATGACCTGTCACAATCGATACCTGAGCTGAAGTGCTTCCCTGTAAGAGATCCTTGCCACTTGCTAAATGGTATGCTAAAACCATCTTTACAATCTTCATAGTTAATGAAGAAGGCTATTGACTTTGTAGTCCATTCTGGCGCACTGTGTCTTTATGTGCTGGGACTAAAACTCAGATATTTTTCATGTTGTGCTTTGTATGACATCCAAAAAAGTGTCATCCCAACTGTGTCATTTAGCCAGTGGGTCTCAGTCCTAGAGGCCATGAATGGTATATTATCCTTGTGGTGACAGTTTACAGAATGTTTGCTTGGTGATCATGCCGAAGGCAAGAAATGTGAGTACATTCTACCGCATTCTTAGATTTTTCCAGGAAAACATGACTGCTGAAGTGGAGATAATAAAAAAACTAGAGTCTTAAACACCCTTTTATTCCAAGTGTTCAGCGTAATTGGTGTAGATGTGAAACATCTTCTTGGGAGTAGGTTGGGGAATACTTTTAGTGACTTTGGCACTGCAACATGCTCCATGTTATAATATGTGCCTCTTGGTAAGCAAAGAAATGTTGAGGAGCAATTAACAGAAATTTTATTTTACTATGCCTGAGAAATGACTTGCAATGATGCGTAGAAATGTCCCTTCACCAACCATGGCATTTGAAGCCAATGAAGCCTCACTTTGGTACTCTAAACAAGTTATAGATCCCTTCCGTAAAGGAGAATTTTCTCCGGATTTTGGAAAGTACTGCTTCATTTTTGACTGCTTCAATAACTCTGAGGACATGCGCCCAGTTCAACGCATGTGTTACAGAACCTGTCCCACACAATCTCAATCTTCTGGTGCACCAGAATTAGCATGGAAAGCTATGTCAGTGACCAGAGTTAGCAAATTGTGTACTGACTGTTTTGGCATTGCCCATCTCAAGTGTCAATGTTGAAAAGGCCATTTCACAAATAAAAGTCTACATGGGAAGGACGGAATGAGCGTGCATTACTAAAGACTCACTGAAGTAGTATTGTATAGTACACTACAATGAGTTTGTTTGTAAAAATGTATTTGGACCTTATATACACTCTATGTACACTGTCTATATACCATGAGCTATCAGTGCAGAACGCAAGCAATAATAAAAGCAAAACTTTCCATAAACACAGGAAAAACACTGTTTCTGTCATTTTTAATGCCACCAAAATATGTAATCACTGATAACCTATGTTTTTAAGGTATTGAAATCACTGGGGGGAAAAACTGAAAAAATTCCACCAGCGTTTACCAAAAATAGAAACCGAAAACAGGAAAGCTTAATTAAAATGTATTGTGAGAGAATCAGACCCTTGGCATATACAAGTGTCCTAAGAAGTTATGCCCAATCACATCATCTTGCAGGCGCCACCTATCACATATGAGTTTGTGTGACATAGATGAATGCTTCAATAACAGCTGGCCGTACCTCAGGTTCGGCAGGATGAATTTCACTGGGGTGGAGATTCCTTGCTGTCCCTTGCACAGCATTCCATCCTTGTCGCCAATGAAAAGATGATTCTGAAGAGATGAGGATGTTTGTCTTTATCCAGTCTTGCCATACAGTTCTTTCACTGACAGGACTCCAACATTCTAAATATGCTCTACCCGAAGATTCTATGGAATAAACTAGGGAAATTAGGACAGAACATTACATCAGTCACCTATGCCGCCTGTACAATTTTGAGGAAGTGGTCAGGTCATAGGAAGGTACCTATGCCCCTCTTTCCGCTTCTATTTGTTGTTTATTTTGCTGGCTTCTCTGACTGACCCAAGCTAGTCATGCATAGATTGCATTTTTGTGGGAGCAACAATAAAGATATTGATCTGATGTCTGCTAGTATAAATGATCTCTTTCATTTTCTCTTAGTCTTTTTAGGACCGTATGGTCTTTAGTATGGTTAATGTGAAGCTAAACTCTTTATACCATTAAACTTACTTTTGGGAAAATTCAGATTGTGCCCTGGCTTTCTGGTTTGGAACCTGTGCCAATTTCTTGTAGGTTGGGGGGTTGCTGCAAGGAGGGTACAATGCTGCTAAATAAAGCAGAGGACCTTCTACTGGACAGCTAGGCTTTTGTCATGTAACTGATTTTCCATGCTCGTGAACAGTTCAGAGAGTCTCACCCTGCATTGGACCTCGCAAGGTGAATGTGGCTCTAGGTGGGTTACTTTGAATAGTATCATGGATTTCTAAGGTCGTGCTGTGGGTATCTTCAACCAGCTTTAATGGTTAGTAGGCATATCAGCATTTCCCAATTTTACCTCGGACTTGTGTGTTCTCATTAGCTTCCTCTATGCCATCTGTACTTTCTCACGCCTTAGAGGATACGCTCTGTGTTTACTTTATGTATTTTAGCTAGTTTCTTCTGCTCCTATCTATGAACTATCAGGTAGAGCAGATTGTAACTAAAGCTAACACGCCTATGTTTCCAAGCTCTGGAGACCTTACATCGCAGACCCTACTCGCAGACCCTACTCTGATGCTATTCTTACCTCTTGGTTCTACTTCTCCTCTCTTTTCACTCCCCACCATCTATGTGTGGTGAAAACCATCCTTCACCATGTGCAGCTCTATGTGGAGCACCAATTCAAGGGTGTATAGATGCCATAGTTGGTGTTCTGAGCTCAAGTAAAAGCAATACTTCAAACTTGGGATCAGCAGGACAGGAGTGATGCTTACTCTGTTGTTCGTGCTCATATTGTGTGTATCCACACAGACCCCAGGCTGCTTCAATGAGCTTTTGGCTTACCCGAATACGGAGATTAATGTGGTACTATGACTATGAACATGCAAGCATAATCAAGTATAAATATATCAACAGCTACTAAGTATGCTTCACAGTATGACTGCAGGCTTTACTTTGGCAGAAAGTTAATGATATATGTGTTCTGTAAAGCTGTTAATTGCAAGCTGTGTACATCTATAGTATTTTACACAATAATTTATACCTACTTTTGTTTTCTTTCAGGTAATTCGACCCGTCCTCCACATGGAACACAAGCACCATCCACTGGTCTTTTAGGTGCACGACCCGGATTAATACCACTTCAGCGACCACCTGGAGTTCCTACTCCACAAAGATTTTCTCCAGTGCCTCGACAAATGCCTCCTCACATGATGCACCGAGGCCCACCACCTGGACAAGGACGCTTTGGAATGCCTCCCCCTCAAGGGATGAGACCTCCATTTCAACCACCAGGTCACTTTAATTCAGGTGGGCCACCAGGCCATGGAGAAGGCCCTGAAGGGGGCTCTGATGGACCTGAAGATAGAGAAGCAAGGCAGAATAGAAATGATCAACAAATGTTTCCTCCTGAGAGAGACCAGGAGAGGTTTGGGAGAAGAGGTTTTGGAAATCAAATTGAAAACGATGAAGAACTGTGTAATGATGACCAAGATGATGAAGAACTTGGTCGTCATGAAAGAGACTGGGAGCTAAGAAGCCCTGAACCAGACAGAAACCGAGATTTTGAGGATAGAGTCAGAGGAATGGGTGGGTTTCGAGGCAGAGAACAAGATGCAATGGAGTGGGAGCCAAATCAAGATCCAAGTGAGTGGGAGCCACACCAAGGTCCAAGGGAGTGGGAGCCACACCAAGGGCCAAGGGACAGGGAGCCACACCAAGGCCCAAGGGACAGGGAGCCACACCAAGGCCCAAGGGACAGGGAGCCACACCAAGGCCCAAGGGACAGGGAGCCACACCAAGGCCCAAGGGACTGGGAGCCACACCAAGGCCCAAGGGACTGGGAGCCGCACCAAGGCCCAAGGGACTGGGAGCCGCACCAAGGCCCAAGGGACTGGGAGCCGCACCAAGGTCCAAGGGATTGGGAGCCACACCAAGGGCCAAGGGATTGGGAGCCACACCAAGGGCCAGGGGATTGGGAGCCACACCAAGGGCCAGGGGATTGGGAGCCACACCAAGGTCCAGGGGATTGGGAGCCACACCAAGGTCCAGGGGATTGGGAGCCACACCAAGGCCCAAGGGACTGGGAGCCACATCATGGTCCAAGAGAGGGCCCAATAGAGGATCCAAGAGATTGGGAACCCCAGCAGGGTCCAAGAGATTGGGATCCCCGCCAGGGTCCAAGGGGTTGGGAGCCCCGACCAAATCCAAGAGGTTGGGAGCCACATCAAGATGTGAGAGAGATGGAGCCTCATTGGGACATGGAAGATGAGGAACCACCTCAGGATTCCAGAAACAGGGAGCCATTTCCAAGAGAAAGGGGGCCCCTTCAGAATTTCAGAGAGCGGGAGCCCCCAAGGCAGGATTTAAGAGAAAGAGAGCCTCTGTGGCAGGATTTAAGAGAGCGAGAGCCTCCACATCTGGATTTAAGAGAGAGAGAACACCCCCGTCAGGATTTTAGAGGGAGGGAGCCGCCTCCTCAGGATTTTAGAGGGAGAGAGCCACCTCAGGATTTTAGAGGGAGGGAGCCACCTCAGGAGTTTAGAGGGAGGGAGCCACCTCAGGATTTTAGAGGGAGGGAGCCCCCACCGCAAGATTTTAGAGGGCGGGAACCACCACTGCTGGAATTTAGAGGTAGAGAGCCACCACCTCAGGATTTTAGAGGGCGGGAGCCTCCCCGTCAGGATTTCAGAGAGCCCACACCAAAGCGCCAGGATTCCAGAGAGCGGACCCCACAACGCCAGGATTCCAGAGAGCGGACGCCACAACGCCAGGATTCCAGGGAGCAGACGCCACAGCGCCAGGATTCCAGGGAGAAGGAGCTTTTGCGCCAGGATTCACGAATGAAGGAACCCCCACATCCAAATTTAAAAGGAAGGGAGGCGCCACGTCAAAATTCCAGAGAGCGGCAACCCCCACAGCATGAATCGCGAGAGCCCGCACATCAGGATTTAAAAGATAAGGGTCCACCCCATCTGGCTATAAGTGGAAAGATGACCCCACTTAAAGTTTCAAGTGAGAAGGATCAGTCTAGAGGAGCAGAAGAAAAACAAGTAAAAGACAAACTTGAGGTCAAAGACAAGCAGCCAGTTGACAAAAAACCTGAATCACTTAGTGGTGAAGTAAAAAGTATCAAAACAGGTTCAGAACTTAAAAAAGTGGAATCTAATGCCACAGTACAAAAACCTACTGAAGAATCACCATCCAAGACTACCACAGCTGCTAAAAAACCTGATAAAAAACCTGATAACAAATCAGATAACAAATCGGATAACAAATCACCGGCAGTTGTAGAAGGTCCTCGCTAGAGACTCTTGATACATGTCAGGAAGGAACATTGTCAGGTGATAGATCTTTAGTGGTGTACAGAATGCTGTATCATATTTGCTTCTTCTATATCACAGTTCCTGGTTAGTTTGTGTCTGCGGAGTGAAGAGCAGGATTGTAAGGAATTGAATTGCTTTCCTCCTGTTTAAGGAGCAACAAAATAATACAACGGATGAAAACATGATTATAAAGTAAAACATTACCCTCTTGCCGTAACTTTTTAAAGTAAAAATTAAAACTTTAAAAAGTTTACACTTCGTAATAAGATTGTAATTGGGAGTACTATTTTTTTTTATTTAAAGATTAAAATCACCATGAAGCTCTTCAACACAATAGGGATGTTTTTAATAAACTATTTTCGTAACAAACGTTAATGTGTGGTATTTTTCCTACACTGAAGCATATAAACGGAAAATTATTCAGCATTTTAAAGTTTAAACTGTTTATGGTTAACGTGAGTCTAAATTAGACGGGTTTGTTAATATTTGTTTACAAAGATACAATCTGTGTACTATTCACAAAAGAGACGTCTTTATTTCTATGTTGAATTGATTTTTTTAAATAATTTGGCAATATGTGATGCCAGTTAATGATTTTAAAGTGCTATTTGGTGCCAGAATTGTTAGTTATGTTTTTAGTGAACTCAAGGTTTTTTTTATTGACTTTGAAACAATGTTTTTTGAATCATACATGTTTTTTAAAAAAAAGAACTTTTGGAAAAACGGTTGTCTAGTTTACTTTTTTTGAGACATGGATCGCATAATTAAACATGTTTATTATTGTTTACCATTGGTGCATTCTAAAGGAAATAAATTAATGACACGGAAAGGAAATGAAGTAGGTTAACGTTTCAAATGTGATGTCCTTTTTAGTCAAATTTTGACTTAAACTATTTGTAAGTCTAATTGTTCTTTCAGGCATAGCTATCAGATTTATTTGTGAACTTGTAAATAAGGCATAGTTGCTGTGTCGGCATATTTTTTCTGCAATTGAAAGCTCATCTGCCTTTCGGTGAAACACATCTTTCCCAGCAGACAAAAAAAAATGTAAATAGCAGACATACAAATTAGTCGGTGGATTGGTGGTCCACACACTGATCATCCCTCCTTGCAGGTACTCAAAAGAGGGATTTTAGGAGCTAGCAGGCGAGTAGCATAACTTTGCATGGCCTATGCCTCCCTGTACTACATTTTATAGTTCAGAGCAATGTAGACAGCCTGAGCACAAGCTGTTTTCTATCTTCAGGCACAGATACTACTAGGTGGAATCTGATGATTGCATTTGACGCAGTTTGCTCACCTCAAATCTTCTCTCAAGCCGCAGTGCATCTTGGTTTAACTACCATATACAAAGGTGGCTCATTCTTGAAAACAGACTTGGGAACGAGGGAGGTTGAGCCTTGTTCTGTGCCTAGGTGGGCAGAATATATTAGCAATTGTGAAAATAATTATATCTAGTTCCATCAGTATTTATTTAACTTTAATCCAACAGATTTGAAATTCAGGAAATGCCTATTAGCATTAAGGACATTTAAGTCCCAGTTCTTAATTTACGAGCATTGACCTTTAGAATTATTTATTAATTGTATATATACACTGCCCTGTCCTCATATTTTTTCCCTTGGATGTGGAGTCCCATTCTCTACCTACAACGCTAACATTATTGGGCAGGCTCAACTGCAGGAATTATCATTACTGCCGCTACAGTGGTAGTAAAATAGTTTATTTACTAGAATACAGTCTTGAAGAAGTACAAAAATCAAGATGTAATAGACTAACAAAAAGCTACATGATTACAAATATCTGTTAAAAGGTTTTGACATACATAAAAAACAAAATCATATTATACTTGTGCAAATTGGGCCTAGAGACCATATAAACACTTGCTGTAGCAATTCTTCTCATAAGAGGAATACAACAAATCTCTACCATACATATAATATGATCCTTAACAGAGCCTCAGGCATTCGTTAACAAGAGGATCTCATCTGTATCGGCATAATGTACTTTGCAAGTACAGTATGAGAGTACTTCATTGAATATACAATTGTGTGCGCCGCTTTTTTGATTCTGATTCCATACTTATTATAAATAGGACAAAAAACATTATTTCTCTCGCTCAAAACGTAAGAAAACCTTAAAATAAATACATTTCATTTTCAATTTGCAAAAACAGTGATAATTATTTTTAGAGACACTACTGCTTAAACCGGGATTCTACAACCAGGATCGACACCTACTCAAACAGAGAAATATATTGCTTATTCTTTTGTCAGGAATTGTAAACAAATAAGGAAAGGCCACAGCTTAATCAAGGTTTTTAATAAAGTGCTCTACCAATTGCCTCTTCTCTAAAGAGATTCTGTCCCAAAGTACAGTATATTCCCTTACCACATCTTTAAGTGCAGTTTTCAATTTGTTAAGTGATATTGAATCATCAACCTCAAAAATGTAAATTCCTGAGTCAGAGTTGGGAATAAATTTACCAATAGTCTGTGAGAATTTACCAGCAGGGACAACATGTCTCATAACAGTAAAGAAATGTTGTTGTCATCACAATAACGTTTAATACAAAACCGGAGCATCAACCTAGTGTCATTTAATTTTTTGAGAGGCACAGAAGAGTCTTTATTCAAAGGCTTTCTAGGTACTCCCAATCTACCCTCTGATCAAGGGTTTATAACTGCTCAGTGCTTGCAAAGTGCCTACAGGATAACCTTGCTTATGATGGCTTTCCTCTCGAGTAAATCCCAGAGCAAGAGTCAAACCTTTAACAGTTGCCAAAAGTGAAGATCTTAACTTTCCTATAAGCTTGTCCCGTGTTATATTACTGTCAAATGTAAGTCCTAATACCTATAATCACTGACCTGCTTTACCAGGAATATTTCTTCTAACATTTTAATTAGATCATGGTCTTAGGTTTATTCAGCATTAACAGTGAGTTTATCTAATACACAATAGGCCTTCAAGGCCTGAAGATTTTGTTGTAAGCATACACTGGTGTATAATCCTTAATACCTAAATCGCCTGCATACATAAAACAGCTGACATGGAAACTCCCCATTTTTGGGAAAAGTTCAATTGGCAAATCCAAAATAAACGTGCTAGAAAGGAAGAGGGTGCTAAAACACATCCCTCCCCTAAACCATTTTCCTTTTTATTTATTTTTTTATTTTAGATATAAATTTGATCCAAACAATGCAGTCATGACTTTCAAAGCAACAATACATCAAATTGTGAATCACATTCCATTTCATGTGACAGAACAATTTTGAAACAAGTTTCTTAAAAGAGGATTATAATAAGAGAAAAATAAGTTAACGAAAATAACCAACAGAATCGGATAATACTACACAAAGCCTACAAGGTACTCTAACCAGGGATGGGGCAGAAAATGAATCATGAGCCATTAAGAACCTAGCAGGAATTCTATCATTTTATCCACTCCTCAATCGGTGCCCAGATCTTGAACGCCAGCTTCCTCCTTCGCTTGCCTTTTAAAGAAAATACTGAAAATTCAAGTTTATAAATAGCAAGCAGTCTAGCCCTCTAGTTCATAAATATCGGTGCTTCGGGAGACAACCATTGCAAAGTTATACACAGCCGGATCTGAGACATAGCTATAAACAAAAAGGCGCACCTATACCACCTATTTCCAATATTCCCTGAATCATAGCCCATTATCACCATTTCTGGGGTCAGGGTACATCGAATCTTGAGCGTACTGTTGATAAAGTGCTCCACGCCTGATAGAAAATCAGAGAGGAGTGTACAAGAATAAAACATATGAATAGCATCTGCTGCGAATAGCCCACACCTTGAGCAGTGGTCTCCTTTCTACTGCCCCATTTCGCAATTCTTGCAGGCGTATAATATAAATCAAATAATGCCATGTAGCTTTGGGCCCTAAGACTTCCAGACACCAGCACCTCACTGTCAAGCTCCAATGCCGGTTTTAAATGAATACCTGACTTTCCAAGTGTGCCTTCCCATTTAGCACTTTGCGCCCCTAAATCTTCCGGGAGACTAGACAATAAATACCGATATAGCAATCCTATTTTGGCTCTTTTTTTACTTAACTGAAATATGGGCAATTTATCAAACATTGAGGATGTTCCACCCAAATGTGTATGCACAAAACTTTGAACCTGGAGATATTTTAAAAAAAAATCATGGGGAAGCAACTGAAATTTGTCCTTCAAAGAAGTATAGGGTAATAAATGTCCATCCACCACTAAATCCCCTATGACCCGCAAACCCTGCGCTTGCCATCTAAACCTTGTCTGATCCTGAAATATGCAGGGTAGAAGTCGGGCAGCTTTAAAGGGAGTGTAAATATTAAGGTTCGGAATAGACAGTTGCCGCCTGATTTTTTTGCCAGATTAAAAACATAGCTATAATTACCTTGAATCTGGTTATTTTAAAGTAACTTGGCTCAAGAACCTCCAGCAGAATACCCTTAGCCGCAGTGCCTAAGCCAACAGTAGGTCGATTACATAATGGCACCCCGACTTTATCCCCTAACAATGGCACTCCCAGAGATTGGGCCATCACCGACCAATAATACAGTACCAAATTTGGTACAGACCAGCCTCCTTGATACCGAGGAAGGCACATCCACTTGGCTGCCCTACGGAAACGCCTATACCCCCACAAAAACCTGTAGCAAATCCTATCAGCTTTTATCAAGCTGCATTGTGATAGTTCTAGGGGAATCGTCCTAAAAAGGTATAACAACTTCAGGAGTACCAGCATTTTAAGGACACTGCAACGTCCATAAAGGGAGAGGTGTATGTAGTCTAACCGTTCTAATTTAATATTTACGCATCCACTACCGGAAGGATATTCAAATCCGGAATAGTTTCAACGGCAGCACTTATTCTAACCCCAAGATACGTTGCTTCTGTGACGACTGGAGACTCTGAGCATTGCATATCTGGCGTTTGAACAACCTAAGTTTTGGCGATATTTAACTTGTACCCTGACACTGAACCAAACTGCTCCGCTGACGCCTTTAGTACCCTAAATGCAGAAGGAACATCTGAAGTTAAAACAACAATATTGTCCGCGTAAGCCAAAGCCCGGTACTCTGTATCGCCAACCCTTACTGGTGCTATACTCTGATGACCTTCAATTTTACTCAGGAATGGATCAATGTAGAGGGAAAACAACAAGGGCGAACACGGGCACCCTTGCCGAGTGCCCCTACTTATATTAAAATAACCAGTCTGTAGGCCAGAGATGCGGAGCGCAGCTTTTGGGGAGGAATACAGTGCCTGAATCGCCTGAATAAATTCAGTGCAGAAGCCCTTCCACCGAAGCACAGCCCACAAGAACCCCCAGGAGACCCTGTTGAACGCCTTCTCGGCGTCCAACAGGATCACCCCGAGGGGAGAGGCCGTGAACTGCGGTGTCCCGCCCCGGAATGAATCTGTGTTGGCACAGAGAGACCAGTGCGACTATCTCCTGGACTAGCCTAGTTGCTAAAATTTTAGAAACATATTTAGAATCACTATTAATAAGTGAAATTGGACGGAAAGATGAGGGGCTCAACTCCGGCTTACCCTTCTTTTTAAACAGAACAATAGTAGCCTGTCTCCATGAGTCCGGTACAATACCTTTCTGTGCGGACCTGAGCACCATAAGGAGATTCTGCCGAATCTCCCCAAGAAAAACTCCCCTAAGTAAAACTCCAAGGGCACAGAATCTGGGCCACTGGCCTTGCCTTTAGCTAGGGCCTTAACAGCGGTCTCAACCTCCACCCAAAGAATAGGAGCTGATAGTAATTCATTCTGCTCATGCGAGATCTTGGAGGTATCTACCACCAATAAGAAATCCTCAATCTCTGACTCTACCTGAGCACTCAAAGTATCTTCGGTATACAATTTGGCGTAATATTTTAAAAACACCCATTCACACCCTCCTGAGTATACTGCACGGTTCCCATTTAGTCTTCAATTTTAGTAACACGGATCTGTACACTTCTCTGATGGAGCCTCTTAGCCAGTACCCTGCCAGAGTTTTCACCGTACTCAAACATCATTGTTCGGTATTGGAGGTACTTGATAGCAAGGTCCTGACCAAAAGACTTCAAAAATCTGAAAGAGACACGTTAGTGATAGATTCCTTACCTTAGAATATCCCCAGGCGTCAGACTGGATCCGGAAAGTTTTGCGTAGCAGTACCCTTGCGCGTCGGCAGGCGTCGTCTGCGGCTCCGCGTCAGTCGTAGGCGTCGTGGGCGCCGTGATGACGTCATCGGAGTACTTAGACGCCGCCTCCGCGTGCTGACGTCCGTTCTTCTTTTTTCCGCGCCAGCCAGCGCAGATCTGGAAAGAGCAGTTCCCTAGTCACTTTTTGACTAATCTTTTTGATCCATTCGAAGTCTTACGACTCCGACGGTGCCGTTAGGGATGCCTGGATTCAAGCATTGCGACGAGTGCGACCGTACCATGTCGGTCACGGATCCCCACCGCTTGTGCCTGATGTGTTTGGGCGTCGACCATGATGACGAGGCCTGCTACGACTGTCAGGCCCTCTCGAGGAAGGCCAGGCGGGAGCGGTCCCGCAGGCGACTCGAGATCCGCCAGTCGGCCCCGCGCCGTGTGAGGTCCCGGTCCCGGTCCCACGGGAGGTTGAGGGACAAGTCGCGGGGACGGAGCCGTCACAGCTCCGGGAGTCGGCACCACTCCTCCGGGTCCAAGTCGTCAGGTAAGAAGCATAAGAAGTCGAAGAGACATCATCGCTCTTCTGGCTCCCCCGACGCTCGCACGATGCGGCCGGGGGTTCAGGTGACACCGCCCACGCGGCTCCTCGTGAGTCGCGGGCGCCGCGTTCGGCCCCATACCCCCCGGTCCCTGGACTGAACGCGACGCCGGAGGAGATCGAGCGCTTCCTCATGGCCATGAGGTCCCTTTCTCCTCCGACTGGTTCCGCGCCGCCTTCGGGCCCAGTGAACCCGTCTGGGGGCCCTAGTGGGTCGGGGGCTACGACCCCGACGACGTCGGGTGCTTCGGCCTCGACGCCGCCGGCGCCTTCGGGTCCGGCGCCGCAGGGCTCCACGATCCCGACGCCGCCGCTGCCCTCGGGCTCGGCGCCGCAGGGTACAGCGGCCCCGGCGTCGTCGATGCCTTCGGGCCCGGCGCCGCAGGGCACCGCTGGGCCCTCGTCGGGCGATGGCTCGGCACCGGTGGACCTTACGACCCCCCCCGGCGTCGGTCCGTGTGGTGTCCCCTTCGGCGTCGGCCTCGGCCGGCGCCGCCCCCGATGCCTCCTCTCAGTCGGTTCCGACGTCGGGACGACGCCTATCGGCGCCGGTCTCGACGCCGGTCGGAGATTTTCATCTCTATGAACCGTCCTCATTCGCTTATGACCCTGAGTCTCAGGAGATGGGGGAAGAGGAGTATTGGGAGGGGTCTGAGGACCCTCTGACAAGGGATTGTCAGTCTAACATGGACTGGACAGGAGACCTTGGGGAGGCCAGTGGCCTGGACACCTCTCCGGACACTGGATTCGTCTCTCCTCCTACCGTGGCTTCGGAGGAGGGTGCGACATATGGTGTGGTGTTGACGAGGGCTGCTAAGGCCTTGAGCTCCCCTTCGCGGCCGTGAGGACTAACCTCCTCACTGAGGTCCTTAAGCTGCAGTCATGCTCCATGGAGCCTCTGCTGCCGTTTAATGAGGCCTTGCCGGACGTTCTCTTGGGCACTTGGTCCAGGCCCGCTACAGGTTCGCCTGTAGATAGGAACGTGGCCAGACGCCACCGCCCGGCCCCGGGCGACCCATGTATCCTGTCCACCCACCCCACCCCCGAGAGTCTGGTTATCCAGGCCTCTAACTCCCAGACCGCCTTCCCGTCGGCTCCCCCCGATCGGGAATCCAAGAGGTACGAGGCCTTTGGCAAGAAGGTGTTCTCGTCCCTTAGCTTGGGACTGCGGTCTTCCAACACCGCATGCCTCTTGGACCGTTACACCCATTCTATATGGGATACGGTGGCGGAAGTGCTGCCAGAGTGCCCGTTGGAGGTACGGGCCAAACTCGGCCAAGCCCTAGTGGAAGGCCGGGACGCAGCAAAGTATTCAATCAGGTGCGGACTGGATACTACTGACTCGCTAGGCAGAGCGATGGCTACGACGGTGGCGATACGACGCCATGCCTGGCTGAGATCCGCCAACTTCTCGGCAGACGTCCAGAATACACTCATGGACATGCCGTTCGATGGCCGTCGCCTCTTTGGCGGCAAGGCAGACCACGCGCTTGAGCGCTTTAAGGACTCAAGGGCTACGGCCAAGTCCTTGGGCCTTTCGGCCCCGCGCCAGCAAGTGGGTGCCTTTCGCTCCTTTCGTGGCCAAGGAAGGGGCGTCCCCACACGTGCCGCCAGCCTCTCGCCGCAAACTATCGTCCAGCGCGACGGCGGCCGTGGAAACCGCCGTGGAGGCGGTCGGGGAAACAAGCGGAGCCAGTTCACACCTGCCCCCGCAGCATCCGCCTCTAAACCCTCCTAGTCCGTGCTTTTCGGCTTATGTGACGCCAGTGGGAGGCAGGGTTCGCCATCACCACTCTCACTGGCGCACAGTCACTTCGGACAGGTGGGTGCTGCAGATCGTCCGAAGGGGCTACTCCCTCCCCTTCGAGACGACCCCTCAAGCCATGCCACCGCAACACCACCGCTTATCGGGGGATCACTTGCGGCTCCTGCAGGAGGAGGTTTCGGCCCTCTTGGCCAAGGGGGCCATCGAGCGCGTTCCTGGGCCAGAAGTAGGACGTGGTTGCTACTCCCACTACTTCCTGGTACCCAAGAAGGGCAAAGGGGGCCTACGCCCTATCTTGGATCTGAGGAACGTCAACGGCTTCCTCCGGAAGGAGAAGTTCAAAATGCTGACACTGGCTCAGGTCTTGGCTGCCCTAGACCCAGGAGACTGGATGGTGGCGTTGGACTTGCAGGACGCATGTTTCCACATCCCCGTCCTGCCGGCCCACCGGCGTTACCTGCGGTTCACGGTAGGCCTCGAGCACTTTCAGTTTACCGTGCTCCCCTTCGGCCTTACCAGCGCCCCACGGGTGTTCACGACAGTGATGGCGCTGGTCGCAGCTCATCTGCACAGGTTGGGGGTCTCAGTCTTCCCCTACCTAGACGACTGGTTGTTGAAGGCGGGCTCGCCCCAGGCAGTCGTCGGCCACCTCCAGACTACGGCGGATCTCCTGCACCAGCTGGGATTTTCCATCAATGTGCCGAAGTCACACCTGTGCCCCTCTCAGAAGCTCCTTTTCATCGGAGCGGTTCTCGACTCGGTGCAGTTTCGGGTTTACCCGTCCGAACAGCGGGTCCGGGATATACAGGCTCTGATTCCGGTCTTCCGGCCGTTATCCTGGGTTTCGGTCAGGTTGACGCTGCAGCTTCTGGGGCTGATGGCCTCCTGCATCCTTCTGGTGCATCACGCACGGTGGCGGATGCGGGCTCTGCAGTGGGACCTGAAGTTTCAGTGGGCCCAGCACCGGGGCAACCTGTCCGACCATGTCCTGATCTCGGAGGGCACTGCGAGACAGCTGCAGGGGTGGCTCACGGACCGCGATTGGGTCAACGGCAGATCCCTCTCCCTTCCCCAACCGGAGCACGTAGTTGTGACGGACGTGTCCCTCCAGGGCTGGGGAGGCCACTTGGGAGAGGCGGAGATCAGAGGACTCTGGTCTCCGGCGGAGTCCTGGCTCCATATCAACCTTTTGGAGCTGCGGGCGATTCGTCTGGCACTGAAAGCATTCCTCCCGTCTGTCCGAGGGAGTGCAGTGCAGGTGTTCACCGACAACACCACCACCATGTGGTACTGCAACAAACAAGGCGGAGTGGGGTCGTGGACCCTTTGCCAGGAGGCTCTGCGTCTCTGGCAATGGCTGGAACATCAGGGCGTGACTGGTGGTTCAACACCTGGCCGGTTCTCTGAACGCCAGGGCGGACGAACTCAGCTGTCGGTGCTCGATGGATCACGAATGGCGTCTGAACTCGGACGTGGCGCAAGGCTTCTTTCTGCAATGGGGAGAGCCTTGGTTAGATCTATTCGCCACTGAAGAGAACGCGCAATGTCATCAGTTCTGCGCGTTGGAATTTCCAAGGCAGCACTCGCTCGGAGACGCTTTTCGTCGCGAGTGGAGCTGCGGTCTGTTGTACGCCTTTCCGCCTATACCACTTCTGCCCAGAGTGCTGAAGAAGATCAAGCGCGACCGGGCACAAGTCATCCTTGTGGCTCCGAACTGGGCTCGAAGGTACTGGTACCCCGAGCTACTCAGCATGTCAGTCGATCCCCCGATTCGTCTGCCTCTTCAGGAGGACCTTCTGTCGCAGCAGCAGGGGACGGTCCTCCACCCGAACCTATCCAGTCTCTACCTCCAAGCTTGGAGATTGACTCTTTCAGCCTTTCTGAGGCTGCCTGACCAACCTTCTTTGATCAAGTCCCCTATTGTAAACAGATTTCTGAAAAGGCATCACTCATACCTTTCCTCCTGTTCCTTTCGTGATGCCTCAGTGGGACTTGAACCTGGTTCTAACCTTTCTGATGTGCGCTCCCTTTGAGCCACTTCATAACTGTCCGCTTCGCCTTCTTTCTTTGAAGACTGCCTTCCTGGTAGCCATCACCTCTGCCAGGAGAGTGAGTGAGCTCCAGGCCCTCTCTTGTAAGCCTCCTTTCCTTTCAGTCCATCCGGACAAGGTTGTTTTGAGGACTAGGCCCTCCTTCTTGCCAAAGGTGGTCACGGCCTTCCACATTGGGCAGTCCATCACATTGCCCACCTTCTTTCCGCCTCCGCACCCCTCGAGAGAGGAGGAGAGGCTCTCGTTCTATCTGGATCGCACACGCCAGTTCCGGGTGGATGATCAACTCTTTGTTGGGTACGCGGGCGCTAAGAAAGGGAAAGCGGTGCACAAGCGGACCATCTCTTGATGGATTATCATGTGCATTCAGGCATGTTACT
Organism: Lissotriton vulgaris; assembly: GCF_964263255.1. Lineage (NCBI taxonomy): Eukaryota > Metazoa > Chordata > Amphibia > Caudata > Salamandridae > Lissotriton > Lissotriton vulgaris. Next base: position 227,628,765 of record NC_141696.1, read on the forward strand.
CCTTGGCTAAGAAGGAACCACCTGTTGGGCTGCGGGCTCATTCCACTCGAGCCACGGCCACTACAACTGCTTTGGGCCGAGGTGTGCCCTTGCAGGACATTTGCCAGGCAGCTACGTGGGCCTCGTTGCACACGTTTGCTAGGCACTACTGCCTGGACAGTCAAGTCCGGAGGGACGGCTACTTTGGCCGCTCCGTTCTCCAGGACTTTCTGGTGTAAATATTGGTTCGCAGACCCACCACCATGGGGATGGTATTGCTGGGGTATCTATTCTAAGGTAAGGAATCCATCACTAACGTGTCTCTTTCAGATGCACAAGTTACTACTTGTGTAACGATATATCTGTAAGAGACATTAGTTAGTGATAGATTCCTTACCGACCCACCCATCCTCCCCGTTCTGCGAACCGATATCTAGGGTTAAGGTCATCCCCTTTCAGGGCCCTAATTTCTTGGCACCAGTGTCGGTTTTTGTCATGGCTCTGCGCTTCTGGCGCGGAAAAGCTGTGGCTAAGAACTGACGTCAGCACGCGGAGGCGGCGTCTAAGTACTCCGACGACGTCATCACGGCGCCCACGACGCCTACGACGGACGCGGAACCGCAGACGACACCCAAGGGTACTGCTACGCAAAACTTTCCGGATCCAGTCTGACGCCTGGGGATATTCTAAGGTAAGGAATCTATCACTAACTAATGTCTCTTACAGATATATCGTTACACAAGTAGTAACTTGTGCGTTTGGCTTTTATTATAGCAACTGCCTGTTGGCACTCCTCTATATTGTGGCCATGCTTAATTTTAAAAGCTAACTCTAATTCTGCAGACCTAAGTTCCTCCATCTGGCTCTTAACCTGCTCTTGTTCTGTCTTCCACCTGAATGAGGAGAAAGCTTTTGGTCTCTCCTCGTACTCCAGCTTTTAAAGCGTCCCAGACCACTCTGTCAGGCACCGAATCCCTGTTTATATCTAAAAATTCCACTATCCATTTTTTTATATGTGCTTGATAGGTCTCATCCAACAAAAGCTTTCTTTCAAAGGTCCACTCACGAGGGGACTTTCTGGCGTGAGACCAAGGGTATTCAACTATCAATGGATTGTGGTCGGATAAAATCTGGGGATGGACAGAGATAGAGGAAACTTCATTCGAGAATAATGCCAGTTTTTTAGCGTCATTAAGACCACAGATATTCCATGTACCTAAAATAAGTTTATCCTGCCCCATCGAAACTAAAGAAGTAGCCCCTCATTTGCAACTTTTCCAAATTTATCGACATAAGAACAGGACTGCAATACCTTTCAAATCCCTACTTAACCGTGCCCCTTCGCAACCCCCCCTCCCTCCCCCTAACCAATTCCCCAAACTTCACCCACCCATCTCTTACAACACCCTTATGTGGCAACAGGACCAAGGTCCTTGTGATGGGGAGAGCTGGTTGAACACTCCCACCCGGATTCCCTCACCCCCACAAATCAAACACTAATGGCTAGAGACTAAAGCATTTGCAAAAAAAACAAGAAGAGAATTGAAAAAAAGAGAACCCCCTGGAATCCAACTTGCGCTTGCCCCGTCTCCAACCTTAACTAACAGACTAAACACCCCTAAAAGGCTACCTCCTCCTCAACTATATTGTGGCAAGAAATTCTTTGGCCTGAATTTCAGATAGAAAAAATCTGGTCTGCCCCTGGAAAATAATTTTCAACTTTGAGGGAAAACGCAGAACCTTCGCACCCTCCGCTCCACTGTAGCTGGACTGAAGTCCGGCCAGACAAAGAAATCGCAATCTTTCCCCCGCCTTTTTCTGTCCGGTCTAGCTATGTCATATATCTTTTCCCTCACCAGAAAGTTGTTGAGGCATATCAATATAGCACAAGGTTTGTCCCCTGAAGTCCCAGACTTTTGTGCCAGTTTAAAGGGAAATTGGTGGGCATGCAGGACCTCCTGCTGCCAATCCCACCGTTTAACTTCAGGGAATGCCTCGCCAAACAGCTCCACCACAAATTGCCTCACATCGCCTCCTTTACGGCCTTCAGGAACCCCTAGGATCCTAAGATTGTTCCTTCTGGCCCTATTTTCCAAGTCAGTAAGCTGCCATAAGATGTGTTCTTTCTGTGCACCAATCAAGTCAGTTGCACACTTCTGCGCTGCTAGGGCATCCTCGAGGCTGGAGATCCTCTCCGATTCTAGCTGCGATATCTACACGTTTTTGCAACTCTGCGAATGGAGTTCTGGACTCTACGACAAGCCCCCTGGGTACGGACATTCTCCTGGCGCAACTCCTCGCGATGCACGATAATCGTCTGATAGATAAGCGAAAGTGTAATCTCAGAGGGTGGCAAATCAGATTGGTTATACTGTGTTATAGCTGCAGCTAGCTTGCCTGCCCCTGAGCCATGCAAAGCAGAAAAAGAGTTATCAGTAAATGAAAGTCCATGCGCCTCTGGGCCCTCTCACACAGGATCCCGAGTATGCTGACAATCGACCTTGCAAAACTGTGCGGGTGTGCTGGGGGGACACCTCCTCACTCAAGACATCATTCTGCCGCCAGTCCCCATTGTCGCTGCCATCATCTGCCCATTCAGGGTAAAGCTCATCCCCATCCAGAGATGAGCCTGTGTGCTCTGAGAGAGAAAAGAATTTGTTGCCTTCAATCTCTTTGGAGGACTCATTTACGTCAACTGCACAATAAGTAATACCATCAATTGCCTTGAAAACAGATGTACTGGCTACAGAGGGAGTGCACACAGAATTTAGGATTTTATCAGCTGGCTGGACTACAGTTCCCAGAGTTCCATTCACCGGGATGTTTGAACTTGGACCGGAGTCCTCTTTCTGAGGGCTCAGCACTAGGCAGTTCGAAATTTGTTGCTCAACCAGAGATTTCTTGCCAATCTTATCTTGTGGGGGGGGGGGTCGCATTTATCGCGGAGACAGATGCAGAGTCCAAAACTGGTGGGATCCCCCCCCCCATTTCCTCGATGACCTTCACAGGACCCACAGGCACTTGGCAAGCTGCTGCGACAGGAGCTTTTAACTTTGCATTAGCATGCTTAAAAAGAGCCGGCACTGTCTTACCGCTTCCTTTGGAGCCAATGCGATTGTGAACTGCACCTTCATTTCCAGCCACTTTCTCGCTGCTCAGTCCTGCCTGTGAAATGTTTCCAGGATCATTTATGACCTCTGGACTGTTTTCTGCCGCGAAGCGGGCCCTTGCTGCCAATGCCGCCTTAGAAACAAAACTTTCCGGATCCAGTCTGACGCCTGGGGATATTCTAAGGTAAGGAATCTATCACTAACTAATGTCTCTTACAGATATATCGTTACACAAGTAGTAACTTGTGCGTTTGGCTTTTATTATAGCAACTGCCTGTTGGCACTCCTCTATATTGTGGCCATGCTTAATTTTAAAAGCTAACTCTAATTCTGCAGGCCTAAGTTCCTCCATCTGGCTCTTAACCTGCTCTTGTTCTGTCTTCCACCTGAATGAGGAGAAAGCTTTTGGTCTCTCCTCGTACTCCAGCTTTTAAAGCGTCCCAGACCACTCTGTCAGGCACCGAATCCCTGTTTATATCTAAAAATTCCACTATCCATTTTTTTATATGTGCTTGATAGGTCTCATCCAATAAAAGCTTTCTTTCAAAGGTCCACTCACGAGGGGACTTTCTGGCGTGAGACCAAGGGTATTCAACTATCAATGGATTGTGGTCGGATAAAATCTGGGGATGGACAGAGATAGAGGAAACTTCATTCGAGAATAATGCCAGTTTTTTAGCGTCATTAAGACCACAGATATTCCATGTACCTAAAATAAGTTTATCCTGCCCCATCGAAACTAAAGAAGTAGCCCCTCATTTGCAACTTTTCCAAATTTATCGACATAAGAACAGGACTGCAATACCTTTCAAATCCCTACTTAACCGTGCCCCTTCGCAACCCCCCCTCCCTCCCCCTAACCAATTCCCCAAACTTCACCCACCCATCTCTTACAACACCCTTATGTGGCAACAGGACCAAGGTCCTTGTGATGGGGAGAGCTGGTTGAACACTCCCACCCGGATTCCCTCACCCCCACAAATCAAACACTAATGGCTAGAGACTAAAGCATTTGCAAAAAAAACAAGAAGAGAATTGAAAAAAAGAGAACCCCCTGGAATCCAACTTGCGCTTGCCCCGTCTCCAACCTTAACTAACAGACTAAACACCCCTAAAAGGCTACCTCCTCCTCAACTATATTGTGGCAAGAAATTCTTTGGCCTGAATTTCAGATAGAAAAAATCTGGTCTGCCCCTGGAAAATAATTTTCAACTTTGAGGGAAAACGCAGAACCTTCGCACCCTCCGCTCCACTGTAGCTGGACTGAAGTCCGGCCAGACAAAGAAATCGCAATCTTTCCCCCGCCTTTTTCTGTCCGGTCTAGCTATGTCATATATCTTTTCCCTCACCAGAAAGTTGTTGAGGCATATCAATATAGCACAAGGTTTGTCCCCTGAAGTCCCAGACTTTTGTGCCAGTTTAAAGGGAAATTGGTGGGCATGCAGGACCTCCTGCTGCCAATCCCACCGTTTAACTTCAGGGAATGCCTCGCCAAACAGCTCCACCACAAATTGCCTCACATCGCCTCCTTTACGGCCTTCAGGAACCCCTAGGATCCTAAGATTGTTCCTTCTGGCCCTATTTTCCAAGTCAGTAAGCTGCCATAAGATGTGTTCTTTCTGTGCACCAATCAAGTCAGTTGCACACTTCTGCGCTGCTAGGGCATCCTCGAGGCTGGAGATCCTCTCCGATTCTAGCTGCGATATCTACACGTTTTTGCAACTCTGCGAATGGAGTTCTGGACTCTACGACAAGCCCCCTGGGTACGGACATTCTCCTGGCGCAACTCCTCGCGATGCACGATAATCGTCTGATAGATAAGCGAAAGTGTAATCTCAGAGGGTGGCAAATCAGATTGGTTATACTGTGTTATAGCTGCAGCTAGCTTGCCTGCCCCTGAGCCATGCAAAGCAGAAAAAGAGTTATCAGTAAATGAAAGTCCATGCGCCTCTGGGCCCTCTCACACAGGATCCCGAGTATGCTGACAATCGACCTTGCAAAACTGTGCGGGTGTGCTGGGGGGACACCTCCTCACTCAAGACATCATTCTGCCGCCAGTCCCCATTGTCGCTGCCATCATCTGTCCATTCAGGGTAAAGCTCATCCCCATCCAGAGATGAGCCTGTGTGCTCTGAGAGATAAAAGAATTTGTTGCCTTCAATCTCTTTGGAGGACTCATTTACGTCAACTGCACAATAAGTAATACCATCAATTGCCTTGAAAACAGATGTACTGGCTACAGAGGGAGTGCACACAGAATTTAGGATTTTATCAGCTGGCTGGACTACAGTTCCCAGAGTTCCATTCACCGGGATGTTTGAACTTGGACCGGAGTCCTCTTTCTGAGGGCTCAGCACCAGGCAGTTCGAAATTTGTTGCTCAACCAGAGATTTCTTGCCAATCTTATCTTGTGGGGGGGGGGGTCGCATTTATCGCGGAGACAGATGCAGAGTCCAAAACTGGTGGGATCCCCCCCCATTTCCTCGATGACCTTCACAGGACCCACAGGCACTTGGCAAGCTGCTGCGACAGGAGCTTTTAACTTTGCATTAGCATGCTTAAAAAGAGCCGGCACTGTCTTACCGCTTCCTTTGGAGCCAATGCGATTGTGAACTGCACCTTCATTTCCAGCCACTTTCTCGCTGCTCAGTCCTGCCTGTGAAATGTTTCCAGGATCATTTATGACCTCTGGACTGTTTTCTGCCGCGAAACGGGCCCTTGCTGCCAATGCCGCCTTAGAAACAATCTTGGGAGCCATGCTTCCACTATAATGCCTCCAGAAGCTGCATACAACGCATACACCAAAGGAGGAGCCCTGACACGTCAATGCTAGGTACCGGGCTGAGGAACGCCAAAGCCGGTGCTTGCTGCAGGATTCCCGTTTCGATAAGCAGGTAATGGCTCTAAGCATGCTGCTTGTTCAGTGCTAATCCCGACTTGTGAGGAGAGATAGCCCGCAGATGCTACTTCAAGAGGGGTGATTCATCCGGACTGGAGCACGCCAGCTCACACAGCCTACCCTGTGGCCGCCATCTTGCCCCGCGTACCCCCCCAAACCATTTTTCACAGCATTTTTTCTAATAGTGTACCTGTACCATTTAAATCAATCTGAACTTAAATATTAGAGTGCCGTCTGTGGAGCATACATGTTTATTTTTTTTTATATATTTTTTATTGAGGTTCAAACCGGCATATCGTCATATCAATATCACATGCAAGAACATCTGAAAGGCTGTTCAGTAGGCAGTATTCAAAACAGGATAAACCAGTACTCAACATTTTTATTCCCCTCCCTACCTCCCCCGCCCCCTCCCTCCCGACACCCCCACCCCCGTCAGTGAGCCCTTATTTATTTCCCTGTGTGCAGGCTCCCAGAGCTCTAGGTTCTGCCAAGTCTAATACAACCAATAAAAGATAACAGCAGCAGTTATTCCAAGAGACTGGAGACTCTGCCAGATTACCCATGCATGCTCTAGGTCTTCCTCCTGGCTATTCAGTATTTCTGAACGTGTCGTGCTGGGCCGAACTCCTCTCCATATGTGCTCAAGTATCCCCATCCAAAACATTCCCCTCAGCATTCCTGGGAGTCCCTGCCCTGGTCTCCACACTCTGATCTATAACTGCCTGACCCTCGTCCTCCTCGTTTAACTCATCTAGTGAATGGAGCTCCATTACCAGTGACTCCCAAGCCCTTGCAGCTTCCAAGCCTTGTCATTAGAGGAACGCCTGGCCAGCTGAAGCTGAAGTGTCCCCTCACTCCTTGCCCAGTTTAAGAAGCTCGCCTTCCACCTCCGGAAGCTAGGGCTCGCCCTCGACTTCCAGTGCATGGTAAGCTCCCTCTTCACCATTATCAAACCCAAATCATAGAATTTGCTGGTTATTTTAGTGTTGGGGGTGTGCCACAGCAGAAGGCAGGTTCCCATCTTTACCTCCAGTTCCCGCTCCGTCACTTGATTCAAGCACGCCATCACATCCGTCCAGTAAGAACCTAACCCGGCACAGGACCAAAACATGTGGCCGAAGTTAGCGCCTTCTGCATTGCATCTGGGGCACAACGATTGGGTCCCCCCAAAGAACTGCTGAATTTTGACCGGAGTTAAATAAGCCCTGTGAAGAGTATAAAATTGAACCAGTTAAAACCTGGCATTGCGCGTGCCCTTTCAAGCCCACCTCAGCAATTGTGGCCACGTCGTCTCAGGGATGGGCTTACCCAGATCTTCCTCCCATTTACCTCGCAAGCTGTCCAAAGGGGGAAGGTTTTCCGTAGACAGTCGCCTATAAACGAAAGTGATGGCCTTGAACGTACCCGCCACCTTAGTGACGTATTGGCACCCCAGCGATGTTGAGGGTTCCGACAATCCCGTCTTCCACTGTTTCTGGATTCCCGCCACAAGGGCAGCATGCAGTAGATAATCCCCCCTCGGTAAGTCGAAGGCTCCCTGCAAGGCCGGGAAAGACATCGACACCGTCCCTATATAAATCCCCAATCATGTGGATCCCGCACTCCTCCCAGCCAGCCAGCACCGACCAGTCTCCACCATGGGGAAGGGCTGTGCACATGCCCAAGGTATTTCCGGAGCATATGGGCTCGCAAAACCTACTCGTTTCTGATTACGTATCCAACATGACCGGAGGGTGCGCTCCTCAAGAGTGAGCTGATTCAGTCTAAGTTTCTGCCGAAGGATAATGAATGATAGTACGTGTCTGGAGATGACCCTACCCTGTGGTCCATCTGGCCCTCTGAACTCTCGCGCCACTGCCTGCATGAGCCATTGCAGCTGCGCCGCCAGGTAATACCACTCGAAGTCTGGGGCCGGCAGCCCCCCTTCTTCCCTTGGTCTCATCAGGGTGGTCAACGCTACCCTCCGTCTGCCAGATCCCCAGATAAACCCTGTCATCAGCGTCCGGAGTGTCTTAAAAAAAGAAACGGGGATCCAAAGCGGCAAAGTGCGAAAGTAGTAGAGCAACCGAGGGAGCGCCACCATCTTCAAGAGTGCTACGCGCCCAGCCACCAATATAGGGAGAGTGCGCCAGAACGCTATGCTACCTCTGAGCCCCCTTAGCGCGCCTCCCACATTCCCTTCAAAAAGGTCGGCGGGGCGTGAAAAATGCGGACCCCCAAATACGGTAAGCAGTCTGGTTCCCACCTCAGGTCAGCCAACGCTGGTGGAGGCCGGCCCTCAGGAGACAGGGGAAATAAACAGGTCTTATTCCAATTCACCTGCAGGCCCGACAAGCTGCCGAAGTCTCCGAGCAAGATTCTAGCACCCTGCAGTGAGTTCCCTGTATCAGCCAGATATAAAAGGAGATCATCCGCGTATAAGGAAATGTGATGTGGCTCCCCACACAGCAGGACCCCCCTCGTACAATCGACCCTATCGGGCGTGCGCCGCTAGCGGTTCGATTGCCAGCGCAAACAATAGCGGGGACAGAGAACAGCCCTCGCGAGTATCTCTCTCCACCTGGCAAGCCGCTGAGATCGTGCGTCCCGTACGAACCCTAGCCGTGGCGGACCTATATAACAAGGTAGTCCAGCGTATAAAATGATCGCCTAGTCCAAAGCCCTTCAGCACTCTGAACAGATACGACCTCTCGACACTATCGAACGCCTTTTCGATATCCACTGATGATCCGTATCAGCTGCCGTATGCACGTCGCGGTGTGCCTAGCAGAGATGAAACCCGATTGGTCTGGGTGCACCAGAGTGCCCATGTGGTCTAAGAGGCGCGTGGCCAGGATCCTACTAAGGATCTTGTAGTCCACCGTAAGCATGGAAAGCAGCCGGTATGCCGCCCTAGATGTGGGGTCCCCACCCTTCTTCAGCAGTGGCACTATGATCGCTTCTCGCATGGTGGGCGGCAACCTGCCCAGTTCCCACGCCTCTCTATAAACCGACTGCAGGTGCGGCGCCAGGATGTCTAGATACGCGGCGTAGAACTCCACCGGGAGTCCGTCAGCCCCTGGTGTCTTTCTCCTAGCCATATGTTTAACCGCCGCCCTGATTTCACCCAGCGATATAGGTTCACCCAGCTTGGCGCCCTGCTCCGGGTCCAACTGTGGTAGCTCCGCGGCCTCCAGATAGTCATCCAGGCCGTCAGGAGTGTCCCTCATCTTGCTCTGATGCAACAGTGTATAATAATCCAAAAATTGGTCATTGACCACCTTTTGTGAAAAGACTAGGTCCCCTGCGGGCGTGGTCAACGACACTATGGGGGATCCCCGGACTGCCGGGTTAGCCAACCAGGCCAACAACGACCCTACTTTGTCCCGCTCAGCATGAGCTCGGGCCATGTATTTTCTATAGTCATAGCAGCGGAGCCGCTCGACCTGCGTGGCCACTTCCTCGCGCAACGCCGTCACCTCCTCATGGCCTCTCTCATTCACGTGGCTATCCAATTCTGCCTGGCGCAGACGAGACTCTGCCCGATCTACATCCTGTAGCAGCACTTTACGCGTCCCCGCGATAGAGGAGATGCATATGCCTCTCACCACTGCCTTAAACGTGTCCCACTCGTGGGCTCTGCTTGTTGCCGTCTCCGAGTTGTCCGAGAGGTAACGCTCTATGCCCTCCCCGACCTTCGTGGTAAATGTGGGGTCCTCCAGCGCCGCCGAGTTCAACCGCCATGTCGGGATCGCCTGCTGCTGCCGCGACCAGATCATGGTTATCAAGCAGGGGTTGTGGTCTGAGCGTGTCCTCGCCAGGTACTCGCTATGACGCGTGAGTTCCAATGCCCCCGGGGTGCACAATAAGCCATCAAGCCGCACATGCAAATCATGTGGCGCCGAATAAAAGGAATAGTCCCTATCCGCGGGATGTTGCGCCCGCCATACATCCACAAGGCCATTCCTGTCGCACCTTGGCCACTCTCCGTACTACCGACTGAGCCAGTGGAGGGTGAGAGCGATCCAGCTCCACGTTAGTGACGGCCATAACACTGTGCCAACTAAGAAAGATGCTAGCTTCCCAGAGAGCCGCGCAAAGAATGCGGTGTGTTCAGAGTTTGGAGCATATACACTGCAGAATGTCACGTCCCTGACATCCAGGCATCCTAACACCAGCACAAACCTCCCCTCCGGGTCCACAATAGTGTTCGTAGGCTGAAAAGGGACCCTGATCTCACCCAAACCAAGGCCCCCCTGGCAAATGCAGAATAAGTGGTATAGAACAACTGTCCCCTCCATCTCCTTTGTAACGCCCGCCCCTCTGTCTGATCAATGTGCGTTTCCTGTAGGAAGGCCACCTGGATCCCCCTGAGGACCAAATATGCATGCACTTTATAGCGTTTCCTCATGGAGTTCAGCCCTCGCACGTTCCAAGTGACACATTTCAATTCAAGTCGGGTCGCCATAGAAAAGGGTTTCACAAAACCCAATCCAACACAATCTAGCGGGCACACTGACAAACCCCCCCTTACCAAAACAGCCCCAAAACCCTCCACCCCATCCTTCCCCAGAACAGGCTCTAAACCATAGTTACCCATCCAAACACAGTCCCCTGTAAGGGGAATACCCTGGTAGTTACCAGGGTCTCGCAATAAGTGCGAGGTAGAGGGGGTGGTCCAACACCAGCACGAGCCGAACAGCTACTTTACCAGTCCAGCCTAACAGTCGAACCTCATATGGAAAATTCCCCTCCTCCTGGCTACGCCTTGCCCCAGGGGAGCCCCCCACTCGAGACCCTTCCCCCCCCCCCCCCCCCACAGCAACCGCCCCTCCCACCCGGGCCAGGCATCCAACCCCCCGCTATCTCTGGCTGAACCACATCCACCCCTCTCAGTGGCCTCTCCTACCCCTGTTGAGACTCTGTCCGTGAGAGCGCAGTCGCAGCTCCAGATATGATAGCGACCGCCTGTAGTGCCGCCTGCCTCTCTAGTCCCGTCTGGGAGGTTGGTGGGGATTGTCCATGCGCTCCGCGTTTCTTGTTGCGGCGGCTCCTTCGAGGTCTAGGTCGCATCTCAGCGTCCGAGGCCCGTTGTCCTGGGCCGTCCTTGCCCGTGCGGTATTGTTCAAGCCATTGCCAAGCGTCATCTGAGGTGTCAATGAAGGTAGCAGTCCCGTCCACCATCACCTTCAGGCGTGCCGGGAAGAAGAAAGCATATTGTATGCTTCCCGGCCAAAGTCATTGAAAAAGCCGTCAGTAGCCAGCTCGCTGCCTTCCTTGAATCCAACAATTCACTCGACTCCTCACAGTCCGGCTTTCGAGCCAAACACAGCACCGAAACTGCCCTCATCGCTGCTACGGATGACATCCGAACGCTACTGGACAACGGAGAAACAGTTGCCCTCATCCTACTTGACCTCTCTGCCGCCTTCGACACAGTCTGTCACAGCACCCTCATACAACGCCTCAGCAACGTCGGAATACAAGGAAAAGCGTTGGACTGGATCATCTCATTCCCCGCCGGAAGAACAGAGAGAGTCCGCCTCCCCCCATTCAAATCAGAGGCCACCGAAGTCATCTGCGGCGTACCACAAGGATCATCACTCAGTCCCACTCTCTTCAACGTGTACATGAGTCCCCTCGCAACCATCGCGCGACAACACAACCTCAACATCATCTCCTACGCTGACGACACCCAGTTAATCCTCTCCCTCACCAAAGACCCCAACACCGCCAAAACCAATCTACACGAAGGAATGAAAGAAGTAGCCGAATGGATGAAGAACAGTCATTTAAAACTAAACTCGGACAAAACGGAAGTCCTCATCTTAGGATCGTCCCCCTCTGCATGGGACGACTCATGGTGGCCACAGGCCCTGGGCAAAGCACCCATACCTACAGATCACGCTCGAAACCTGGGCTTCATCCTAGACTCCTCCCTCTCGATGACCAGACAAGTCAACGCCATCTCATCATCATGCTTCAACATCCTACGCCTGCTCAAAAAAATGGATCCCCACTGAAACAAGAAAACAGTCACCCACGCACTAGTCACTAGCCGACTAGATTATGGAAACACCCTTTACACCAGAACCACCGCCAAACTACAGAAAAAACTCCAACGCATCCAAAACGCCTCAGCCAGACTCATACTAGACATCCCCCATCAAGCCCACATTTCCGGTCACCTGAAAGATCTCCACTGGCTCCCCGTCAACAAGAGAGTAACATTCCGTCTCCTCACCCACGCACACAAGGCCCTCTACGACCTAGGACCCGAATGCCTCAACAAACGACTGTCCTTCTACACACCCACCGCCAACTTCGCTCATCCAATCAAGCCCTCGCCGCAATTCTGCACATCAATAGATCCACCATGGAAGGTAGATCTTTCTCCTACTTAGCGGCCAAAACCTGGAACTCTCTCCCCTCTCACCTCCGCATTACACAGAACCACCTCTCCTTTAGAAAGCAGCTAAAACCCTGGCTATTCGATAAGTAATGCACCCACCCTCCCCCAAGCGCCTTGAGACCCTCTGGGTGAGTAGTGCGCTATACAAATTACTGAACTTGAACTATGCACTCCTCTCAGAGGGCCCTCTTGACCGTCGGAAAGGAAAAGCGGCTTCGCTGGACCTCCTGGGAATAATCAGGGTAGAGGAAGACTGAGGCATTGTCCACTTTATAGGGGCCAGATGTCCGGGCATTCCGCAGTATGAGATCGCGGTTCTTAAAGTGAAGCAGGAGTGCGACCACCGGTCTGGGAGGGCGACCCTGGGCCGGAGGACGGGTCAGCATTCGATGGGCTCTCTCCAGGGTATAAAACTGTGATAGGCCTTCAGGGGCGACCACCTCTCGCAGCCACTTTTCCAGAAAATCAACCATATTGTCCCCTTCGCACTTTTCGGGAAGGCCTACTACCCTTATGTTGTTGCGTCTATTGCGCCCTTCTGCATCCGCAGCCCTCCTTTCCAACTGTTGCACTCTGCGCGACAGGTCACTCAGCGACACGTCCATCGCCTTCTGGGCAGGTTCCAGCGTTTCAATCGCAAGTTCTATGGTCTTGACGCGGTCTGCTAGTTTACTGTGGTCAGCCCGCAGTAATCCAAGACTTGTGGACACCTGCGTTATGTCGTGGTGCAATGATTCTTTTGTGTCCGCTATGGCCTTGAGGATTTCGTCAAGTTGCTGTTGTTGCAGCCCAGCAGCTATGCCGCCAGCCAAACTCCGATCCTGAGACTCAGGCATGTCGTCAACGGGGTCAGTCTGTGTTGCCTCTGGAGTGCGTTACGGTTTCCCCATGACCCAACCTCAGTGTCCGGGACCCAACGCAGGAAGCCTGGGCCAAGCACTCCCAGTCACACCGCTCAAGGAACGATAAGGCGTGCACCAATGATACTCCTCAGCGTCCGTGGTTCTCGTCGCCCAGCCTCACCACAGTGGTGCCCCTTTCCTCGTCGCACATATATTGGGGGTCAAAGCGCCAGCTACTCTCGGCCAGGTGTATGGCTCCACCGAGCCCCCTAGTCCGGTCCGCCAGGAAAAAGCCACGCTCTACCCCACTGGTGATCCGCCCACTGTGGCTGCCCTCTTCTTCGCCACGGCGAGGTTCCCACGGGTGTTCTCACCGCGTCTCTGGTCTCCACTCCAGGTGCATCACAATCTTCTCCCCATGATCCGCTTTAGTCCTCAGACAGAGCCCAGCACCCCTTGGCTCTAGTGTTAGTGTGTTCTCTAGGCTGGTGCAGTCACTCCGGTAGGCCCTTCATTCGGCAGGCCACTAGTCATGAGAGCGGGCCACAGAGCAGTAGGGTAGGGGGCCAGCAGGAGCGTCACCGCCCGCTCTCACCTTCCAACGGGTCCGTCAGTCCTCCAGCCCGGGCACTGGGACGCGAGTGCGCGAGGGGGGTGGCACCCCACGATGCTAGGTCTCCGAGGCGCCCGTTCCCACAAGGCACCTCCGCCGACTGATGCTCCTCGGGTCGCCGAGTGTGGGCCCAGCCGAGCCGCCAATATCTGTTGTCACGAAGGCGACCCCCTCTCCTCTCCGGCCACCGCAGTCCGCCCAGGCGCCGCCCTCCGTCGCGGTGCGGTCGGCGCCCGCACTCCGCCACGGCTCCCCAACCGGGCCGCCGTCCACCGCCGGCGGGCACAGCCACACACGAGTCCGGGGATACTAGGCCCGATGTAGGCCGCAATCAAGATGGCCGGGTCCCTTCAAAAGTCGGTAGCAGCAATCGTCCGGATCGAGGCTCGATCTGAGCGCAGGCACCCCTCAGTCCCGGGGGGCCCCCCGCTGAGGCCTCCAGCACAGCCAGGGGGGGTCACTTAATCAGGATAAGTTCCGAGGCCGACACGGAGCATTTGGCTCACGCGTCCATGCTCGGTGGCGTCCAAGCCACGCCCCCCTCTCCTGTGGAGCATACATAACAGATCTAATGAGGCAACCCATCTATGTAATTTACCCCGGAGGATGACTTGTTCTGCTTGGTGAAATGCAGTCTGGAATTCTACGATAGCAGCAAAGCTTGCTAACTGTTACTGACCACTTGCTGCTCCCTATCGTGCAAAACAATGGTGAGTTGTAGAGTAATTTTGTCTGAAACCACCTTTCTACTTCGGGATGGTTCTCAGTCCAAAAGCACTTGATTAAATATGTTTTAACTATGTTTGGGTATAAATTTAGCATGAAATGTCCAAGAGGGAAATCAGCCTATAATTTGCTGGACCATCTGTTTGCCCTTTCATATGGATGGGCTTTATAACTGCTTCCTTCCATGAATCAGGAATTGAGTCAGGCAATGAAAACCATTTATAGAAGTGACCAAGGACATCAACCTACCATATAAAACCTACTTTAAATAGTAAGGCGGGCAAATTATCCAGGCCCCCAACTAACGATAGTTTCATGTTTCTGATTATTTAGGAGATTATATCCTCTCCCTGAAAAAAGATTATTTGATTATCTAATGAATGAAATGAAATGAAATTTGATTTGTAGAGCGCATGGCTGCCCGAAAGCGTCCCAGCGCTTGCTTAGGGAACCCGTCCTGGTATTCCCCTGCGAGATAACCCATTACTGGGCATCCCCAAGGTGAAAGCCAGGCATCCCGCTGCGAGGGGCCGTTGTGGAGATTAAGCAAGCTATTGCCCAGAGTTACTGAGTGGGACTCCATGATTGGAATAGGCACCGAGGCGAGAATTGTCAGGTCCGGGGAAATTTGAGCCCAAGACCAGCCGATGCGGGGAATTGAACCCTGGTCCGGGCCAGACCTCTGCATCAGGGTCTGCCGCTCCAACCACTTGAGCCACACTTCTCCACAATACACCATTCACCGTGCAGTCTCAGCAAATTTCTACACCAGTGTTGTATAGATGTGAAATAAATTCTGCCAATTGAGTTTGTTACTTGGGACTTGAAGGAGAGATCAAGAACTCACTATTGACCAGCAGTCAAAAACGTTTGGAGTTATTCTTTGAAATTGTTTATTGTTTGTGCATATTACTCCAGTTTGACTTGTTCAATGTTCTCTCTTCTTGGCCCAGCAACATTCGGTACTCATTCCTCAGGGCTCTAAGCTTTCTACTCATTCTTTTGTCCCCACCAATATTTATTCTTCATGGTAGTCTGTTTAGGTCCATATGTTGCTCCTCGCATTCCTGAAAGAACCATCCCTTCGGGGTATCTCCTTTCCTAATACGTCCTCTAGAATTTAATTTATAATTTGCTTTCTAGAGATGCAGTACCCTCCCAATCAAACGGTTAGGCCACTCAATAACGATCTCATTCTTATCTAACAAATTCTTATACATTTTGATTTAAATAACTCTTGAAGAGATCATCCGTAATCAAGACCCTTATTCTATGAATATAGGTTGGGTATAAATCAAGAGTTGGCTCATAGGTTTTAACATGCTTTCCTTTAAGTTCAATTCCCATGGCCTGGTGGTCACTTACTCCTAAGCCAATCACCTTAAAATGATCAATAATTACAAACTGCTCAAAGATATAAATACTTAGTCAATCAGGACCCTTATACTGCTGTATCTAAACGTAGCGGCCACTGGCTTATCACTTTGAAATCACCCTTTTAAATTCAAGTTATGTTGTACTAAGGTTGTTAAAACTGGCTGCTTCTAACAGCAATGGCCAATCGGGGGCACAACATTAGGTAACTCATAGTTTCACATTGGCTCTTCTATGTAACCATCAACACCTGAACAATTTTTTTTAGATTAAAATCACCAGCTATAATAAGCAGGGCAATTGGAAAACGACAGCGCAGATTAGACACATCACTGTTTAATTGTTTTAATTCAACATCAAATATGTTACTATTGGAGATAATGTAAAGATTCAAACAAATTAATACATTTTTCACTATTTGCTCCTTTAAAGTTATAACAGAACTGGCCAGCGACCAAGTATACGTTGTCTACATTAATACTACTTATTCTCCAAAAAGAACTGATACTAAAGTGAGTTGGCCACCTGCTGACCACACAGAGTTTAAAGGGGTAGCATTCTTTACTACACAAACACATACATCAATAGAAGGGCACTCCCGCAACCATGCTTCCTGAAAGATCAATACTGAATATTCCTCCAAAACTGGTTAGTAGGCCATAATGTGGAAAAAACATTGTACCCATGAATATTCCAGAGTAATATCTTTGGAAATGCAAAATGCCCATTAACCTAACTGAAATTTGGCCTTCTGCTTTTTCAACTCTGATTGGTAGCAAAGTCAGATTTAGACTCATGGTGTGCGGTCGATTCATAGTCACCATAGTCGTTTTCCCAACCAACCAAATCATTTTGAAACAATATAGTTACCCTGTTCTTTGATTCACCTGTGTCACACCACTCCTTTTGACTCTTCTGAGTCTTCAGTGCCCAAAATGTAGATAAACTGGAGAATTAAACTTGCCGAAAGACTGTCCCCATGATTTCAAATGCAACTAGGTTCGATCACACTGCTATTTTCATTTCCAAGTTCGGAAGATTCAGAATTCTGTACTAGGCAAAACCTCAGCTCTTTTAGCCATAAGCACTGCTGTAACCATTTTAAATTTGAGTAGCACATTTGTTACTTCACACCCACTCACTTTATTAAACCCAAGTAAGCATATTTCAGAAGAGCAAATTTCTTCCAGTGCCAGAATCAATTTGGAAGTAGCGAGGTGTTTAGAGCATTTCAGGTTGCGAAGTTTAGACTTTCTTTACAACATATTTTGAGGTGTAAAATTCAATATCTTGGGGATCTCTACCTTCCAACATGGATCATAACTAGATCCTCCAGTTAAAATATATTTTCTACAGCTGTACAGCTATTCTGTGATGCAGGTATTTTCTTATACTTAGTCCTTTAAAAAAATAATATATATATATATATATCTCACAAAAAGGTATCCCCCTGCGAGGACCCACTTGAAATAAGAGGCAAACCCTGCACCTTGAAGCAGCGTTTCTTGTTTATGAAAACCAGTCATCACAGCGCTTGTAAAATCAATCTGCCCAACTCATTTCGGAGCTGCTGCTCCTTGCTCACAGGCTCTCGGCGATGACCACAGTGGCTCCAAAACGCGTCCGGGACATCAAAAGAATCAAATCAATGTGCCGTTTTCATGACTAAAGTTTCAGTGAATCTTCCACCGTGGAGTGGCGTTTTCAAACCAGGGGCATCTTTTGTGACATATATATATATATATATATATAGATAGATAGATAGATAGATAGATATATATATATATATTTGTGACGATATGGCAAGCACAGAAAATAAATAATTACATTTTGCACCAAATTTGGGTCTTTCTCGTTCTCCTGAAGGCGAGCCTCGCAGCACATATATATATATATATATATATATATATATATATATATATATATATATATATGTAGAAAACCACTCCTGCTGCAAGGAAGAAGAGGCACGTACACGAGGCGTGTATGGATTAGGCTTATTTATTATTATTCAGGTCACCCACAACCCTGCAGAAAAGGCGTTTTCAAACCAGGGGCATCTTTTGGGACACATATATATATATATATATATATATATATATATATATATATGACAACCAAGTCCTTGTGAAGCAACACAGCAGGGCAACACCTCCACCCAACGCCTCAAATCAGGAACGGACCGCAACAAAAGGTAGTTACTTTAAAGTGCAGTTTTATTTTCCACCAACATGACGCGTTTCAACCAGGTTACCCCGGCCCTGATCACATGACATGCTTGAAAAGCCCTTAAATACCTCATGGCTACAATGCAGATATTCCCAATGGTATATGGAAATAGAAAGCAGACTATATCTTTGAAGTGCTTAATAAATAACACACAATATCATACAAAGTATTTACAGTTATAAATCCAGGGCTAGTCCCCAACTTAACTATAAATAGCCGTAAGTATCTATTTCACATTTAAAATTATATTTCAAGGGAGGAAAAGGAGCCAACAATAAGGTACACCCAAAGTGCAATGACTAAATACAGAAATAATCCTAGTATTAGTCAGAAAAATCCAAATTAAAATTAGGTGAGCAGAAGCGAAAATATGACAAAAAATGGCAAAACATGTCATAAGCTTATCAGATATTTGTTTTGAAATTGATGAGAATGCAGACCTTAAACAGTGTCTCCAATATCTGAAATATAACCATCATATGTAGAGAATACAGATCACAATAAATATTTGTATAATTGGCAAATTCATTACACCCCTGCCAGAGAAATGTATTAGTAAAACTAAGAACCCAGGTAAACCAATAAAAACCCTTCAAACTTGGGTGGAATTCATAAAACCAATAAATACAATAAATATTTCATTATATTATCTAAAACTCAACAATGATATATATACACACAATCAGATATTAAGAAAACTCCAAATTTGATTATACAAAAGAATTCATTGAATAGACAGCAGAATCTCAGAGAGTAGTTTCATTTCATCATAGATAGTAAAAACATATCCAAATTGATTGTAAAACAACAGACTATATTCTACAGTTTAAAGGAAGTTGACTAAATCCTCTGCAGTGTTAAGCCCATTCGGCATTTTGGTGTTTAGGCGCACAATGTATTGACTCTCTAGTTGACGTAGTTTCTTTTCCCGATTCCCTCTTATGGATTTAGGAACAGAGTCAATAACATAGTATTTTAAATCCTGAAGATTATTTTCGTGCACTAATTTAAAATGTCGGGCAACCCGGTAAGAGGGATCCGAATTAACGATTGCCCGTAAGTACTGCAAAATACGATTAAAAACAGGAAGTTTAGTGCTGCCGACATAGGACAATTGACAACTGCATTCTAAAATATAGACTGCGAAATCTGTTTTACACGTAAAATAGCCTGCAATTTGGTTGGGCATATTCAAAAAAGGATCTACAAAGGTCTGTTTGTTTGTCCCAAACTTGCATGAACTGCATTTAAAAAAACCTTTCTTGTTCGTTAGCCAGTTAACAAGACTGACTGTCTCAGGGCTTGTTCTTACCAATGCATCCCTCATAGAGGGTGCTCTCCTGAAAGTATTTGTAGGTAGTGTTGCAAGTTCTGGTGCTAATGTCAGATCCGTTTTTAAGATAGGCCAATGTTTACTGACAATTTTTCTTATTTCTGTTTCTTGACTACTGAACGTAGTGATAAGCCTCACCACAGGTTTGGCTTGAACAACAGGAGTTAAAGTCGCTTCATCTAAATGAGGAGCATCATCCGATGCTGTCCCTTTTCTCAATTTAGCCAATGCAAGTTGAAAAATTTTAGGGTTATATCCTCTGGCGAGAAACCTATTCTTAGATTCAGTGAGACAGATGTTCAAATCGTCTTCTCTGCTACAGATTCTTTGAATTCTTAAAAACTCCCCATAAGGGATACTTTTAATAAGGTGCTTAGGATGAGCACTATTGGCATGGAGTATTGAATTAACAGATGTAATCTTTCTGTGTAGTTTAGTACAGATGACATTCTCTTCTACAAAGATCTCAAATCTAAAAATTCGACTTTTGTGTTACTAATTTGAGCCGTGAATTCAAGATTGAGTGTATTTTCATTGATCTTGCTCACAAATTCCAAAGCAGATTCTTTGGAACCCTTCCAGACGACACAAACGTAATCGATGAATCACCACCATCAAATGACATGGTCAGAAAACTCCTTTTTGAAGGTCTGAGCTAGGACGTGCTTCTCCCACCAGCCTACGTGTAAACAAGCATAGCTAAGGGAGAAGCACGCCCCCATCGCAACACCTCTTAGGGATATATATATTTTTATATGTATATATATATATATTATTTTTTTATGGGTAGAAAAAAGTCCATCGTAAAACAATTACTGTCATTTGAAATTCATAAATTCATAAATTCAAATTCATAATACATTAGTATTCGCATTAATAGAGAACCAACAATCGTACAGTAAATAAAAAAAACAGCAAAGAAGAGCAACAAAACCCCAAGCTGAAACCATTACACAAAGGGGGAAAGAGCTCCCCTACGCACTGGCAAGCAAGTACAAAAACCATGAGCTTACATAAGTCAAGCACAGTTTAATGGTTATATTGTGATTCTTGGATTAGTCTGACACATAGCACCGAAAGTCACTGAATTTTTTGAGGGTCCCAATTCTTTGTGCATAAAGCTTTTCTCTTTGCTTAGCCTGCTTTATTTTGCATAACCACGAATCGAAGGTGAGGACTTTGGAGGACTTCCACTTCTGTGAGATTAAGGATTTGGCTACCAAGGTGGCAATAGAGAGAAATTGTTGCTGGTTAAGGTAACATGCCTGTGTGGGGCCAGTATGCCAAATAGAGCCCAAAGGGGTGTAGTGTCAGGCAAACTTGTAGTTTATCGCTAATCGATGACATTATTAGTCCAAAAGCGAACAAGGGCTGGGCAGGTAAAACATATATGAAGCCAGTTGACTTTATGTCCACATCTGAAGCATGCAGCTTTGTTAGTGGGAACCATTTTCTCGCTGTGATAAGGAGCTTAATACAATATCCATTTGGAATAAAAGGCCATTCTTTTATAATTTGCAACCCTAATGGCTTTTTGAGTGATTTGATTATACTATTCCCAGGAGCGCGTGGAAGTTGTAATCTTGGTCAATGCTGAGGGGACAACAGCTTCACGTAGTTGCTGATGAAGCAGGCAGTACCAGTCGCCTATTCTAGTGAGGCTGTTCACAAAGTAGGCTTGGCTGATAACTTCTGCTAGTGACTTGGTTGTCTGCTGATTATTCTGCATGTAGTGATGAATTTGTAGATAGGAAAACTCTAGTTTGAGCGGGATTGCTGGGGATAAGTTGTTCCCAGGGTTTCACTGTCTCAATCAGCATAAAATCTAATAGCTCTGATCTCTAGATGCATACCTAAAAGAGTACATTCACTGATATACATACAGGGATGAAACTGGGGGAACTGAGTTTTGTGTAACTAAAATCCAGAATGTGTGGGAGCCTATATCTGGTACCCTTAGGCAATTTGGAATTTTAAGAAAAACAGGGAGCCAAATGTTGACCTCTTGTAGCATTTGCTGTAGGTTAAAACAATTTGTCTGGTTATTCGAGGCCGTTGCTCGAATAAGTCAATAAATAAAGGCTGCTTGATAATATTTCCTAATGTATGGGTGTGCCAGCCCACCATCCTCTGTATTCAACTGTATAGTCATCAAGTTGATATGGGCCTTCTTCCCCTGCCACAGGAAAAGGCGTAATGCTTGTTCTGCAGTAGGGGATCTCTGTATAGTCTTAATCATCTGAATAGTCCCGCCCATGTGCGTGGACCCCGGAGCACTTCATTAGATATATCCTCTTAAGTTTTCCGCTGCAGACCTGCATAGACACTTAAGAGATAATAGACAAGAATGCAGCCTAAAAACAACTAGGCTACACTGGCCATTACTTCATCATGAAGCGAAAGAGATAGTGAGGTAACAGTTAAATTGAACTATTTTACTGAGTTTCACACATAGAAAAACTCCCCTTCACAAAAATCCTTTTTTTCATGATAGAGATGAAGGGTTGGACGGACAAGCCCCCATAGGCTGCCATTATGTGTCTGTGAATGGATACCTTGCCTTTAAGAATCCTTCCAGAGACCCTCTGTATCCCATGATGCACAGCCAAAGGCTAGTTACTTTCAGTTTTGTTTTCCGGCTCCTGCTAGCAGGACCTTGGAGCATTGAGCTCTACCTTAATTGGTATATTTTCAATATTTCTAGCTTGAAAGTGAGTTTTTTTTACTTCACTCAACGTTTTTGGCCTTTCTCTGGCTTCTGCTATACTTTTTGGGCAGAAATTCCACAGTTTACATGTCATAATGCCATCCTTATTCGACAAGTGTCCTGACTGTAGGAGGAAAAAAGCAAAGTCGGATTCACACAGAGTATGTATTATGTGTCTGCCTGCCTCTCATATCCCTGATACCTGTGCCATCTGCAAGACCTTTTATAGGCGCACCCTGCGTGACAGGGAGAAGATTCAACTTCAAGGGATGGAGCAGAGATGACAGGCAACTTCTACAGGGACCTCTGGGCAAGGAGAGGGTAAGTCCTCTACTAAGACTCATGTGCCGGCCTCTGGGGGGCTCCCCAGTCGAAAACAGACTGAAAAACGGTGCCGGTCCTCTTCGACATCAAACTGTTACCACGACGTCAAGAGCAGGTATGACGACGATCGGCTCCCCGTCGACCCAGGGCTCTGGATCGAAGCAACGTCAACGCACCGCGTCGAGGGGAAGGACGGCGAGATCTCGGCCGAGGTTGGCATCGATCGACGTCGAAGCACTATCACCGTCGATCGAGTTCAAGGCACTGGCGCTCTCCGTCGAGGTGACCACGCTGATCACCATCAATGTCGACGAGGCATTCAACATCCAGGGGGCGCTCAACATCGAGGATGCGCTCAGCGTCGAGCTGGCGATCGACGTGAAGGAGACAGTCGGCGCCGAGAAGGTCTAGGTCGATGAGAAGATCGACGTCGAGGCCATCAAAAGGCTCGACGTCGGGGTATCACTCCCAGACGCGCTCAATTGTGAGCCTGTCATCGTCAGCAGGGAGTTCAATACGATGCTGACGCTCGCCGTTAAGTGTTCCATCAAGGTTGAGGAAGAAGTCTAGGGCACAAAAAAGAAGGGTGGCTGTTTCTTCGGACTCAGAGTACTCCTGTACCTATTCTCCCTCAAGGACGCCTCCTCGTCGGATGCCGCCTCCTTCGCCATCTCCGCCTCCTCCTCCTCCTTCTCCGCCTCATCGACAAGTACAGGCCAGTACTTTCCCATGCTAACGGACTCTTCTCTGCATGTGTCACCTATTGATGACGTCACCACTTTTCAGGAGGTGTTGGTCAGAGGGGCTAATAAACTTAATATTCCTTTGTCGGCTCCAGTACCTTCAACATCTGTAATATTTGAAACACTCCAGCAGAGACCGTCATCTCGCCCCTTACTTCCACTGGTACCTGGCTTGCTGGAACCAGCTATGGAGCTGTTCCTGACACCTTCTTCATTAAAATCTGCGCCTTCTCGGCTTCCGAAGATGTACAGAGCTCCCGATTCGGATCCTGTCTTTCTCCAGATGGACCCCACCCCAGACTCTGTCATACTGGTGGCAGCAAAAAAGCAGCGTGCTATGGCCCCGGCATCTAATGTACCACTGGACAAGAAAAGCCAAAAGCGGGATTCGGTGGGGAGGAAAGTTTGCAGCTCGGCAGCCACATCAATTAAGGCGGCTAGTTCAACTGCCCTTCTGGGGCGGTATGACCGCTCCCTGTGGGAATTGCCCAACCAATGTGTAGATTTCCTACCCAGGGACAAGCGGGAGGACTTTCAAGAAATACTGAATGAGGGGCTGATGGTCTCTAACCAGATCATAAGTGCGGCGGCGGACATGTCACTATTGTCGGCCCACGAATAATGTCATGGCGTGGCTCTTCGAAGGCATTCCTGGCTCCGCATTCCTTCTTTAAAACCAGAGGCTCAGCAGCGCATAGCAAACTTACTATTCTCTGGCTCGATTCTTCGGTTCGCATGCAGATGAGGAGATGGAACGGATGAAATCCGAGATGGAAACCTTGAAGGCTGTCAGTTTGGAAAACCCCAAAGAGCAGCGTAAGACCTTCCGCCTGTTCCAACGGCGGTACTCCTCTCAGAGGTTCCAGCGTGGGCAAGACCGTCAGTATGGTCAACAACAACAACAGCAACAGTTTCAGCGACAACCATTTCATAAACTACAGTTACTAGAACGGTCCAACCAGCAGTCTTCAGGGAACAAGGCTCCTGCAGGGCCTAGGCCCTGAAGGGTTACTTCCCCCCTTCTGTTAAACACTCCGGTGGGAGGAAGCATTCGAAATTACCTAGCAGAGTGGCAAAATATAACTCCGGACAATTGGGTGCTGAATATTGTTCGCAATGGATACTCTCTACGTTTCATCAGCCCTCCTCCATCCATCCCTCGGACTCACTCCCGTTACATGCTACACGAGTTACAGGCGGAGGCAAACATCTTGTTGGAGAAAAGGGCAAAAGAGCCAGTTCCTCTTGCACAGAAGGAAACAGGACTGTATTCAAGATTCTTTCTTGTCCGAAAGAAAGACAAGAACAAGTTCAGGCCCAACCTCGACTTGCGACAGGCAAACAAGTGGATTCGCAGGGAGAAGTTCAGCATGTTATCCTTACATCAAATCTACCGTCAGCTCCATCAGGGAGATTGGTTATGCGCAATAGATCTGCAAGACGCATACTTTCACGTGCCAATAGCTAAGAAACATCGCAAGTTCCTGCGATTCACGGTTGGAAACAATCATTATCAGTATGCAGTGCTTCACTTCGGCCTGAAGTCAGCGCCCAGCACGTTCTCCAAATCCATGGCTGTGGTAGCAGCGCATCTGTGGAGGGACGGGTGTTTGTCTACCCATATCTGGACAACTGGCTGATTAAGGCAGCAACATTTCAAGAAGCGCAAAGGCATTTCAATCAACTTTTTGCTCTTCTTCAATGTTTGGGTCTTCATATCAACAACACAAAGTCTGTCTCAATTCCTGTAAAGTGCCTGCAGTATCTGGGAGCCACCATCGATACTCGCAAGGCAAGCGTGTGTCCTTCGGAGGAGAGATGCTTATCAATCCTTCGAAGGCTTAGGTTCTCATGACCATTCCCTCGCTGACGGTTAGGAAGGTGTCTTCTCTCCATGGGTTCCATGGCGTCTTGTATCTTCCTCACTCCACATGCACGCCTCCACATGCGGCCTCTGCAGGAATGTCTGGAAGATTAGTGGGACAAGAGACGAGTGAATTAGGAGGACAGGATTCAGCTGTCGCAGCAAGCCCTCCAGTCCATCAAGTGGGGTGTTCGCCTCACAATCTCCTTCGAGGGATTCCGTTCCACAAGGAGATACCGGCTCAGATCCTTGTGACAGACGCATCTCTCCACGGCTGGGGAGCGCATTCAAACCACCTTCAGAAACGGGGCACGTGGTCTCAGAAGGAGGCCACGTCCCACATCAACTTCCTGGAACTCCGAGCGGTTCATTTGGCACTGAAAGCCTTCCAGCCGTCCTTTCGCACCAGTTTGTCCAGACGGACAACACAACAACTATGTTCTATCTCAACAAGCAGGGGGGTTCAAGATCTCGCCCATTGTCTCGGGAAGCACAGACAATCTGGAATTGGCTTCTGGCCAGGGACCTGACCATAACCGCAACAAATCTGCCAGGTGTGCAGAATGCTCAGGCAGACGCCCTCAGCAGACTCGTTCAAGAAAATCACGAATGGGTCTTAGACGACGAAGTGGTAAGAGACCTCTTCAGAAGATGGGGTACTCCAGAGGTCGATCTGTTTGCCACAGCAGAAAACAGCAAAAGCAGAGACTTCTTCTTCAGGTTTTACCGACCAGGGACGCTGGGGAATGCACTGTGGATCAACTGGTCGAACAGCTTTCTCTACGCTTTTCCACCCATTCCTCTGATCCCGACAGTGTTGATCAAACTTTCCCAATCACGGGACAAGATGATCCTCATTTCCCCAGAGTGGCCTCGTCAGTGGTGGTTCACCGATATACTCCACCGGTCTCTCCTGCCGCATCTACGACTTCCGTGTTGGCCAGACCTTCTCACAAAGTTCGGAGGGCAGATGGTGCACCCCAACCTCTCGTCGCTGAATTTGGCAGCATGGCTCCTGAGCTAGTGCAGTATGGACATCTAAATCTCCCTCAGAACTGTATGGAGATATTAAAGGAGGCAAAAAGACCAGCCACACGGACTTCTCATGCATATAAATGGAAGAGATTTTGCATTTGGTGAGCCTCTAAGTATGCATATCCTACCTCCTGCAAGGAGGATGTCATTCTTCCTTATTTGCTGCATTTGTCTCAATCTGGCCTCAATTTTCATTCCATTAAAGTTCACCTAGCAGCTTTAACTGCATATAGGAAATGTCCTTCACAAACTTCCTTTTTCCAAATCCCAGTCATCAAAGATTTTTTGGAAGGTTCGAAGAAGGTGTTTCCTCCCATTAGGCGTCCTTCACCTCCGTGGAAACTTAATGTGGTGCCTTCTAGACTGATGAGGGAGCCTTTTGAGCCCATTCATAAGGCTTCGCCCCAGCATCTGTCCTGGAAGGCAGCTTTCCTGTTAGCCATAACTTTGACTCGCAGGGTGAGTAAAGTCCAGGCTCTTTATTGTCAAGAACCTTACACTGCTTCATTCTTCTAAGGTAGTCATGAGAACTCACCCTAAATTCCTTCCGAAAGTAGTGTCAGAGTTTCATGTGAATCAAACTATTTCTTTACCCACGTTTTTTCAGCATCCTTCCTCTCCTGCTGAGAGATCCCTTCAGTCTCTCGATGTTAAGAGGGTGTTGAAGTTCTACTTAGATAAGACTAAGGAGATTCGCAGATCGGATCAGTTGTTTGTTAACTATGGCTCTATTAGGACTGGTCGTGCTACCTCCAAGCAATCCATCTCCAGGTGGAACTTGTCCTGTACTTAGTTGTGTTATCAGAAAGCCAACAATACTCTAGTTAGTAAGCCTAAGGCTCACTCTATAAGAGGTAAAGCTGCTTCAGGGACTTCATCCTGAACGTCCCTATTGCAGAAATCTGTAAGGCTGCCACTTGGAAGTCAGTCCATACCTTTGCTAAACATTACTACCTGGACTCTGATGCCAGGGCAGATGCTCAGGTTGGGCAGGCTTCATTGAGGCATCTATTTGCACAATAGTGGGTCTGTTTATTTCTTCCACCGCTGGGGTTGTTGTTTGGGGATGGGCTTGCTATTCTATTCAGATGATTATGACTATACACAGAGATCCCCTGCTACAGAAGGAGTAGTTTCTTACCTGTAACTCCAGTTCTGTAGTAGGGGTATCTCTGTGATAGTCATAAGCAACCTGTCCTCCTCCCCGGTGGGTGAAACAGTAATATTCAGAATTAAGCAGGCCCGCTTTACAGGCCTTCAAAAAGAACTGAACGTTACTAGACTTTGACTGTGCTTCATGGGATACTGAGGGCCTCTAGAAGGATTCTTAAAGGCACTGTATCCATTTATCCATTTGCAGATACATAATGGCAGCCTATGAAGGCTTGTCTGTCCAACCCTTCATCTCTATCATGAAAAAAAAGGATTTTTGTGAAGGGGAGTTTTTCTATGCGTGAAACTCTAAAATAGTTACATTTAACTGTTACCTGGCTATCTTTTTCACTTCAGAATGAAGTAATAGCCAGTGTAGCCTAGCTGTTTTTAGGCTGCATTATTGTCTATTATCTCTTAAGTGTGTATGCCGGACTGCAGAAGAGGACAACTTAAGAGGATATATCTAATGAAGTGCTCCGGGGTCCACGCACATGGGCAGGACTATTCAGATGATTTACTATCACAGAGATGCCCCTACTACAGAACTGGAGTTACAGGCAAGAAACTACTCCATCTATCTCATTGAAAAAACATTGATGGATTTTGATTACTACGTTAGAGAAAATGAATAGCAGGAGAATGACCAGTTTGATAAGAGCTACATGTCCTATAATAGTTAAGGGCAGGGATTGCCATTGAAGTAAGAGACATCACACCTT
Organism: Lissotriton vulgaris; assembly: GCF_964263255.1. Lineage (NCBI taxonomy): Eukaryota > Metazoa > Chordata > Amphibia > Caudata > Salamandridae > Lissotriton > Lissotriton vulgaris. The sequence continues at coordinate 227,656,811 of NC_141696.1, forward strand.
ATTATACCTCAACTGTTTCTGTCTCACTTAAGACATACTAGGAAGAAATCCATTCTTGAAGCGGAGTTAAAGCTCTTATAGAGCTGAAATAAATAAATAACATGTGTGTGAAATAAAGCTTGGAGTCTTGGTAGCTTGGCCAAAGTCTTAAGGTGAGTTTCCTGGAAAATCATGATCTGAGCTTTGGATGTCTTGAAGCATGCCAGAATCGATCTAAACTTGGCTCGGTCGTTAATACCATAGGCATTGCAATATACCACCCTAAAGCACCTAGAATTCATAGTCGAGAAGTTCATACTGGCTTAAACGGTCCTCTCCTAATGCTCCCAATGCCTTGACTTATTAGCGCCCTCTCATACAAAACATTCCCAAGCCTCTGGCGACTCCCAACTCCAATATTCTTGCTTAGGCCTGTCGCTAATAGCTCAATTTAACAAAATGGTGTACTCCCGGACTTCTCTACCTGGATTTTCTTGACCTAATGTGACACTACTCTCCCACCATACCCCCTCTGCCTCTGGAGTTCAACCCGTCCTGGCCTCCCTCAGAAGCTGTTTCCCATTCACCCTTGAGTGTCTCTGCTCCTCCTCATCCTCCTCCCCCCCCAGCCCCTCTCCCTCCTTGAGTACCCTGGTATGGCACTCATGAGTCTGCAAACAGGAAAAACTGAGGGCATCCCAGTCTGCTGCCTAGCCTCATGAGATTAGCCATATAGAACGACATATCGTAAACTCAGAAAAATAATGTATGGAGTTCAACCCTGCAACAAACTTTGAAGCACTGCGTCAGATACTGCCTCCTCTCGCCCTTCGACCTCAGGCTTTTGGATTGAGTGTAGAAAGTCCTTGGCGTGGTCCACTGAGCGAAATATTTGGGATTGTCCCTTATAGAGGACTTTCAACTTGGATTGCAGTACAGTCCCAGCTGGAGCCCCTTGATTCTTGAAGTTGTCACTCAAGCCTTTGAAATCCCTGTGCTGCTGTGCAGTGGGTGACGAGATATCTGAGAATTTTGAAGGAGCCCTTTCCTGGAGTATAGTATGCTTTGTCCCTAATGGCTTTGGACAGGTTTCGCTCTTTCACGCAGAAGTCACCAAAATTCACCAAGATAGTTTGTGGGTAGGGTTGAAATGCAGGGATGCAGTGCCCCCGGGTAATTGTGAGATCCATGTTCATGGTTGATGTTGCAGTGCACACGTGTTTGTTGAGATCTGTAATTAACTTGATAGTCTGGCTAATTTCACGGCCCTCAGGAATTCCAACAAACTGCAAGTTGGAATGACAAGATCTATTTTTTGGTGGAGTGAGTTTGTTGTAGCTCCGCCAATTCTGTTTGAATTTCTAAGGTTGAGGAATCTTGTTTGTGCCTGAAATACTCTAGGTCAGAGACTCTTTGCTCCACTTACTGAACTGTTGCAGCCGACTGAGGGGAATTAGGATCTTTGACAAGATTTCTGCTTGCTCCTTGGGGGTTTCTAGATCTCTTCTGTGGAGTTGTACCATGCATAGAGTTAGATAGGACTACTAGTGTTGATTACGTCGTTCTATCGCTGGATCTGATGCCTCTCTTTGGAGCCCCGTGGAGCTGAAAACATGGGATACATTGGCAGTATCTTCGATATCGCTGATTGATTGTATGATTTATGTAGCACAGCTTCTCACCCGTGAGGGTATCCAGGCACTGTCCATGGGCTCACAACAGTGCACGGAGAGCACTTTCCAGATTGGAACGCACCACAGAATTGTTGTCTGAGGTCTTTCTTTGCCCTCCTCCAACTATATTGTATATACCAGCGACAGTTCTGGCATTGAGGGGCAGAAAAGCTCAGCTTCATTAGATCCTTCCCAAAGTCTACCAGAGAGAGAGAGACTGACTGACAGAGAGAGTGACTGACAGAGAGAGAGACTGACTGACCGAGAGAGCGACTGACAGAGAGAGTCACTGACTGAGTGAGAGAGAGAGACTGACTAGCAGAGAGACTGGCTGACTGCGAGAGAGAGAGAATGACTGAGAGAAACTGACAGAGGGAGAGAGAGAGAGACTGTCTGGAAGACTGACTGACGGAGAGAGAGAGAGACTGACAGAGAGAGAGATATAGAGAGACCGACTGAGAGAGAGACTAAGAGAGACTGACTGAGAGAGACTGACTGAGAGAGAGAGACTAAGACACCAACAGAGAGAGACTGACAGAGAGAGAGAGACTAAGAGAGAGAGAGAGACTGACAGTGGAGAGAGAGTAGAGAGAGAGTGGAGAGACAGACAGTAGGGAGAGTGGAGACAGAGTAGAGGGAGAGTGGCGAGAGAGTGTAGAGAGACAGTAGAGAGAGAGTGGAGAGAGACAGTGGAGAGAGACAGTGGAGAGAGACAGTGGAGAGAGAGTGGAGAGAGACAGTGGAGAGAGAGCGAGTGGAAAGAGAGTGGAGCGAGAGAGTGGAGGGAGACAGTGGAGAGAGTGGAGAGAGAGAGGGGTGGGGAGAGAGTGGAGAGAGAGTAGAGAGAAAGAGAGAGTAGAGCAAGTAGAGAGTGGAGAGAGAGAGGGTGAAGAGAGTGGAGAGAGAGACAGTGGAGAGAGAGAGTGAGACAGTAAAGATAGAGTGGACCGAGTTGAGAGAGAGAATGGAGATAGAGTAGAGAGAGTAGAGACTGGCTGACTCAGAGACTCAATACTGACTGACCGAGAGACTGACTGGCTGAAAGACTGATTGAGAGAGAGACTGGCTGACTAAGAGCAAGACTGGCTGACACACAGAGAGAGAGAGACTGACTGACAGACAGAGAGAGAGTGAGACTGACTGAGAGAGAGAGAAACTGACTGACAGAGAGAGACTGACTGGCAGACTGACTGACTGAGGTAGAAAGATACTGACTGCCATAGAGAGAGTGTGAGAGCGAGGCAGCGACTAAGGGAGAGAGAGAGGGAGACTGATTGACTGCGAGACTGAGAGAGACTGACTGAGAGAGAGACTGACTGAGAGAGAGACTGACAGAGAGAGACTGACAGAGGAGACTGACTGACTGAGAGAAGCAGAGACTGACTGAGAAAGAGAGACTGATTGACTGTGAGAGACTGAGAGAGAGAGACTGAGACACCAACACAGAGAGAGAGTGACAGAGCAAGACTGACTGACTGAGAGAGAGACTGACTGAGAGAGATTGAGAGAGACTGACAGTGAGTGGAGAGAGAGAGAGAGAGAGTGGAGAGAGAGAGAGAGAGAGAGAGAGAAGGGAGAGAGTGGAGGGAGAGAGTGGAGAGAGAGAGTAGAGAGCGAGCGGAGAGAGACAGTGGAGAGACAGAGAGAGAGTGAGTGGAGAGAGAGACAGTGGAGAGAGAGAGCTTGGAGAGGGAGTAGAGCAAGAGAGCGAGTGGAGAGAGAGAGAGAAGGGAGACAGTGGAGAGAGAGAGAGTGAAGGGAGACAGTGGAGAGAGAGAGAGAGAGAGAGAGAGGAGAGAGAGGTGAGGGGGTGGAGAGAGAGTGGAGAGAGAGTAGAGAGAAAGAGTAGAGCGAGTAGAGAGTGGAGAGAGAGAGAGTGGAGAGAGAGAGAGTGAAGAGAGAGAGAGTGAAGAGACAGTGGAGAGAGAGACATTGGAGATAGAGTGGACAGAGTTGAGAGAGAGAATGGAGAGAGAGAGAGTGGAGAGAGAGTAGAGACTGGCTGACTCAGAGACTGAATACTGACTGATCGAGAGACTGACTGGCTGAGAGACTGATTGAGAGAGAGAAAGAGAGAGACTGGCTGACTGAGAGGGAGACTGACAGAGAGAGTGAGACTGACTGACAGAGAGAGACTGACTGACTGAGATAGAAAGATACTGACTGACTGAGAGAGAGACAGAGAGAGAGGCAGAGACTGACAGAGAGAGAGAGAGAGAGAGAGAGACTGATTGACTGCAAGAGAGAATGAGAGGGAGACTGACTAAGAGAGAGAGAGACTGACAGAGAGACTGACAGAGAGGGAGACTGACAGAGAGAGAGATAGAGACTGACTAAGAGAGAGAGAGAGACTGACAGAGAGAGACTGACTGACAGAGAGAGACTGACTGACTGAGGGAGACTGACTGAGAGAGAGAGACTGATTGACTGCGAGAGAGACTGACTGAGAGAGAGAGACTGGCTGACTCAGAGACTGAATACTGACTGACCGAGAGACTGACTGGCTGAAAGACTGATTGAGAGAGAGAGAGAGAGACTGGCTGACTAAGAGCAAGACTGGCTGACACAGAGAGAGAGAGAGAGAGAGAGAGAGAGACTGACTGACAGACAGAGAGAGAGTGAGACTGACTGAGAAAGAGAGACTGGCTGACAGAAAGACACTGACTGACAGAGACTGACTGACTGAGGTAGAAAGATACTGACTGACAGAGAGAGACTGAGAGAGAGAGGCAGAGACTGAGGTAGAGAGAGAGAGAGAGAGAGAGAGAGAGAGACTGATTGACTACTAGAGAGACTGAGAGATAATGACAGAGAGAGAGACTGACGGAGAGAGAGACTGACTGACTGAGAGAGAGACTGACTGAGAGAGAGAGACTGACTGAGAGAGAGAGACTGACAGAGAGAGAGAGACTGAGAGAGACTGACTGGCTGAGAGAAGCAGAGACTGACTGAGAAAGAGAGACTGATTGACTGTGAGAGACTGACTGAGAGAGAGACTGAAACAACAACAGAGAGAGACTGACAGAGCGAGACTGACTGAGAGAGAGACTGACTGAGAGAGAGACTGACTGAGAGAGATTAAGAGAGAGGGACTGACAGAGTGGAGAGAGGAGAGATTGGAGAGAGAGAGAGATTGGAGAGAGAGACAGTGGAGAGAGAAACAGTGGAAAGAGAGTGGAGAGAAGAGAGAGAGTGGAGGGAGAGAGTGGAGAGAGACAGTAGAGAGAGAGTGGAGAGAGAGAGAGTAGAGAGAGAGTAGAGCGAGAGAGGGAGTGGAGAGAGAGAGAGTAGAGAGAGAGTAGAGCGAGAGAGGGAGTGGAGAGAGCGAGTGGAGAGAGAGAGAATGGAGAGAGAGAGAATGGAGAGAGAGAGAGTGGAGGGAGAAAGTGGAGAGAGAGAGTGGAGAGAGAGGTGAGAGGGTTAAGAGAGAGTGGAGAGAGATAGAGAGAGTAGAGTGAGTAGAGAGAGAGAGTGGAGAGAGAGCGAGTGAAGAGACAATGGAGAGAGAGACATTGGAGAGAGAGTGAGATAGTGGAGATAGAGTGGACAGTTGAGAGAGAGAATGGAGAGAGAGAAAGAGTGGAGAGAGAGTAGAGACTGGCTGACTCAGAGACTGAATACTGACTGACCGAGAGACTGACTAGCTGAGAGACTGATTGAGAGAGAGAGTGAGACTGACCGACAGAGAGAGACTGACTGACTGACTGAGATAGAAAGATACTGACAGAGAGAGAGAGACTGAGAGAGAGAGGCAGAGACTGACTGAGAAAGAGAGACTGACTGAGAGAGAGAGACTGATTGACTTCAAGAGAGACTGAGAGAGAGACTGACTAAGAGAGAGAGACTGACTAAGAGAGAGAGACTGACTAAGAGAGAGAGACTGACAGAGAGAGAGATTGACCGAGAGAGAGAGACTGACTGAGAGAGACTGACAGAGAGACTGGGAGAGACTGACTGACTGAGAGAGAGAGAGTGACTGATTGACTGCGAGAGAGACTGACTGAGAGAGAGACTGACTGACTGAGAGAGAGACTGACTGAGAGACTGACAGAGAGAGAGAGACTGACTGAGGTAAAGAGAGAATGACTGACTGGGAGAGAGAGACTGACTGGGGGAGAGAGACTGACAGACTGACAGAGAGAGACTGACTGACAGAGACTGACAGAGAAAGAGAGACTGACCGACAGACAGAGAGAGAGAGACTGACAGAGAGAAGGGCTGACAGAGAGAGGGACTGACTGACAGAGAGAGACTGGCTGAAAGAGAGACTGGCTGAAAGAGAGACTGACTGACTGACTGAGAGACTAACTGACTGACTGAGAGAGAGAGAGAGACTGAGACACCAACTGAGAGAGACCGACCGACAGAGAGAGAGACTGACAGTGAGAGATTGACTGACCAAAAGAGCGACTGACAGAGAGAGAGACTGACAGAGAGAAGGGCAGACAGAGAGAGGGACTGACTGACAGAGAGAGGAAGACTGACTGACAGAGAGAGACTGGCTGAAAGAGAGACTGGCTGAAAGAGAGACTGGCTGAAAGAGAGACTGGCTGAAAGAGAGACTGACTGATTGAGAGACTGACTGACTGAGAGAGAGAGAGAGAGACTGAGAGAGAGAGAGACTGAGACACCAACAGAGAGAGACTGACCGACAGAGAGACTGACTGAGAGAGAGACTGACTGAGAGAGAGACTGACTGAGAGAGAGAGAGACTGACTGAGAGAGAGAGAGACAGACTGAGAGAGTAGAGAGAGAGACAGTGGAGAGAGAGAGTGGTGAGAGAGAGAGAGAGAGTGGCGAGAGGGAGTGGAGAGAGAGAGTAGAGATAGAGTAAAGAGAGAGAGAGAGTAGAGAGACCGTGGAGAGACAGTGAGACCGTGGCGATGGAGTGGACAGAGTTGGGAGAGAGAATGGAGAGAGAGATAGAGTGGAGAGAGAGTAGAGACTGGCTGACTCAGAGACTGAATACTGACTGACCGGCTGAGAGACTGACAGAGAGAGAGGAACTGGTTGACTGAGAGAGAGACTGGCTGACTTACAGAGTGAGAGAGACTGATTGAGACAGAGTGAGACTGACTGACAGAGAGAGACTGATTGACTGACAGAGACTTACTGACTGACTGAGGTAGAAAGATACTGACTGACTGAGAGCGAGAGAGAGAGAGAGACTGAGAGAGAGAGAGGCAGAGACTGACTAAGAGAGAGAGACTGATTGACTGAGAGAGAGACTGACTGAGAGAGAGACCGACTGAGAGAGAGACTGACGGAGAGAGATGGACTGAGAGAGGCTGACTGACAGAGATTGACTGACACAGAGAGAGAGAGAGAGAGAGAGAGAGAGAGAGAGAGAGAGAGAGAGACTGACTCACTGACTGACTGACGGGTAGAGAGAGAATGACTGACTTAGAGAGACTGACATACTGGGAGAGAGAAAGTCTGACTGACTGACAGAGAGAGAGACTAAGAGAGAGACTGACTGGCTGAGCGAGACTGACTGACTGCGAGAGAGACTTACTGCGAGAGGGACTGACTGACTGAGAGAGAGACTGACTGACTGAGAGAGAGACTGACTGATTGAGAGAGAGAGAGAGAGAGAGAGAGAGAGAGACTGACAGAGACTTACTGAGAGAGAGAGAGAGAGAGACAGACACCAACAGAGAGAGACTGACAGACAGAGAGAAGACTGACTGAGAGAGACTAAGAGAGAGAGAGACTGAGAGAGAGAGTAGAGAGAGAGAGTGGAGAGAGCGAGAGAGTGGAGAGAGAGTGGAGAGTGAGACAGTGGAGAGCGAGAGAGAGTGGAGAAAGAGAGAGTGGAGAGTGAGACAGTGGAGAGAGACAGTGGAGAGAGAGTGGAGAAAGAGACAGTGGAGAGAGAGAGAGTGGAGGGAGAGAGTGGTGAGCGAGTGGAGAGAGGGTGGAGAGAGAGAGAGAGTGGAGAGAGAGTGGAGAGACAGTGGAGAGAGAGTGAGACAGTGGAGAGAGAGAGTGGAGAGAGAGTGGAGAGAGGGAGGAGAGAGAGAGAGAGAGTAGAGAGAGAGAGTGAGACAATGGAGATAGTGGACAGAGTTGAGAGAGAATGGAGAGAGAGTGAGAGTGGAGAGAGAGTAGAGACTGGCTGACTCACTCAGAGACTGAATACTGACTGACCGAGAGACTGACTGGCTGAGAGACTGGTTGACTGAGAGAGAGACTGATTGACTGACAGAGACTGACTGACTGAGGTAGAAAGATACTGACTGACAGAGAGAGAGAGGCAGAGACTGACTAACAGAGAGAGAGAGAAACTGATTGACTGCGAGAGAGACTGACTGACAAAGAGAGAAACCGACTGAGAGACTGACAGAGAGAGAGAGACTGGTTGATTGAGAGAGAGACTGACTGACTGACAGAGACTGATTGAGAGAGAGTGAGAGTGACTGACAGAGAGAGACTGATTGACAGGCACTGACTGCGGTAGAAAGATACTGACTGACTGTGAGAGAGAGAGGCTGGTTGACAGAGAGAGACTGATTGACTGACACTGACTGACTGACTGAGGTAGAAAGATACTGACAGAGAGAGAGAGACTGAGAGAGAGAAGCAGAGACTGACTGACTGTGAGAGAGAGACTGATTGACTGCGAGAGAGACTGACTGACTGAGAGACTGACTGACTGAGAGACTGACTGAGAGAGGACTTAGAGAGAGACCGACTTAGAGAGAGACTGACAGACAGAGAGAGACTGACTGACTGAGAGAGGCTGACTGACAGAGGCTGACTGACAGAGAGAGACTGGCTGACTGAGAGACTGACTGAGAGAGGACTTAGAGAGAGACCGACTTAGAGAGAGACTGACAGAGAGAGAGAATGACTGACTTAGAGAGACTGACTGGGAAAGCGAGAGACTGACAGACTGACAGAGAAAGAGAGACTGACCGAGAGAGAGACTGACCGACCGACAGAGAGAGAGAATGACCGAGAGAGAGAGACTGAGTGACAGAGAGAGACTGACTGAGAGAGAGACAGACTGAATGACAGAGAGAGAGAGAGAGAGAGAGACTGACAGACAGAGTCACTGACTGAGAGAGACTGGCTGACTGCAAGAGAGGGAGAATGACTGACTGAGAGAGACTGACTGACCTACTGAGAGAGACTGACTGACCTACTGAGAGAGACTTACTGACCTACTGAGAGAGACTGACTGACCGGCAGAGAGAGAGACTGACTGACCGACGGAGAGAGAGAGAGACTGACTGACCGACAGAGAGAGAGACTGACCGACAGAGAGAGAGACTGACTGACAGAGTCTGACTGACAGAGAGAGAGAGACTGACAGAGAGAGTCACTGACTGAGAGAGACTGGCTGCCTGCGAGAGAGAGAGAGAGACTGACTGACTGACAGAGACTGACTGACGGAACGAGAGAGAGAGAGAGAGACTGAAAAACTGAGAGACAGGCTGTCCGAAAGAGCGACTGACTGAATGACTGAGAGAGACTGACAGAGGGAGAGACTAAGAGAGAGAGAGACTGACAGAGAGAGAGAGACTGAGACTCTGACAGATAGAGAGACTGATTGACCGGGAGAGAGACTGACTGAGAGAGAGAGACTGACTGGGAGAGAGAAAATAAGAGAGAGAGACTGACTGACAGAGAGAGAGCAACTAACAGAGAGAGAGAGACTGGCTGACAGAGAGAGAGAGACTGACTGAGAGAGAGAGACTGGCTCACAGAAAGAGAGCGACTGACTGAGAGAGAGACTGACTGAGAGACTGACTGACTGAGAGAGACTGACAGAGGGAGAGAGAGACTGAGAGAGAGAGGCTGATAGAGAGAAGGACTGACCTGGAGCGAGACTGAGAAAGAGACTGACAGAGAGAGAGACTGACTGGGAGAGAGAGAATAAGAGAGAGAGAGAATAAGAGAGAGATAGAGACTGACAGAGAGAGAGAGCAACTAACAGAGAGAGACTGACAGAGAGAGAGACTGGCTGACAGAGAGAGAGACTGACTAAGAGAGAGAGACTGGCTGACAGAAAGAGAGCGACTGACTGAGAGAGAGTGACTAACTGACTGAGAGAGACTGACTGACTGAGAGAGACTGACAGAGGGAGAGAGATATAGACTGTCTGGAAGACTGACAGAGAGAGAGACTGAGAGAGAGAGGCTGACAGAGAGAGGGACTGACCGGGAGCGAGACTGAGAAAGAGACTGACTGACTAAGAGAGAGAGACTGACTGACTAAGAGAGATACTGACAGAGAGAGAGAGACTCACTGAGAGAGAGACTGACAGAGACTAAGAGACTGACAGAGAGAGAGAGAGACTGACAGAGACAGAGACTAGGAGAGAGAGAGAGACTGAGACTGAGACTCTGACAGATAGAGAGACTGATTGACATGGAGAGAGACTGACTGAGAGAGACTGACTGGGAGAGAGCGAATAAGAGAGAGAGAGAGACTGGCTGACACAGAGAGAGAGAGAAAGACTGACTGAGAGAGAGAGACTGGCTGACAGAAAGAGAGCGACTGACTGACAGAAAGAGAGCGACTGACTGAGAGAGACTGACTGACCGAGAGAGAGAAAAACTGAAAAACTGAGAGAGAGGCTGTCCGAAAGAGCGACTGACTGACAGAGAGAGACTGACTGACTGAAAGAGGCTGAATTACAGAGAGATAGACTGACTGACTGACTGACTGATAGAAAGAGAGAGACTGACTGACTGAGAGAGAAAGAGAGACTGTGAAGGAATTGGGGTCAAAGTGTGTGAAGCTATGTAGTGGATGCACTTTTGTCAAAACTGAATGATGAGTGGGCCTGATGTTGTATATCATGACAGTAGTCTGCATCAGGAAACTCACCTAAAATTGGGCAAACTTCCCCGGTCTACTGATGGCAGGGACCCTGTAATGAATGGACCACCACCTATGATAGCCTGCTGGCAGACTAAGCCCAACCTTTAACTCCACCATCCAGTGTTACTTATAACGGCTGTATTGGTGACAGTGGCATAACAATAGCCCAGCATCCCCTGCAGTATGGTGGGTCGCTGGCCTGAGAGCTCTAGACTGGCACGGAGAATGGGGGGGGGGGGGCGGGCCCTCCATGTAGTTTGCAGGGGGGCCTCCTCAAGTTTCGTTACGCCACTGAGTGGGTGGGGAGTAGAACTTGTAACTTAAGAGACTGAAGTCTGAAAGCTCACTCTTGGGTTCGCGAGCAGGGTTAGGGGTGATATAGGGTGTTCCCTCAAGGGGCCACAAGTCACATCCGATGCTACATGGTCCGCATCATACTGAGGGTTCCTTCCAACTGAGAGGGCACCTAGTGAACCCGCCCAGGCTACACCAATCCCCCACGATAGCCAAGCTTGCTTCTACAGCTGAAAGTAGCTCAGAACTATACCTTAGGGACACATAGTTGTCCATGTTTTGCTGTTTCCTTCTTATATGGATATAGTCTCAGTGCTTGTTTATAGCCCGCATACTCCTTTCTCAGCACTGGCCATTTGCAGTTTATAACATCATGGACTGCTGCAGTTATTGAATGCCAAAATTAACGTTCTTGTGCAAGAAAGTACACAAAAATGCCCCCTCTTGCCTTCCAACCCAGGCAAGCCTCTTTACACAGCTGCTGCAAAAATGTAAAACTGCAAAAAGATGCTTTAACGCTGAAGTTCTTATTATTTATTACCCAGAACCTCTGTTGAGGCTCTGTCAGTGGCAGCTTGGTTTGGGGCTGCAATCACTTGTGCCAATGATAGAAGGGAGAGCAGGAGCGAGGCATTGTTGATTGACCAGCGGGTCAAGCAGCGGCGAGCTGTTGGAGCCCATGGCCCCGATTTTGACGTGGGAGGCAGAGAGACTGGCATAAGGGTCTACCACCTGGAGGCTGTCCCAAACTGAGTCTAGCTGCCTCAGGCCAAGAAGCAAGCTAGGATCTTTGCGGCTAATTCCGGAGCAATGACCCTCGGTGCGGCACGTTACACACCCACCATCTTGGTGACGCCCACAATCATCCGGGATACAGCCTCAACCACGAAGCATGACAGGTGCTCTACATGGTTCGGCAATCTATACTCAGTCCTTATATAGATTTTGGTTTATTTGGTATTTTCTCCACAATTGAGGATGTGGGAACGTTGGTTACAGTCCTACAATTGACCTCTGGTCTTTTATCACCAATCTCTGATAGAGACTACTAGCCGCAGATTCCTTAACGTAGAATTATCACCAGGCGTAAGACTGGATTCGGAAAATGTTGTGCCCAGCATACCTGCACCTCGGGGGGACGGCAACAAGCGACTACGCACTGATGTTGTCCGCGTACGTGATGTCAGTGAGGTAAGTCCCACCCCGGCGCGCCTACGTCTTTTCCTTTTCCGCGAGCAGCGCGGATCCAGATCGTGCTCCTGGCCTATTCGGCCTTTCCCTTTCGCTTGTTGCGTGTGTGTGGGAACAGTGTGGGAATGCCTTTGGGCTTTAACAAGTGCTCTTCTTGTGCGCACCAGATGTCTGCGACGGATCCTCACCCCATCTGCATGAGGTGTTTGGGAGAACACCACGACTCCACTGATTGTGAGGCGGGCCAGCAGGTGAAACCAAAGTCCTGGCGGGAGCGCCAGATGAAACTTCTTTCAGCCGCATGTCCAGGTCAGCGTCGTCACCACGCCCGGCCTTTGCGGAGGTGTTCAGGAATCGCCGCCTCCGACTTCAACATCGTCCTTCTCCCAGGCCACAAGAGCGTCACTCACCTGTCGGTAAGTGTCGCAGTTTGTCCCCGAGAGCTGGTTCCCAGCCCGTTGGGGGCTTGGGCTCTCCGCGGGTGGTGCAGCCCTGCTTGTCGGCCCCTTATCTGCCATTTCCTGGTGTGGGGGCGTCTAGAGCCCAGATGGAGACATATACGGCGGCCTTGCAGGCCTCGCTGGCTTCTCCTCCTCGTCCTTCCCCTCCTGGGATGTCTGCGGATCTCTTGCCTTGTGCAGGGCCCTCCGCAGCGTCGCGGGTGGCTCCGGCCCCGGTGCTGACTGGGTTGGATCAGGGTTTGGAGGATGTGGTGCCTTTGGGATGCAGCCCTTCGGGGGGTCCCTCCTTCGGACCACAGCGCCTCTGCTTTGCCGCAAACTCCTGCAGGAGTCCCTGTGGTGTCGTGGGAGGTCACCGGGGGTCGGGTCGCATCCCCGAGTCACCCTCGGGGCAGGCGGTGGCTTTGCCTGAGGCCGAGGTGACGCCGCTTCGGTGCTGGCAGCTGCTGGCCATGGCCGCGCCACAGGGGCTGGCGGAGGGCCCTTCTCGTCACGGGACGAGGCTGGCGGGGTACCCCTCGTCCCTACCCGGGTCCCTCTCGCCCCTCCACGCAGGTGGCTGCCTCGTCAGGTCGAGCCGACGCCTTTCCGGCACCGCTCCCGCCCAGCCCCGGTCTCGTGCGCTGTGGCGGAGGTCGTTTCTGTATCTCCCCTGGCGCCGGACATTGACGATGTCCTGCCTCAGATTGCGGACTCTACGGACCCAGGCCGATGTCGGGTCATTGACTCATCTTAGGACGCCTCCTCCTCTCCAGAGGTTTGGCGCTTGCTGGTTTCATCCTCGCTGGAGACGGGCCGCCACGTCGTGGCTTTTTCCCCTACGTCATCCAAGGACGGCTCTTCGCCGTTGCCGTGGTCTTCGCCGGAGGCGCCACAGGTCCCCCACTTGTGGGTCCCTCTGCCTCGTTTCCGGACCTGGCTTTTCCTTCCTCCAGTTGGCTTGGGGGACGGTCGCTTTAGCTTGCAGCCGTCGCTTACTGAGGAGCTGCTCTCTCCACCGCCGGGCCCTGTGGAGGTGGGTGCTGTCTTTGCTCGAGCTTTCTCCACGGCCGTGGGGATCTTGCACATGGGTGATCCAGCTGCCCACTTTCCCGCAGATCATCTTCTGGAGGTCCTCCATCAGGTTTCTGGTGGTAGGAAGCTGTTGCTTCCCTTTGAGGGTTCGCTCCATTCTTCTCTTCTGGGGGACCCAGTGCCCCAACACCTTCTACACCGCCACCATCCAGCGCCGCGTGATCGGCCCCTCTCTGCCGCTGCTGTTGTCTCCCCCATCGCGGGAGGCCCGCTGGCTTGACTCTTGGGGGCATAATGTGTTCGCCTCCGCCAGTGCGGCTCTGCGGGCTCTTAACACTCTGTGTGTTTTGGCTAGGGCCACTTCTTGCTTGTGGGACTCGGCGGAGTCCCTTATGTCTGCCGCTTCTCAGGAGGGTTGATCTGCGGCGCCATGTGTTGGATGGCGGCGTTTATTCTTTGCTCCGCTCTGGACATCTCGGAGGTGCTTGGTCGTGCCATGGCTTCTTCGGTCGTCCTTCGTCGACATGCCTGGCTTCGGGACAGTGTGTTCCCAAAGAATGTTCGAGAATGGCTGGTGGACCTTCCTTTCGATGGTGCTCTTTTGTTCCACGCCCCTGTGGACTCGGCCATTCAGAGATTCTTGGCGGGGCTTTGGCCTCCTCCTCCTCCTCCTCCTCCTCCTCCTCCTCCTCCTCCTCCTCCTCCTCCTCCTCCTCCTCCTCCTCCTCCTCCTCCTCCTCCTCCTCCTCCTCCTCCTCCTCCTCCTCCTGCCCCTCCTCAGTGACCTGTGAGTTGATCTGGTTTTCGGGAGGTGTTTTTCCATTGGGGCGGGCGCCCCAGTTGTGTGATTTCTGTGCATTCAAGTCCTCTGTTAGGACTGTGGTGCTGTTGGTTGCTGGTCCGGCCCCCCTTTTTTGGATTGTGATTTTGGCCTTTGCTGAGCTGTGTTGGCCCTGAGATTAGGCCTTCTGTTGTTCTTCTTGGCTGATTGGCAAGCCATCTGTGGTTCTCTGCAGGTCTTTTCAGTTTTTTCCTCTGCTGCGGACAGTTTTTCCTAAGACTGTTCCCCATGTCTTGGGACGTAACTTGCCCTATGTGGGGTTGTGGTAACTAATATATAGCTGTCATGTGCTGGGGAGGTGTGTTCGCCTTCGGGCCTCTGCTCTCCGTGGCGTCACGGTATGGCGCAGGTGCGATCCTCTTGCTGATGGTTTAGGTCTGGCTCAAGCTGCGCTTTGGGCTGTCCTTCTCTGGGGTCTCTGCGTCCTAGCCTGATCTGGCCTGCTGTCTGCGGCTTGCGTCATAGCTCTGCCTGGTTCAGCTTCTTTTGTTGTTTGGGCTGTGTGTGCGGGCTTCTCCCTTGGGATGTGTCTAGGGCCTTCTTGGCCTTCCTGGACTCTGTCTTCGGCTGGCGTCTGGCTTGTCTTGGGTGCACCGTTCCGTGGTGTTGTCTGCAGCGGGCTGTGCCTGTGGTGCCGACCTGCTGTTCTTTTGCATCTCTGTGCCTTCTGGCACTTTAGCGGGACAGTCGTCCTTGCCTTGTCCACTGCTTGAGGCTATGGTGTTCGACCCTCTTCCAGTGGGCCCTGTTTTCAGTTCTCCCTCTCCTTCCTGGGGTTGCGGTGGTTCTACAGTTTCTTGAGTTTCTTGTGCAGTTCACCTGGGTGACCTCGGGCCACCCGTCTGCTCCACCTGCCTTATTGCTGAAGGTGCCGTTCTGTCTTGTCCATTGCCTTCCGGCCGTATAGGCTTGGCTGCCCACTTCACTGGGTGCTCCCGTTGGGGCTTGCCTTCTCTACCTTTTCTCCTTGGAGTCTCTAGGTTGATCTTGTTCCTAGGTTCTCCTCTTCATTGCTTGGGCCTTGGGGCTCCAGTGAAGATTCTTGATACCTTGAATGGGTGTGGGGCGCTCTGGCCTCCATCAGCCTTGCCCTCGTTTCTGCTGCTGCTTGATGGCGGGCTGCCTCTCTTCTCTTCCCGCATCCCCTCGGGGGTTGGTGGTCTTCTGGTTGTTGGGCTTCCCCTTGCCTGGTGGAAGAGGGTTATTTTACCTGTCCGTTGGCCTCGTCCCCTCTGGGACCCTCTATTCTGTTCAGGCTGGTGGGGTACTCTCGCAGACCCTCCTTCCCCTTGGATATGGCTAGGGTATCTATTCTACGTTAAGGAATCTGCGGCTAGTAGTCTCTATTAGATGTGCGAGTTACTTACCTTCGGTAAAGATGTATCTGGTAGAGACGATTCTAGCCGCAGATTCCTTCATGACCCGCCCTTCCTCCCTATTCTGCGAGGACCTTTGGCTTGGTCATCGGCACTCGCTGCCCTGTGGGTTGCTATGTCTTCTGTGAGGGCATTCTTTCGCTCTCTTTTGTCTGAATGTTGTCCTGTTTATTTGTTCTGATTCCTCCCTATTGGTCATTGGAGAATAGGTTTAAAGGTGATTCTGTGCCCTTACGCTCTGGTGGCTCCAGGTTGGGTCTACCTTCAACCCACCACCCCCCTTCCCCCTTTCAGTGCTAGGGGTTATGGCTCCTATGCTTCTCTGCTGCCTTCTGGGTTGGGGTCTTTTGGCCGGGCCTCTGCCCTTGTTCCTTATGGGCCGGTAACATTCTGTGCTCGGGCTGTCTTGGAGTCTTGTCGTCCCTTGTTTGTCCCGGACTGGTTCCCCTTCCTTGTTATTGATTGGGGTTGTATTACTGCTACATGTTATCATGACATTTTTTCATACATTCTTTGTCTCTAGGGGGGGCTATTTCCGTACTGGCAGAGTTGCTGATCAGGGCAATGCTCTGTTCTTTATTCTTTTCCCTACCCTTAGGTGCTGCAGTGTCTGACCATGCCCCTTATGGTGTTTTTCCTTACCATTCCTTTCTATGTTTCTGCTCTTTTGCACACTGTTCCTATACTGTTCCCATACTGTCACAGTTTTGTCTGATGGCTCCGCGTTGTGGTGCGGAAAAGTTCTCTGAAGAAAACTGATGTAGGCGCGCCAGGGTGGGACTTATGTGACCTCACTGACGTCACGTACACGGACAACGTCAGGGCGGAGTCACGTGGTGCCGTCCCCCCGGCGTGCAGGGATCGCACGCAAAAAAAAATCCGGATCCAGTCTCTGCCTGGGGAATACTTCTACGTTAAGGAATCTGCTCCTAGAATTGTCTCTACCAGATACATCGTTACCAAAGGTAAGTAACTCGTACTTTAAGCACAACATCCTGGATTTTGAAGGGCGCTGGGGGTGGGAACCTCTGTTTTAAGTGACTTATGGCTTTCTGATTATAGTTTGACAACAAGAAAATAACATGCACCGAAGCACAGGAGGCCTACAAAGGAGGAAACAGAAATGTTTTAATGGCTTTCCTAAAATGAAGGTAATTGGTAAGCCCTCGAATGTGGGCCGGCAAAGAGTTCCACAGGATGGCTGCTCTGTTACGAAAAGGGCGCCTGCCGGCGCGGGCTCCTCTCACCCGGGGGACCGCTACCAGACATTGTCCCATGGATCGAAGTGATCGTGTGGGAATATAAGGAAAAAGAAGATCAGTCAGGATTTGTGGGGATGCCAGTTTCAAAATTTTATAGGCTATTCACAGTGCTTTAAACTCAATTTGCCTAGCCACAGGCAGCCAGTGGAGGCGACAAATGGCACTGGTCACTGCGCAGGTTCTATGCAGGCCCAAAAGAGATCTTGTGGCCGCGTTCTGGACTCTCTGTAGCTTCTGTATTTCAGATTTATTAGCTCCCAGATACAACGAGCATGCATAATGGAGCCTGGATAAAATCAAGGCTTGAATAATGATCTGCCTAGTCGTAGCATCGAAGAAGGCCAGGATTGGTTTGAGCCCACGCAACAAACCAAAGCCAGCTTTTTTGTCTGAATCTGAAAATTGAGTGAGGCGTCCATCCAGACCCCCAGGTTCTTCACTACAGGCTTAGGGATGGGGGCTGTACCTAAACTCTTAGGCCATCACAGCTCACTCCAACAATCATGGTTACCTCCCACCAACACCACTTCTGACTTGTTGGAATTCAATTGGAGACAGTTGGTGGTCATTCACTCTGCGACCGCCAAGAGGTTGCCCTGAAATTTCCTGGCTTCCTGCTCAAGGTAACTCGAGAGAGCCACCACCAACTGAGTATCGTCGACATAAGAGACCATGGTCAGCCCTCTGCTCCTGGCTACACCCGCCAGAGGATGATCATAAAGATTAAAGAGCAGAGGGCTCAGGGATGAGCCTTGAGGGACCCCTTGGCCTATTAGAAAAGTACCAGAAGCAAAAGGGGGAGCAACCACCTGAAACGTCCTCTTTGCGAGGAAGGAGGACAGCCACTTAAGTGCTGAACCAGTGACTCCAGCCTCTGACAGACGGTTCAGTAAAATGACGTGAGACACCGTGTCAAACGCGGCACTAAGATCCAAAAGAATCAGTACCTACATCTGCCCGCGTCTAAAGCCTTCCACAGATGTTCAATCATGACCAGAAGTGCTAACTCAGTGCTGTGGCCGTGCCGAAACCCGTTTTGAGAGGGGTCGAGCCTCTGATTTACAGTAAGATATTCTGTAAAGGGATTTGATCTAGGCCTATGTGATCTTCGCAGCCCAAGATAGCAGGGAAATGGTTTGAAAACTTTCGGGTTTTTTGGGGTCTAAAGAAGGTTTCTTGAGCAGCGGTATTACCCTGGCCTGCTTCCAAGCCCTGGGCATGACCGCTGTGCTCAAAGACTCATTAATCACCAGTTCCAGAGGGTGGAAGGTAGGATTTTCTGGAATTGATCAGGTTTCAAAGGGTCAACCGGAGAGCCCGACTTCACCTTGGAACAAAGTGTCAGTGAATCCTCTTGAGTGATGGGGAGAAAAACCTCAAGGATACCATCAATGGGGTCACATGGTGTCTCAGGGGGGCCTATGTGAACCATTGGAAAGCTTTTATAAATGTCCTCAACGTTTCTGACAAAGAAATTAGCCAGTTCATTACATTGAAAGTCTGAAGTAATCACCGAACCTGCAGCGTCCTTCTGTGTTTTAAGCTCCGTGACTATAGAGAAAATACTCTTAGCCGGATTAGAGCTCCTGCTAATCTGCTCGGCATAGGATGCGGCACTCTCAACATGGAGGGCCCTGTGGTATCGCTTAACTGCGGCGCGGTAGAGAACCTTGGATGTAGGATCAAAATCCCATCGCCAAGTTCTCTCCAGCTTCTTACAGGTCTTACGTAAGGCAGCTAGTATAGCGTTATACCAAGGATTAGATTTAGTATGCCGATTCCTGGACAGCTTAACAGGAATGAGGCAGTCCAAAGGCTGAGTGATCCAATTGGAAAAAATCAAATAGGCCTCGTTAGGGTCAGCCGGAACAACCGGGGAGGTGGCAGCAAGATGGCTTTGAAAAAGTTCTCAATTCAATTTGTGCCAGGGGCGCTTAAAAGACGAGTTGTTTACTAAATTGTGCACTGGCATAATATCGTGAATCACCATGGGAACTAAATAGTGATCAGACCAATCCATCGGAACAGGAGGTAGAACCACAAGAGAGGGTATATTTGTGAAAACGGGGTCTAAAAGATGGCCAGCCAAATGCGTGGGGCCTAAGACTATTGATTGAGATGACATGCGGCAAGATCAACCAGAAAGGATGACACATCAGGGTCGGAAAGGTTGTCTAGATGTAAATTAAGGTCACCTATAACGAAAAATTAGAAGCATTGGCCGCCAGAGGGCTAACAGTCTCAGAAAGAGCATCTCTGAACCCTCTGGAAGAACCCGGGGGAGGATAAATCAGTAAACCTGACATTGTATAGTTTGAATTAAGAGTGATTTTAAAGGAGGCACATTTGCAATCGGTAACAGGCTGCTTAATGAAGGTGCAGGGGAACCCGGTTTTAAGGATGACCGCAATACCCCCGCCTCTCGTAGATCTATTAAGAGTATGAATGGTATAGCCCTCTGGAAGAGCAAGTACTTGCTCCGTCACCATGTCTTCTGAGAGCCAAGTCTCAGTAAGAAATAAGACGTCAGGGGAGTTTTCTTCCAGCAGGTAATGAACATCACGAAAGTGCTTGGCTAATGAGCGACAATTAAGCAGAAAAACCGTCTCAAACGTGCAGGGAGGGGGGTCACTGGTCCTGGCCGGGACCAGAGAATCAAAACCACAGCAGATACACCCAAAGGGACTCTCTAAACCATGTAACCGCTGTTGTGTGCACTCTATTGAGCACCTCCTAATCGCGAGCAGCTCTGTCTGGGAATAAGAATACCTAATTACAACCGAACGGGCAGCATGTCCGGCGGCAGGCCGGCACAGACGGGCGCAGACAGGCTTGCCTTTGGCGCACCCCGGGCATGCTCGCTGTGCACGTCCGCTGTGAGGCCCAATACCTATGGTGTTTTAATAGGCCCCCAGGTAGTGGAAATGAGGGGAGGGGGGAGGAGCTGCAGTATCTGGACCTGGAGTAGCGAGCAAAATAACAGAAGAGCAAGTGAGTGCAGGTAAGCCTTGTTGATAGTGCCTAGGAAATGCGGGGAAACGTGAAGGAGCGACGATTCTAAAAGCAATTTTTAAAAGCACAATGTCACACAATGTCACACAATAACAACAGTTTTAAAAATAAGTGGCGCCCTAGCAAGTTGGCGCGCTATTCTCTAGTGCGAATTCCAGTTGAGACATCGATCAAGCACTGCCTTTTAGGAGTTTTAGCATCCCCCCCCAAACCAAAGACCTGTATGCAGTGAAAATTTGTTCTGCTGGGGCTAGTGTTAGCAAAACGATGTATCGCTATGGAGAAGTGTGGCTCAATGGTTAGAGCGGCAGACCCTGATGCAGAGATCTAGCCCGGGACCAGGGTTCAATTCCCCGCCTCGGCGGGTCTTGGGATCAAAATTCCACGGACCTGATAATTCTCGACTCGGGGCCTATTCTAATCATAGAGTCCCACTCTGCAACTCAGGGCAATAGCTTGCTTAATTTCCACAACGGCCCCCACAACGCTATTCGTACAAGCGCCTTGAGAGCCTTGCGGTGAGTAGTGCGCTATACAAGTATCAATTTACAATTTACATTTACACTGGACACACCCTGCATCCCCTCATTTGTTTGAATGGAAGGCAGACATGTGTGAACGGGGGCTAGTGGAGGAGTGCCCGTTGCGCTCCATTCGCACAGATGAAAATGCTGATCAGGGCTTTGAGACATGGGGTAGCATGCTGGTGAGGCTGCAGACAAATGACCAACCGTTTGGAGCCACTGTATACCTGCCCCAGACAGGGACTCTCTCCCTGCGGGTACAGACGCTGGAGACTGCTCCGCTGTTTGACAAGGCTGCCCGGGGGCCCAGTAGAGGACCCTCCAACAGGGCGGCCCCCTTAGTGCCACAGGAAGGCACAGAAGTTGGCTGCCCAGGCTCCCTGGGCGAGTGACCAAAGGGGGCTGCTGGCCGCGTCACTTCCGGCGGTGGGGGGACAGGGGTACAAATCCTTCCCCCCGCCCACTGGGCAGTCTCTTGACCACTGGCTGTCGCGCTGTTTGGTGCCCCGTAGGGATCTCCGGGGAGTGTATGAGCCACGCCATTCCCCTGGGTGTAAGTTATGCATCCATCCCTGAACAGAAGGGCTTTGGGTTTGTAATTTTTAGGCTAAAAGTTCACAGGGAGTTGAAAAAGGAGGAGGGCACCGGTCCATGAGGGACAGGCTCGCCTCTAGTCCGGTATGTGCTTGGACTTGTTTTTGCTGATCCTGGGAGAGGCCCGGGAATAAGCAGGATGTAGGTAAAGAGGTCTACCTAGGCGGGGGGCCCTGGTTGTGACGGTGGCCATTCCCAGAGCTGTGGAGGTGTTACAGGGTGATCCAGAGTCTGCAAGGTGCAGAAGGGACTATACTGCAGCAGCACAACAAAGGTGCTAAGCCAAGGATACCCAGGGATGTCTTAGCGTGTCCCCTGGAAGAACTACAGCACCCCGTTAGTCCTACGGGCTGTTGTGGGTCTGAGCAACCGGGGGCTGCCTGGAACGTTCCGCTCACCTTTTGGGGGGCGTGAGCAAGGGAGTGGACTGGCGGTCCACTGATGGGAGGGGTAGCCCCTCCCAATGATTGGTAATCACCGATTGGCGACGCCCACGGTGCAATTTGGCTCATCAGGCGGGCAGGCAGCATAGGGGCTGGCCTGCCCTGGGATCGCCCGTAAGATAACCCAGCATGTTGGCATATTGGTTATGCAAATAAACCTGCAGCAAAATTCTCCACTAAGAAGGTGTTGTGTGGTTTATTTATTTATGTATGTTGCTGTATGAGAACGGATGAATGTTGTAGATATTGGCACTATGACCAGGCTGCCCGGGGGGCCCCGTAGGGGACCCTCCAACAGGGCGGCCGCCTTAGTGCCACAGGAAGGCACAGAAGTTGGCTGCAGAGGCTCCCTTGGCGAGTGAACAAAGGGGGCTGCTGGCCGCGTCACTTCCGGCAGTGGGTGGTGGGACAGGGGTACAAATCCTTCCCCCCAACCACTGCGCAGTCTCTTGACCGCTGGCGGTCGCACTGTTTGTTGCCCCGTAGGGATCTCCGGGGAGTGTATGACCCCCGCCACCCTCTAGGCATGGTGGCCAGGCGCGGCCATTGCTGTCACGCTGTTTCCCGCCCTACCGCTTACCCTGCGGACGGGAAAGGGGAAAATCTAACTGATTGTTTTGTGTTGCAGGAGGTGTTACAGGGCGATCTAGAGTCTGCAAGGTACAGAAGGGACTATACTGCAGCAGCACATCAAAGGTGCTAAGCCAAGGATACCCAGGGATGTCTTAGCACGTCCCCTGGAAGAACTACGGCGCCCCGTTAGTCCTACGGGTGGTTGTGGGTCTGAGCAACTGGGGGCTGCTTGGAACGCTCCGCCCACCTTTTGAGGGGCGTGAGCAAGGGAGTGGACTGGCGGTCCACTGATGGGAGGGGTATCCCCTCCCAATGATTGGTAATTACCGATTGGCGACGGCCACGGTGCAATTTGGCTCATCAGGCGGGCAGGCAGCATAGGGGCTGGCCTGCCCTGGGATCGCCCGTAAGATAACCCAGCATGTTGGCATATTGGTAATGCAAATAAACCTGCAGCAAAATTCTCCACTAAGAAGGTGTCATGTGGTTTATTTATATATGTTGCTGTATGAGAACGGATGAATGTTGCCGATATTGGCACTATAACAAAACACAACGGTTCAGCAGTCCCCCACAATAAACATTTGCAGTAATAATCAAGGTAAGGATTTAAGGAATCCGTTCAGTAGGTCTTAAAATTTTCTTTTATTCAAATTCTTCAGCTGCGCCCTGTATGAAGAATTTGAGTAAAAGAAAATTTTAAGACTTACTGAACGGATTCCTTAAATCATTACCTTGATTATTACTGCAAATGTTTATTGTGGGGGGAGTGCTGAGCCATTGTGTTTTGTTGTAAAGCTTTGGGCGTTGCCCTTGGGAGTCTAGGGGTATATGACTTCAGGTTCTTGGCACCCTAAAAACTCTCCAAAATAAGTAGACCATAAACGTTGGATAAAGTGCAGTCATTTCTTGCCCTATACCCCTGCTGCTCTAGTGTTGTTCGATATTAGCACTATGAATGATGGCCGCTGACCGTGTATGAGGGATTCGAATGTCAGTGCAGGGGGCTGTGACTCCCGGTGTAGAGCCTCATGCTGTGACTATCTCCCGCCTCCCAAGTGTTCTCCGGGGAAGAAGTTTCCAGTACCCTTTGATTCCATGCCTAGCTA
Organism: Lissotriton vulgaris; assembly: GCF_964263255.1. NCBI lineage: Eukaryota > Metazoa > Chordata > Amphibia > Caudata > Salamandridae > Lissotriton > Lissotriton vulgaris. The sequence continues at coordinate 227,679,989 of NC_141696.1, forward strand.
TCTGTGACATATCAGATCTATGTAACCCGGTAACTGATGTCCACTGGAAGCCCCTATGACACCGCCCTCTACTCCGGAATTAGTAGTGGAATAGTACCTCCATCTGGGGGGATGGGAGACTGATACTACCATATATACAGGTCAGTCGAAATGCCAGAAGAGATGTTGTATTGTACCATCACCGCCAATTGCTGCCAGTGTCTTTGCTGTTCTGTTTTATGTTAATATAATTGTTTTTAGCCATGAAACATTTCAGTACATTTGATATGCAGAAATGTTTACTTTGATAGTGACCAAGGGCTAGCTCTTGGTTGTTTAAGGGAGACACTAAGGGCCCGATGTAGGTAAATGGCATTTACCGATTCGTAAATACCGAATTTTACCGATTCGGTATTTACAAATCGGTAAATGCTATGTAGGTATTTTTACCGATTTTTTTTTTTTTTTATCGAATCTGTAACATTCGGAAATTACCGAATCGGTATTTACCGATTCGGTAATTGCCATTGATTCCTATGGGCTTCAAGGAACCAATGTCAATTTCCGAATCGGTAAATACCGATTCAGTAACATTACCGAATTTACAAGGGGGACAGGGTGTCACTTTGACACCCTGTTGCACCCCTGATTCAGGCTTGTGTGCCATGTGACACACATACATGCCCTCAGGGCATGTATGTGTGGCCATGTGACACACATACATGCCCTCAGGGCATGTATGTGAGCCACATGGCACAGGTGTACATGCGCAGATGTGCATGTACACAGGAATTCGTTATTTACCATGCAATAGTATTACATGGTAAATAACGAATTCTTAGGGGCCTGTGGCACTGTTTCCAGTGCCACCTACATATAGATTTACCGATTCGGTACATTTACCGATTCAGTATTTTACAGAATCGGTAAATTTACCGATTCTGTAAAATATAGGCCCCCACATCTCAATCACCAAATACCGGTCGGTAACGGCCGAAATCGGCCGTTACCGACCGGTATTTGGTGACCTACATCTGGCCCTAAGTAATTTGTAATATATATTGTAGTTGCCATACCAGCCTGGCACATTGTAACTGCAATACCTATGTATTTACCCAAGAAGTGATGACATATTCTACAAAGTTAGTGTATTTACCTGGGTAAGTCCCAGGATACATGCTGCACATGTACTTGCACTATTGTCCTTATGCTTAAATGCTAATAAGAAAAAGTTTTTAAAAAAGGGGTAAAGTTGAGAAGCAGCTAGAAATGTAAAAACATCACTCAACATGTCTGAGAATCAGCAACTAGTCTTTCTCCTATCCAACCCGCTCATCACTTCTAAAAGGCAAGACAACAGTGTGTTTGGACAGGGTGGAAACAGACAACAATTTATCAAACATCTAGATGCAGCCATCCTAAAACGAAAAATATCCCAGTAGAGTCTGTTTGCAAATAAAATATATTTTTAATGCCTAGCCATCCATGCAAATTCCTTAAATTAATCATTGTGCTAGGGGTCAGGCTTGATCCAGATTTTGTTCTGCAGCCCTTCATCACTAGTGTAAAGGGGATCCCTTTCAGAGACTTTAGTTCCTTCACTTCGTACTTCCACAGGTGTGAGATCCGGATCTCTTGGTATGTTCCTTATCAGTCTTTCTGCAATCTTTTCAATCGTTTTTTTGGGGTGGTTTGGGGGCATTCCCATTTGAAAACCTTTGGGCTTTAAGCCCTGTGTCAATTCTCAATACCTGATATCAGTCACTAATCAACAAAGAGAATGTTTGGTGTGTGGCATGTTGCACACACCGATCTTGTGCAACCTTTGCCTAAACTAACCTGAAAGGTAGGCAAAATAGTCTTACATGAGGCGTATATTTCAGTCTGATAGAGGCTACTAGCTGCAGATTCCTACACGTAGAATATCCCCAGGCGTGAAACTGGATCCAGAATTTTTTTTGCCACAGCATTCCTGCGCGTCGGGGGCGGGGCGACGCGACACCACCCGACTATGCCCTGGCATCGTCCGCGCACGTGACGTCAGCGAAGTCACATAAGATCCGCCCCGTCAACGCCAGTTTTTTCCTTTTCTGCATGCAACGCGGATCCGGTCCTTGCTACTGGCCTGTTTCAGGCCCTTTTTTCTCCATTCTTTTGGTGGAACAGTGTGCGAATGCCTTCGGGCTTCAAAACTTGTATGTTTTGTGGGCGTCTTATGTCGGCGACGGACCCGCACCTCATTTGTACGTGGTGTTTGAGGGAGGATCATGGCACCAGCGACTGCGAGGCCTGTCAACAGTTGAAGCCGAAGTCGCGGCGGGGGCGCTGCATGAAACTTCTCTCGGCGCATCTCTCCAGGTCGACGTCCTCCCCTCGGTCTGCTTCGGTGGACGGCTTCAGGTTCGGCCGTGGTCATCGTCCTTGCTCTTCTCCGATGTCACGTGAGCGTCACTCCCTGGTGGGTAAGTGTTGCAGTTTGTCCCCGGGGGCTGGATTCTGGCCTACCAGGGGCGTGGACTCTCCGCAGGTAATGCGGCCCGCGTGTCGTCCTATTCATTGTTTTCCAGTGTTGGGGCGTCGAGAGTCCAAATGGAGACATACGCAGCGGCTTTGCAGGCCTCGCTGGCGTCTCACCCTCCTGGGGCATCAGCGGACCTCGGCATCAACTGGTTCGGATCAGGCATGAAGGGTGTGGTGCTGATGGGGTGCGGCTCCTCTGGGGCACCTCCTTCAGGCCACTTCATCTTTGCCTCTCTGCAAACTCCTGCGGAAGTCCCTGTGGTGTCACGGGAGGTCGCCAGGGCTCGGGTCGCATGCCCGAGCCCCTCTCGGTCCCTTGACCGGAGGTGTGGCGCCGCGGCTAGGGCGACTGATTCCGGAATCTGGGGATCGCGGTTCGATCCCCGTGGCCGGCGGCAGATTAGCCCAGCACCATGCGACTCTGGGCAATAGCTTGCTTAATCTTCCCAACGGCCCCCAGCGCCTAGAGACCCTTACGGGTGATTGTGCGCTTTACAAATGTGGATTATTATTATTATTATTGACAGGGTGATCGTGTCTAAGGCCGAGGTGACCTCACTACGGCGCGGGCAGCAGCTGGACCATACGGAGACACAGGGGTCGGTGAACCTTCCTTGCCCCTCTCTGGGTCGAGGCCGGGTGCGGCCCATATACGGGCCCCTCCAGTCCTTCCCCGCAGGCGGCCGCCTTGACTGGTGGTGAGTCGGAGGTGGAATAGTCCCTGGCACAGCCGAGCGATCTACGCCTCATTCTGGGCCTCGGCTGGCAGAGGTCTTCGTGTCACTTCCCAGGTCCGTCTCGTTCCCCCACATGGATAGCTACCTCGGGGGAGGTCAGGGCGGCTCTGGAACGGCGCCACCCCAGGGCCGGTTTGGCTCCGGCTCTGCTCCGGTCTCCACCCCGGTCCCGGTGCGGGGTGACTTGGAGGAACCTTATCTGGTGACACCAGATGGTGCCGGCACCTCGTCTCAGGCAGCTGACTCTTGTGCCCCCCGCCTGGCCTCAGGGCTGCTTTTTCTGCCGCGGGGCCCTACAGAGGCTGGTGCGGCATTCGTTCACGCGGTGTCTACGGCTGTGGGCATCCTGCGTATGGGTGACCCTGTGGCTCACTTTCCGATGGACCACCTACTGGAGGTCCTTCACCAGGGCTCTGGTGGGAGGGAAATCTTACTTCCCTTTGAGGGTTCCCTCCTTACTTCCTTGACGGGGGCTTGCAGGCGTCCTGCCTCAGGGGAACCGGTGCCTCAGCATCTTCTGCACCTGCATCTTCCGGCGCCGTGTGACCCCACCTGCCTCTACCTTCATCCCTCTGCCTCCTGTCCTCTTTTGCGGACTGCTGTGTATTGTTTTTTCTGTCCACTTGCGTCCTCTTTGGGACTTGGCATTTTCGGCTACTAGACGGCTCTTTTGTTGATTATGTGTATGTGTTGGAATTGTTGTGCAGACTTGGTCCTGAGATTAGGCCTTCTGCTTGCTTGGGATGCTTGTCAAGCCTTTCGCGGGGGCGTTTTTTTCCCCGTGGCTCTTTTGTTTGTCCCTCTGCTGGGGAAGTTCTTCCAAAGAGGGTTCCCATGTTTGGGGCTTATCGCACCCTGGGTCGTATGGCTTGTGCTCTGCTGGAGGGTTCTGGTCGCCTTCGGGTGCCTGTTCTCTATGGTATTTGTGTAGGTTGCTTTTGCTCCTAGAGGTTGTGTGCGTGGCCACTCATAGTAGTGTGCCTAGGCATTTCCTCCTTTCCCTGCTCCTGTCCTGAGTTCTGGGACGCTATTGTGTTCTACCTTGCCAGGCGCCACCTACTCGGCCTTCCTGGGGCCTCGGGCTGTTTTTTTCATATTCTTCTTGCTTCTGGCGGCTTGACTGCTGGCACTGTTCTGGCTGGCAGGCTGCTCTCTATCTGGAGTGGATTCACCTTCTTTTCCTTTGTTTTCTTGGGCCCTCTAGGCTTCTTCTTCCGCTTTTCCTGTCTTGGTCTTGGGCGGATGTTATGTTGCCTTGTGGGGGAGTGGAATGCTTCAGCCTCTCCTCCCTTGCCTTTGGTTCCTCTGCTGTGAGTGTACGAGTCTCTTCAGCCTTCTTTTCCCTCCTTCATCCACTTGGGGTCGGTAGGGTTCTGCTTCTGTGGGTTCCACTTGCCTGGCAGGGACGAGGTTCTTCCTGGTCCACAGATCTGGTCCCCCTCTGTTCTGTATTGGCTGGTGGGGTCCTTTCGCAGACCCTCCTTCCCAGGGGGTATTGCTAGCGTATCTATTCTACGTGAAGGAATCTGCAGCTAGTAGTCTCTATCAGATGTAACGATGTATCTGGTGGAGATGACTCTAGCCGCAGATTCCTTCACAGCCCACCCTTCCTTCCCTATTCTGCGAGGACCCTTGGGTTGGTCTTCGGTACCCCCCTCCCGGAGGGGGCTGTCTTTCCTGTGAGTGCCTTCCTTGTTCTTGATGGGTGGCTCCATCTGGGGGCGGTTCATTCCTCCTTGATTATTGGAGGATGGGGTTCCGGTGCTCCGGTTCACTGCTGCTCTGGCTACTCCAGGTGTGGGGGAGATTGCTTTCTATCCCTGTCCTTTCCTCCCCTCCCCTCCCTTCCCTTCCTTCCAGTACTATTCCCTGATTAACGGTCATCTGGCCATGTCTTGCCTTGTTCCTTGTGGGTGGTTGCCCTCTATTTTAGGTGGCTTGGAGGTTTGTTGTCCCTGTCTGTCTTGGAACTGGTCCCCTTCTCTGGATGGGGGTGGTAGGTTTACTATGGGTGTCATGACTTTACGCAGGTTCCTAGCCTCTGGGCACAGGAGTGGGATGCTGTCTATGTGCTGACAGGGTGGCTGCGCAGGGCTCTGCTTGCTCTTTCTTTTTTCCTGTCTTTGGGTTCTGCGGTGTTGCCACTATTCTGTGTGGCGTTGTTAGTCACCACTTCTTTACAATTTTTCTGCTCTTCGCACACTGTTCCCATGCTTCCACAGTTTTTTATCTTGTGATTCTGCGTTGTGGTGCGAAAATGTTCTCCGAAGAACTTTTTCGTAGGAGCGCCGGGGCGGGTCTTATGTGACCTCGCCGCCGTCACGTGCGCGGATGACGCCTGGGCTGGGCGCGTGATGTTGCCCCGCCCCCGGCGCGCAGGAATGCTGTGGCAAAAAAGTTTCTGGATTCAGTCTCATGCCTGGGGCTAATTCTACATGAAGGAATATGCGGCTAGAATCATCTATACCAGATACATTGTTACCGAAGGTAAGTAACTCGTACTTCACTCTCAAGGAAGACTTGTTCCCACTCTTGATCCTGAACTCACTTCCAGAGTCAAGCTCCAGTTCAGCACCATAAAAAAAACAAAAAGCCACATAGAGCTCCTATTCGCTCTAAATCCCTTCATGGGGAGAAAAGATTGAGATCCTCCTCTTAATCCCAGCATGCTTCCGTGCTGGAACCTATTAAGTTCAGCCAGTAAGTTTGTCGGTGAAAGGAGTTCCTCCTCCAAGGAGGGCGTGTTCTCTGTCACGGCATCTAGAAGGTCAACTCTGGGATGATGTCTATGACTTCGTTTTTGCTCTTCTACTGCACCTATGTAGGTATTCAACTTGTTGCAGCATAGCAGTCTAGGATCCAAACCACAACGCCGTGTCCGGTGCTGCTAGCTGCAATACCACCTTTGTAGTTGTTGGCCAGAAAATTTGCTAATAAGCCAAAACAAGGACCGAATCTTGTTTGAATGAGTCTGAATTTCCAGAGGTGCTTCTTTTTATCATGAAATTGCTCTTGAAGGATTGTGTAGGTCTGTGTCGAAGCTGTTAAGGTTGGCACTATCCCTTCTGTTTCCTGGAATAGTGAGTTCAACCACTTAAATCAGATAGTGAAACACATTTTTGCTTCCAGAAGTGTGGCTCTGAAGACTAATAATGCTCCCTGCATTTTGGTGTTCCCCTTCCCTCAGTGAAATGGTAAATTCAAAATTCCTAGTTTTGATCAAGAAGGAGAGTGAGGAACAGAGGTAGCTAGTTCACTTCCTCTAGGATATCAATTGTAATAAAAAAGAGCTAGCTAGACTAATAATGCTCATGTCGTGCATGTCAGAAAAGCATATTCGTTTTTATGAAGGCCCTCACCCACCAACCTAGTTGGTGGCATGCTTCATCTTAGGGCCCCACCCAAGGCACCGAGTGTGCCTCAGGTGTGCTGCGACGTCTGTTTACAGCTTAGTCGATAGTGTTAAGTGAGTGTGCCAGTGATGGTGTTTGAGAGTGAGATGTAAAAACTGTCCTAAGGGCCCCAGTGTCCAAAAGGATAATTTATTTGTGGGCCCTTGGCAATATTAACCCCTCACTCTACTTGGAGCACAGGGGAAAGAAAGGAGGAGGCTGCCCCCCACTCAAAGCCTATACACACAAACAGAGACTCCTCCTATCGGACACATCTTTCAATATGAACGTGACTTTGTGGGAAAACCAAATTTTTCTTGTTTCCTTATTTATAGGAATTTCATTTGTTCCTATATGTCACTGTGTCAAAATCATAAAAGAACCACACATCAGCTACCACCTTCAAACCCCACATTCCAAACAGTGAAAAAAATGTGAGGAGAGAGAGAGCCCTCACGGAAGAACCGCACCAAGGGGTTACTGGCTGATGATTACCAGTTTTACCCACTTATCATCATCGGTGACTCTCACTCGTGAAAGGAAGAGGAAAGAAAGTGAAATCAATGAATAATTTCACTACTAAGGAGACACAAATAATAACTCCACTTGTGCACACATCCGCACAGGCACCCCTCGTGAAAAAAATCAACCAAAAGTGTAATTCTCACCATTAAAATTGAGAAGCTTGCTGGCCACTTTGACTTTTATTCTGGGCTGCAAGCCTATCAAACTAAAATTGGCTTCTATTATAGCCAACCTATTATTAGATTGCCAACATGTTTTGTTGCTATATGATTTCGCAACTTCATTAGGGCTTACAGGGGTTTCGTCCTTTCACTCTTTCCACTGTGTTTTTCAGTTCAACACCTGCAGTGGTAGACAATGATGAGTAGAAGACATTTAAAAATTGCTGTACAGAGTGAAAATAGTGGTAGCCTATTGCGCGTAGTGACTGTTGGATCATTTAAAACACAATTACCTGGAGGTGGCGAAGTTACCACATACCAGCACACCTCTTGTCTGGGTCATCGTGTCAGTTGATTACGTTTCCCTGCGAAAACCCACCGCACTGCTGGGATTCTATTCAGGTAGGCGGAAAGAGAGAGAAAAAAGCGATAGCTCATCACAGTGCCTCGAGAATCAAACACTGTATATTCTAGCTATATGGGGCGCTTACTTAATAAAAATTATTATATGTATTCATAAAGGGTGGTTTGGCCGGACTGCGCAACCGTGAGTATTAATACAGTGCTCATAGTTTGAAACTGTGCACTACAGTGCTTAGGTGAGCATGCACCCTCAACAACCCACAGGATGCAGAATGAAGCGACCATGACTCCACAGAGTCCCAAAGGACCAATATCGTTCATGCGCTCGCACTCACATGCTTGAAGCAGTCACGGCATCAAAGGGAAATGCACCCATCCATTCCCTGACCATCGACCAAGAGCCCGAGCATCCTCTTCAGACCCCAATCTCGGCGCGCTCCATTCATGTCTAAGCCCGCCAACCCTCATCCATACTGATCCACCTTACCGCTGCCGCGTCCCACCGGCGGTACAGGAGCACCGACTCTGAACGCTGGATTCCATAGTAGTTAAAGCGGCCGTGTTCGTCACTCCCCCAATCGCATTCCATGGTGCACAGCATATGGAGGAGGGGCGGTATAGTGAGAATTACACTTTTGGTTGAATTTTTCACGAGGGGTGCCTGTGCGGATGTGTGCACAAGTGGGAGTTATTATTTGTGTCTCCTTAGTAGTGAAATTATTCATTGATTTCACTTTCTTTCCTTTCCTCTTCCTTTCACGAGTGAGTGAGAACCACCAATGATGATAAGTGGGTAAAACTGGTAATCATCAGCCAGTAATCCCTTGTGGCGGTTCTTCCGTGAGGGGCTCTCTCTCTCCTCACATTTTTTCACTGTTTGGAATGTGGGGTTTGAAGGTGGTAGCAGATGTGTGGTTCTTTTATGAATTTGACACAGTGACATATAGGAACAAATGAAATTCCTGTAAATAAGGAAACCAGAAAATGTTAGTTTTCCCACAAAGTCACGTTCATATTGAAAGATGTGTCCGATAGGAGGAGTCTCTGTTTGTGAGTATTAACCCCTCAACAAGTCTGTAGTCAAGAACACACACTAAACAAAGACAACTAAATGCCTACTGCACACACCAAAGGATAAAGTACATGCTTGTGCCACGGGCGACACCTTAATATTTGAATCACAGCTGTCAGAGAGAACACCAATGTCCTTTATTACATTCCCATGCAACAAAGCGCGTGTCGGCTGGCTTTAAAGAAAATTAAATGAAGATTTGATCCTAAAGGACATTGGTGTTCTCTCTGTCAGCTGTGATTCAAATATTAAGGTGTCCATCGTGGCACAAGCATGTACTTTATCCTTTGGTGTGTGCAGTAGGCATTTAGTTGTCTTTGTCATTTTAGATACACCGCTTTTCTCTGATGGTGCAGATTGAGAGCATTCTTGTACATTGCTCATGTATTTCTCCTGGAGGCCACACGTTTTAAAGCCAGGATCTTACTATCGACTGCTGACCTTGTCACATTTTATCTTCAGGGTCTGCTTATTGCAATGGTCACCGGATTCTGAAATATGTTCCGGTGTGTGGAAAGCATATCTTCAATGGAACTGCTCAAAGCGCTTGGGGCCTCCTGACACCTCAACCCAACGTACAGATGCACTTTTATTTGAGGTTCTCTAAATCGAACGAGATTGCATGATCGGTTAGGCATCTTCAAAGCAAATGCTGGTGTGGCCTGGGAAGAAGCGTAAAATGTGTAGATGTCGTCTTCATCACAACATGGCTCCTACCAGTCTGCCCTTTCCCAGTTGAACATACCTACTGAAGAAGAGCTCTCATTAAAGTCATTCTCTCTAGTGAATACTCCCGGGGACCGCACAGTCACCCTTCAACTGGACTTAATGTGAGATGCCAGAATTGCCTAACATCCATGCGTCCCAGGAGATGGTGGAGCGGCTTAATACGAGGCCTTGGAGGTGGGTTTCCCAAATGTTCCCAAGACTATTGGCTGTAGGTATGCCCCTAACAAGAAGAAACTGGATGTCAAGGCGGTGTCTATCTTCGTAACATGAGGGCAACCAAAAGTCTATAGATATTTCCAACAACAAAGAAAAGATGAAATGTCATCCCCATTGATGAAGCAAGGCTGACATGGGCTGTAAAGCATGCAAGAGCAATGGGCCACCATTCCCTGGGTTTGTACTGCTAGAACTGGGGTACAGAGGACCTCTCGCACCTCTGAGCCTCATTACACTGTTGATACGAATGCCCTTCGTTCTCGCCTCCTGTGGGGGTGAGTAACCTAGCTCCTCTTTCAAAGTGGCAAATATTCCTATATACTTTCTTGCCAGTTTCTTTCAGCTCCAAACAGATTCAGACTGTAGAGTCAGAAGTGTGAAATGATCCTTGTGGCCCAGCATATGATTTTTCATGGGCCTTCTAGAATTTTCCATAGAACATAGTTTCTTCTGTCTCATTGAGAGGATAAGGGGGGAGGGTTGGGGTCTCCTGTCCCACGATTAGTAGCTGTCCTGCACCCTTGGTCTTAATTGCACACATTGGCTGGCTGGTTCTTGAGGAGGTAGTTTAAGATTATCGTAGCTGTCTACGTTACTGTAGCGACCAGGAAGTTTTGCACTAGCTGCAAATCTAATAGCATAGTGCTCAGGGTTTGTCGCTGCCCTGCAGAAAGAAATGACCCTGCCCTTTTGTGCTTTAATCGACAGGGGCCCTCATTACGAATGGTACCACTCTGGACTACACTCAGGAGCCTGGGAGATCCTAGGCCTGGGATTATCAGGTCTGACAATACCAGACCTGGTGATCCATAGCCCGGAAACGCCGTGAAGGAGTTTTGTTCAGGCACGGCAGGCGACTGTTTTGGTCAGTCCTGCGTACCCTCCTGCTGTACAGCAATGGGAGCAGCATTGGTCCCCCTGTTCTCCCCTCGCCTACTCTGCCCACCATCAACACCATAGCCATAAAAATAGACCAGCAACCAGTTACCAACTGCTGCTAGCTGGAAGCAGATTTGGGCGTTATTGCCCCCTGAAGGGGAAAACCCTCCTGGATTGGACCAGTATTCCTGGGTCCATGAGGTATTCTCGAATCCAGATATAAAATAATAATCCCCAGCTGTAGCTGCAGGGAAACTGGCCAGAATCAGATCTGGGTCCCCCAGGTCCCCCACCCTTACAAATGAGAACCTTGTAATAGGGACCATTGCCTTTAGTTTCCCTCTTTTCTACTAAGAAGTCCAGGTGGATTCTTGGAGATCATATTTGACAGCAATTGTTGGTCAGGAAGAGTTAAAGGGAACGCTTCTCTATGCAGAGGGTTCCATTGAACACCATTCAGTCTCCACCATGCAAACCATAGGCCTAATTCTTCTGGATTTGTTTTCACCTCTAACACTGTGGAACCAACACAACCGCCGTCCTCCAACAAGCTCTTTTATAATGATATGGTTGTTCTCCAAACGTTTTTGTGTGAAGGTTCTTGTACAGCTTCATATACATTTGTACCTACATTTTTACAGAATCCAGTCTGCGGAAGAACATGATGCTTTTTACAGAAATTGTGCCTTAAACCTTGTCCTCAGTGTTGATGTTTAATATGGGACAATCATGTAAAAGTGTCTCTTTGGTCAGTGCTTTAGTGGTGGGTGGTTTGCTCCTACCTTTCTATTTCCCCGATTTAACTACATCAGATGACATTGTCCCATTATTTTGGACCAAGAGAAGAGGAACATAGATATGGGCTACTCAATTGCCCCTTTCCTCCAAGCAACCAAGGTGCTTTCTGATCGGTTGATGTTATCCATGTACACTGAACGGTAAATAACTTACCTGAAATTGAGTAGTTGACAGCTTTGTGGTGGGAGTAGAGGCAGGTTAGAACCCAGGATTGGGTGCTTGCAGGGCCAAGTATGGGCCTAGTCTATCAGAAGTATTTTCTATAGGATGCTAGCTTCTTTGCAGATCTTTTCTGTTGAATTACTGCATCCACCTTTTTCACAATCTTAACGTGCCAGCGAGTGTGACTTAACCAAGAGTGAGGACAGTGGGGAGGGGGACCAGGTGTGATGACATGGTTGGGTATCAATGGTGCTGTTCTGGCCCATTCCTCCGCTTTTCCACACCACACACCTTTACCCATAAAATACAACAGAACATTAACAGGGACAATGATCAGTTTGCCGATTTTGTGGTGTTTGAGATTACTACTATAACTGCAAAACGGTGCTAAAAAATACAACACGTTCTTGCTGCTAGTCCAACTGTTGGAAGACCCCTTGAGCTGTGCCAGAGTTGTCCCCCGACGCAGCCACATCACACCCCACCTGAGAGGCCTACACTGGCTCCCTGTCAACAACAGGATAACCTTCAAACTCTTCATCCACGCACACAAAGCCCTACACAATGCCGGACCAGCATACCTCAACGACCGACTCAGCTTCTACATCCCCACCCGCAGCCTCCGCTCTGCCAACCTCGCCCTCGCCACAGTTCCACGCATCCGGAAAACCACCGCCGACGGCAGATCCTTCTCCTACCTCGCCGCCAAAACCTGGAACACTCTCTCTACCAGCCTACGACAGACCCAGGACCTGCTGGCCTTCAGAAGACTTCTCAAGACCTGGCTCTTCGATCAGTAGCATGATGATGATGATTAGGATGATGAATCCCAAATGCAAAAATTGCACTCGCAAAGGGCCAGATTCTCAGAATCTGGCCCTTTGCGAGCGCAATTACCTTTAATGAATCAGGCTGTAAATTCCTTTAGTGAAGCGAACAAGCTGCCAGTTGGTGTTCTGTGGACCTAGGGTAATGGCAGCGGTGACTTTCAGCTTTTCTTAAGAGTAGCCATTCATTTATTTCAACGTTACCAATTGGGGTGTTAATTTCGACGTCACGGACGAGAGATGAGATCCTGCGAATGACACTTAGATCGTTAGAGAGACATACATTGTCAGAGATGGGGTGTGCACAAGTGTGAACCGGAAAATTTGAACTACATCCAGCTTTGTGTCCAGTCACCTCGGCCTTCGTCCTCTTCGTGTTTGGAAAGCGGATTTTCTAAACAAATTATGTAGATAAAATGCCAGGAGGTGAGACTACTGATGCACAGGCAGGGATTTGCGAGGTTCTGACATTTTGAGCAGTTGTCTGAACCTGCTCTGAGTCAGATGGTGCCCTCCACTCCCTTGGATAATGGTACTTCCTATGTAGTTGTGTTAAACAAAGCTACCTCCATCATGGGCTGCTGAAGGATGTTTCTCTTGAGAATGGCATAGAGAAAGTTGATGATTCTTCACAAACATAGCTTAAATGCCTTCAGATGAATTCCCTTCTCCACCATTTGCTAAGGTCTTCAAAGACCCGGGTAAAGGATGTTTCAGGAGTGTGCTGGCCAAGTATGGTCTAGTTTATTTATTTTGAAGGTTTTATATAGCGGGTATCAGAGCGCTTTACAATGTAGATATCGAAGATACATAGGCCTATGGTACATAACATGTAGTTCCATACACATCGCTTTATATTTGAACACGTACCTACTACTGACGTATGTATGTGGTTGGTGATTCTGCCTACCCTCCCAATTTGCAGTTGTGTATTGCGTGGAGATGCTCACAACTAATAAAAGAGGATGGCCACATACCTCGGCCAGTACCTCCTTCAATGACTGAGAAATCTTTTGCCAATATGCATGAAAAGGCTGCTTCTTGGAACTGGTAATTTCTGCAAAAGCAATGGCTACCTTAGCCCACATAACAAGAAATGCTTCATCAAACAAAGGAACGTTCAAGAATGCCTGTTGGTGGGGATTGTTAGCGATGCAGGATAGGGTAAGGATTTTTTATTTTTTTTTATCTACACTGGGTTTATTTATTAGTTTTATACAATGCACAATTACCTGATGGTGTCCTGGCGCCAACAAAAGAATACACTGTGTACAGCAACTTGCATACTCTGTTGGCTCCAAGCAAAGCCTATGTAAACAAATGTTTTTTTTTGTGCCCTGCAAAATATTAAGACACTTGTCTCTAAGCGTAACTCGGGTGGCAGTCTGTTCCATGCCTGAGCTGTAACCACAGAAAAAGCCCGTCTTCCCAATCTTGCTCTCCGGTATTTAGTTACCGTGATGAGAGAAGCGGAGGTCAAGCAAAGCAGTCTGGCTGGAATGTATTTTATTTTTATTTTTTAAACATATCAGATATATATTAAGACCGTGCTACTGGGTATAGGGCCTTATGAACCATACTCGGGGCTTTGAACCAGCATCTCATATGAACAGGGAGCCAGTGTAACTGGCCAAGGAAAGACGAGACGCTGTCAAACTTACTCCTGCCTAAAAATAACAAAATAGTCCACTACAACTCATACAATCCAATGTTTCCTCCAGTCAGTCATTGACTGCATCTTTGCCTTTGACCCTCCACAGCATTCCACTGCCTTTTAGCTAGGTTCACAATATAGATATACCAAAGTTGAAATATGTAAATTGTATCCTCAGCAAAATCATTCGTTTTCGAAGTGCACATTACAGTATTTTTTATTTTTATGATTTTATTTATAGCACACATTTATGGTATTGTGCTCTAGGATTTTCCCTCATTTAGACAACAAGTTGCTTAGCTTCTTTAATTCTTTTTCTCTGGTGCACTTATGTTAGTTTTCTCTTGCATATTACTGCACACCTGGGCCAACCAAACCACATTAGCGGTGACCGCATGCAGAACCTAAGTTGCAAACTTTTTAACAGTCTCAAGAATGCACCCCACAGAACTGTGGGAAATTTGCAGTTAGACAGTCCACCAGAAAGAGTGTTACTGACTGTTAGTAACTTTTAAAACTTTTGAATTGATACTCAAGCATTATCTTCGGTTGAAGGTCTCAGGACCAAGCTGTCTATAAGGTCCTCTCTTCAAACCTGACTATTGAGGAAAGTGGTGCATAGTAAATGTATGCACAGATGCCTATGTTGCAGCCTGGCAGATGTCTAAGACAGGAAATACTCCTTTCCAATGCCACTGAAGCAGCCTTGGCTCTTGTGCAATGAGCCTGTGGCCCCTGGGAGGCTTTTACTTGGCCGGGGTAAAGCAAGTCTTTATGGAAAGGTCTAGCCACCTGAACATTGTTTGCCTCTATACTGCTGTATCCTTTTTAACACTGGCAAATCCCACAATAAAGTTGGTCATTAACTCGGCACTCCCTTGTATGCTCCATGAGAAAGCTCACAGCTCTCTGAGTCTGACCAGTAAAGGTTTGCCTCTACTTTAGGTGGATGTTATGGGGATAAAAAGGTGGGAAGGGTGATGGCTTGACCCACATGGAAGGGCGATACAACCTACAGTCGAAAGGAAGCCCCAGTCTTCAGTACCAATATGTCAGGAAAGAAAATGGTGTATGGAGGCTGCATTGACAGCTCACTCACACAAAACGCAGAATTAATTGAGATGAGGCAAACCGTTTCCATGGCGATTAGCTGTAGCGAGCAGCGGTGTATGGGGTCAAATAGGTTGCACATCAGAAATGTAAGGACCCACTGAGGCATAATATAAGGACTCCATGGAAGCATGTGTTAATCCTTTCAGGAATCTCATCACAAAGGGTGACTTGAACGAAGAAGGAGTATATGGTAAACGTAAAATGGCTGAAAGAGCTGAAATAGAACCTTTCACTATGCCCATTACAAAGCATTGCTGGGCCAAACACAAAATAAACAACAAAATATCAGATATATTGGCCTGCAGAGGCTCAAATGAGTGGTCCTCACACAGAACACAATTTTCACCCAACACCTAAAATAAATAGATTTGGTTGAAGGGAATCTAGTCGAAAAAAATCACACCTACTACTTTGGCGGGTAAGTTGACTGTGCAGATATCCCTGTTGAATATCCACACATGGATGTGTAGGTTGTAGGTGCAAGAACCTTGCCCTGTTGCTGAGATAGGAGGTCCTCCCAAAGAGGCAGACTGATCGGTAGGGCAGGAGATGTAGCGTTGGAAACGTGTACGGAGACCCTGCTATCCACTGCAGACTGAATGTTCATTTTCTGGATTCTTGTGGTAGGAACTCCAATGCACAGCAATTGTGACACTGCATGTTCTCCATGCTAAGAAGATCCACCCAGGGCATGCCCAAGTGGACAAAGATGTCATGAGCTACCCAGGGGCGAAGACTACATTCGTAGTCTGCTGTGTTCTTCTGCCCTGAAATTGAGTGACCCCCGTACCACCAAGAACACTGATAACCAGGGAGATACCATGACAGTGCAGCCATCACCAAAGGTACCCAAGATGCTAAGCATTTATGCTCTTTGCAGTACCACATGATGGTCATGTTGTTTATCAGGACCGGTCTTCTCTTGATGTACAGGAAAAGGCTTTCAGAGGATGTCACTAAACATCAAAAGATTGATGTGGAGCTTTAGTTCGATTAGAGACCAGAAACCCCTGATCTTCATCTACCCAGGTGAAAACCCCAACCCAGAAAAAAGAAATTTGTCATCTCAGTGAACTCTCGTTGGTATAGGGAGAACCGCTTGTCACATGAGAAGTTGGTGTCCACCAATAACCACTGAAGGTCCTAAGCTGTCTCCTTCAAGAAGAGATGTTGTCCAACAGGTAGCCCTAATTCTGTGCAGGACCCACTTACGTAAACGGTCATAAGGGAGCAGCAGCATGTATGAGGCCAGGAGTTCCAGAAGCCATAGAACTATCCTCATCAAGACCTGGTAAGGCCCAGAAGTAAGCTTGAATTCATAGGGATCATACCTGGAATGTCCTAGACTAGTTGTGGGGGTGGAAAGGCCCTGAATGCCACAAAGTCCATGATGGCTCAAATTAAGAACCCCTTTGCTCAGGCATCAGACATAACTTCCGTACTCTCCAATGGGAAATCCAGTAATGGAAGAAGGTTAACCGGAGGTTGTCCACAAATGACCTCTGGTCTCTGTGCCACTTCCCCCACCTGGCTCCTCAAGACCTGAACTCTGCTCCCAGTCCCCAAGCCTCCTATTTGATCCTGCTGTCTGCCCACTGCCTCCCATTATTGTCGTGGTAACTTGGCATTTATTGAATTTTTGCTTTTAGTTGAATTGGGCATATAATTTAACTTTATTTAAGTTTTGCATTTGTATTGCACCTGTGGTTGTTCTGGTCTGGATCTGGTTTTCAGTTGTGATGTCTTCCCCTGCCGTTTCCTACTCCTCCCGCTGTATTCCTCCCAATCCCCGCCTTCTCACCTCCCACACAGCCCCTCCCACCCCTGAGACTACTTCTAGAGATGGACGTGCGCCGAAGGCAAGCACACCTGCGCCCGTCCGCAACTGGACTGTGCACATCACCAGAACCCCTGGCCCGCCTCCCACCCGCCGATATACCACCTGAGAACTCCTGGAACTGAACCCTGGATACAGAGGCAACAGCTGCTTCACCTCCACACCACAATCAACTAAAGGACCCATCACCTGCCTACACTGCCGCTTCTCCTGAAACACAACCCATGAGGGTTCCCACGCCACTTCCACCCTGAAGACCACGAACAACCCAGAATCTTTCCAATGTACCCTGATCAATGCCCATTCACTCTGAAAGCATGCCACGGAAATCTGAGACACCATCACCACCCCTTCTACTGACGTTGCCTTCATCACCGAAACTTGGCTCAACCCCTCCTCGAACCCTGACATTGCCATCCGACAGCTACAAGATAATACACTGAGACCGCACCAGCAAACAAGGGGTGTAGGAGACTAGGATCTGCTTACTATGGTTACCCCCACTTTTTGGTGGTGTTTCACTGTTTTTCGACTTTAGTCTGGCTGGGGCCCTGCTATTCAGGACCCAGCCTATCTGCTTCCTCTCTAAAATTATTGAAAATACTTTAGGTACACTCCAGATTGGTTACTGGGTTACCCTTGTGAGTCCCTAGAAAATGGTACCTTAGGTACTAAGGGCATAGGTACCCCTGAGGCATACCAGGGGCTGAAGCATGTATTATGCCACCCCTGGAAAGCCTTCCAAAATGGCACAACAGGAATGCTACTGCAGCCTGGGTAAGGTGGTGCATGCATCCCTTACTAAGATAAAGGTTACCTATATCTATCTTTAATCACTGACGCAT
Source organism: Lissotriton vulgaris (assembly GCF_964263255.1). NCBI lineage: Eukaryota > Metazoa > Chordata > Amphibia > Caudata > Salamandridae > Lissotriton > Lissotriton vulgaris. The sequence continues at coordinate 227,697,798 of NC_141696.1, forward strand.
ATAAACCTATCAGTCACTCCTATGGCAGGCCTTATCAATCCTAATGGCAGAGTGCTTGGTTTGGTGTGAGAGGGTGCCCGTGCATGAGCAGGACCCCTCTGCAGCTTTCTGAATCTATTCGCTGGGGCTGTTCTGTGATGCAGCCAGACCATATACTCTTAAGTGCATTATAACCTCGCGGGAAATGCTAACTTTGGAATGGCTGCATGGAAATATGTCGTGTTTGGTGTCAAACACTTTGGAATCCTACCCCCCCCCCCCCCCACCCCCACTACCACCATTCCTGGCGGCTGGGGTAGAATTCCACCCTTTTGGAGGGAGAGACATGTACACACTGACCTAACTGTTAATAGTTTAAAAGAGCCCTGGCATCACAAAATGGATGCCACAGCCACAGAGACGGGCCTGAACTCCTGCTTCTCGACAAAATTCTGACAGGTGAAGCCTGGACAATAGGTTTCCTGTCACAGGGAGGTGTAACCACCTCTCAGACAGGCTTTAGTGTATTGGGGCTGGGTGGGTGCAGAGAATGCTTTTCAGACAGTGCTGGGGGCACACTTGGTGTCCCTGTGCATACCCCAGTTCAAACCTATTGCAGGGGCACTCAGCCCCTGCTCTGGCACGAAACTGGACATAGGGAAAGGGTGTAACCACCCCTCTTCCCAGACACTCCCATAGGTGGGTCCCCAGAGTATGTCCAACCCTCTTTCTTAGTATAAGTATGGGACCCCAGTCCTTAGGACTTCAGATTAACCTGGACGAAACTCTGCAACATATATCCTGGAACTTTGACATTCTACACAACTAGAAGATGGAAGAATCTCCCATGGGGTCAAGGAGTGACTCCCCTGTTCAAACAGGCACCAAAGAAGCATCTTGCCAGTCTGCATTTCTGAAGCTCCCGCCAGACTCCGAAGTATTTGTGACTCAGGACATGGACTTCAAGACTTCTCAGAGGCAGACGCGAGATACCAGCAAAGCTGAGACCCACAGCCCTCACGAGTGACGTGGAACCAGAACTCCTGGACACTGTGCACATTTGCAAGTGCATTGACTTCCCGAGCTTTCCCGAAGTTGTTCATTGGGCTACTTGTAGTCCAATCCCGAGGCACCATCTGCACCGAAGATAGTGGGCCTACACTCCACAAGTGTTCCGTGAGCCCGCTTCAAGCATTTCTGCTCGAGGCCACTTCGCGATCCCTGATCCGTCGACTGGTGGGTCCCCACAAATGTAACTCTTCTTTTCTTTGGGATTTCCTGATTGCTCCAGATGTGCCCTGACCTCCCACCGAGTGGTGAGTCTCTCAGACCTTACTGGTTTGCACCGAAGCCAATGTTTGCTCTATGTATGGGCTGCTGTTGCCAAGGCTTGTTGGGTCCAATCCAGAAACCGACACCACAGCACTCTACATCCTTCGTGGGACAGTTCGAATCCAGCTCCTGGTTGTTGTCGACGCCTCCTACTCATCGACGACACCTGGTCTTTGTGGCTGAAGAGTCAAGCTTCACCTTCTTCATCTGAAATCACCCGACATCGGTGGGCATCCGCTCATCGCCTTCTTGGTCACTGGCTAGTGACCCAGACCCTGTCCCCTCTGCTTTCAGGTTCTTCACATCTCCGATCCAAACGGACACTTTTGACTTGGTCCCCAGCAGCACTTTGCAGCAGATCGCTATTGAGATTGACGACGAAACCCAACACCAAAAGGCACCTATGCACCCGGCTTCCCTGGGTGAGGTAACTCGAGTACTCCGGTGCTCCCAGGGGTATTGACTCTAGAACTGCCTAGTTCTATAGGGGTTTGCTCCAAGTCCTCTTCTAAGTGTCCTTTATCATTAAAGTTCCAACAGCGACTTTCCTCGTAGAAGTTAATGGTGATTACCTGTGTTTAGACACTGCACGCGTCCTCCGTGGGTCCCCTGTGTCACTACCTTGGTGGCCCCAGCGGTTCTAAGGGGTCTAGGCCTTGTATCTATGCCAATCATGGTTCTTATATCACTTTCTTAATATATGGTTTGGTATGCCCCTAGGGCTCAATGTATATTGTGCTAATTTACTGTGTGCTAAATAATTTTACTGAATGTATGTTTGCCTCTAGACTCATAAAGAGACTAGAGGGATGTGTTTAGAATAAATACATATATATATATATATATATATATATATATATATATATATATATTCACTGAAAAAACCATAGGTTATAGACCATATATAGTTAGGAATTAGCATTTACAAAACCTTATTTTACTCACACAACACCATTGAAATTCGCATATATAGTTAGTTGCACTAACTATATATCGCGCACCCGCAATCCACTGCTGAACATGTCACATATTACATCATTCATGACATAAATATATATATATTACCTACTGGCGGTCGCCAGTAGGTAGTTATAGTTAGGATTTTTGTTAAATCACAAAATTCTATTTGGAATAACTTTGGCTTCAGTTGACAAATCTGCCTGAAAATTTCCTCAAAATGGCCTCGCGGCGCCCCGGTCCTTCCCTGAAAGTTTGGAGGGGATTCGTCAAGCGGGGGCCGAGATAAAAGGGGGGTCCCAAAACGCGTTTTCTCCAAGTTAATTTCCATAGGGCGGTCGATTTCACTTTTAGCCCGAACGGCTGAATGGATTTCCACCAAATTTGGCAAAATTGTAGGGACTGGTAGCCCGATGTGCCTTTGCTATGTCTCAAGATATGTGCTCCAGTGGATTTTGAGTAATTTAGGTTCAAAAAAATATATATATCTATAGCAGCGCCCCGGTACGCGCCCCGGGGAGCGCTCCGGGCGCGCCACGCAAGGTGCGCACGGAAAGCTGATTGGTTCTTGTGAGTCTGTAAACATTCGAAACAGTCCGGAGCGGCCGCCATCTTGTGTCTCGGTAAAATCGAGACACAAGAGGTGGCAAAAACAGAGGGGGAAATGACCATAAGGCGTCAGGGAGCCCAATGTAGCCCAATGTAGCCCAAAGATGGCCACCAGAGACAAAAAAATACAAATGTAGCCCAAATATCAGCCAGATGTAGCGCAACTATAGCCCAATGGCAGAATGTACCAGTGTTCTAAAGAACAACTAGAGCGCTAACAGTCTTATTTATAAAGTGAGACTTATAGTTAGGAATTAGCATTTAAAAAACCTTTGAAATTCACTGAAAAAACCATAGGTTTCAGACCAGTTATAGTTAGGAATTAGCATTTAAATTTTAGTGAATTTAATAGGTTTTTTAAATGCTAATTCCTAACTATAACTGGTGTGAAACCTATGGCTTTTTCAGTGAATATATATATATATATATATATATATATATATATATATATATATATATATATATATATATATATATATACACCTGGTGTGGTTCTCCTATTATTTGGTCAATCATGAGAATATAGACTGGTAAAGCAAGCTGCTTTACATTTCTTCAAGACTTAACGAAGGCTGCTCTCCACAGCTACCACTAGGATAGCATTCTATATAGGTTGTCTTTGAACCTACCATCAATAAGGGTCGTTTGGACTGGTGCAAGGTGCCCACATAGTGGACGCGGTACAAAAAGGGGGTGGTGATGGACGGAGCATCTTAATCAATCAAACACTCACACCCATTCAAAAGATCTGGGTTTAATCCATCACCGTTCTTTAGCCCACTCTGCCACCCCAGTTCAGACATGGCTATATGCAAATCAGTCTGACCCTGTGCCTCATGGGAACAGTCCATCCCGAACTGCCAAGCCATGTCTTCCCTGGACCGGAAACAAGTTTCTGAGGACCGGTTTCTGGCATTCCAGCCGTCTTCAGCCCGGCTTGCTTGAATCCAGTGGCAAAGTGAGCAAGGGACTCACGTCTGAGCATACCCTGCCACACTTATGGCGGCCAAAAGCTGTACAAAAGGGGGTGGTGATGGACGGAGCATCTGAATCAGATCTTTTGACTGGGTGTGAGTGTTTGATTGGTTCAGATGCTCCGTCCATTTCCACCCCCTTTTGTACCGCTTTATAGTATGACACATTTCCTTTTGTAGAATTAAGGGCTCTGTGTACTCTGAGGAAACTGAAGAAAGGCGAGAATGCCACCACCCAACACCTCAGTGAAATGTTACTGCTGAATTACCATAGACCTGGACAATCCAGCTCCAACTGGAGATGAAGAAGTCCAAGGTGGCCTTCCTTTGTCCCACCAGGAGGAGTTGAGGGTGTGCCTAGAAGGCCAAGATCTTCTTCACAGGAATCTAACCATTCTGACACATCATTAGGGACCTCTGTCTCTTCTCATAGGACAGACACCTCCCAGGAAAAGAGAGAAAGACAGATGAGACTTGAAGAAGCTCAACTGAGGATAAGGAGACAAAAAGTAGCCTTATAAAGGGAGTCCCTAGAGCTTGAAAAAGCTAGGAAAAAGATGGGACTAGAGTCCCATGGTGGCAGCAACGTCCCTAGTGGTAGGGAAAGGTCTTATGACCATAGAACCTTAAACAAGATTGTCCTTCCCTACCATGTTGGGAATGACATCCACAAATGGATAACTGCACTGGAAAGGGCCTGCAAAGTACAGAAGGTACCCCAGGAGCAGTGGGCAGCAATCTTGTGGCTCTCCTTTGTAGACAAAGGTAGAGACAAGCTCCTCACTGTCAGAGAAGAGGATGCTGATGATTACAAAGTCCCGAAGAGTGCTCTAATAGATAGGTTTGGCCGAACCACTGAGCAGTATAGAATACAGTTCAGAGATACCCAAAAGCCACAGACTCAGGACTGGGTTGACTTTGTTCATTGTGCTTGTGAGAAGTTGGCCTGATATATGATGCTCACTAGTTCTAGTGATCACCTTGTATCAGTCCAAACAACCCTTATGGTGATTGGTTGTATGTATTATTATATTATAGAGGCTTTTGTAGCGCGCTCTGTTACTAAAAAGTATAGTATCCTGGCGCGAGAGAAAGGGGAGACAGATCATATTACATGCGGATTAGAGAGACATCCATTAGGCAGTGATGTTAAAAAGGTGGGTTTTTAGGCCTTTCCTGAACGCCATGATGGATGGGGATGTTCTCAAATGAAGCGGAAGGGTATTCCAAGCTCTCGCTGCTCTGACAGAGATGGATTGGCCGCCGAGCCTGCTATATTTAAACTTTGGCACAGTCATTTGGTGGAGGTTGCTTGATCTAAGAGGGCGATTGGGAACATAAAGGCAAAATCTTTTTCTCAGATAAGCTGGACCCGTTTGATGAAGTGCTCGGTATGCTAGCACGAGGATCTTAAATAAGATCCTTTGAGCAACTGGGAGCCAGTGAAGATCTCTGAGAGGTTGACGGACACTAGATCTTCTGGGTATGTTGAACAGCAGCCTAACCGCGGCATTTTGAATAACCTGGAGGCGGTGGATCAAATAGGCTGGGAGTCCGCAGTAGAGGGCATTCGCATAATCCAATCTGGATAATATGAGAGCGCGAATGACCGTCTCCTTGGCCTCTCTCGGGAGCAGAGGGAGAAATCTGCGCAGGGTTTTGAGGGTGGAAAAGCAGATTCCAGTGAGTTTTTTCAGGTGGTCCTCAAATCTGAGATTGTTATTAAACCAGACTCCTAAATTTTTTGCAGGTCCACCAATGGATTTGGGACATGGGAGATCGGTGGGCCAGAGGGAGTCACTAAAGTTATCTGGAAAGGAGCCATACAGCAAGATTTCCGATTTACTCTCATTGCATTTGAGCTGGGCACACGCCAGCCAGCGGAAAACCGATGATAAACAGAATTGGACCCTCGACGTGTCCGAGTTGTTTTTGGGCCAGGTAAACAGAAGCTGAGTATCATCGGCATAAGCCATAATTTTGGCTCCTAGCTGTTCCGCAAGATAAATGAGGGGGGTCATATATATATTAAAAAGCAGGGGGCTTAGAGTGGAGCCCTGTGGGACACCAGTAGAGAGTTTTTTGGAAGAGGAGGAGAAAGGTGGCATCCACACTTGCTGGGACCTGTTATCCAAGAAAGATGTTAACCAGCCAAGAGCGGGGCCAGTTATGCCTATGGCTACTAGTCTGGTGAGTAAGAGGGAGTGAGGGACCGTATCGAAGGGGGCAGAGAGGTCCAATAAAATCAGAGCCGCTCTGCCACCACCGTCCAGACATTCCCGAATGGCCTCAGAAACCTCGACTAGAGCCGTCTCTGTGCTGAAAGCAGCTCTGAAGCCTGATTGCGCAGGGTGAAGAGCTTGAGAGCTTTCAACAAATTTGTCTAGCTGTGTGAATGCAACTTTTTCACATAACTTTGCCAGGGCCGGCAGTAATGATATGGGCCGGAAATTAGCAGGGGCCTTCGGGCCTAGGCCATTTTTTTTAAGAAGTGGAAGCAGTTTGGCCTGCTTCCAGCATGCCGAAACAGTGGCGGTGGAGAGAGAGAGGTTGACAATGTGTGTCACCTCTTGGCCGACTGTATTAGCCAGGCCCGCAAGGACTCTGGCCGGGCAGGGGTCAGCGGGGGATCCTGATTGTAAAGTAGCAAGAATTTTAACAACCTCTGTTGTATCCACTGGAGTGAAGAGGGCAAACTGGTCCGTAGAGATGGGCATAGTGGGGGAAGGAATAGTCATTGAAGCTGGAAAATTGTTACATACAGTAAGCAGGTCATCTTGGATTTTTGCACTTTTGTCCACAAAAAACACAGAGAGTTCTTCACACCATTTTTCCGAAGAGGCTAGAAGAGGTTGAGTGGCACAAGGGGAGACAAAGCTTTTAACAATAGCAAAGATTCCCCTGCTACTGTTGTTGGCCTTGGTTATGCGTCCGTTGTAGTATAAACTTTTTGCTGATTTAATTGCTGCATAGTACCTCTTTTGAGCCGTTCTTAGTTCTTTCTTAGCCTCAGGGAGATAGGCTTGTCTCCAACGTCTTTCAAGTTTTTACAACCTGATTTAAGATCGCGGAGAGTATTAGAGAACCAAGGCTTAGAAGGGGTGGAGCGCACTCTACAGACACGACCTATTTTAGTTGAAGAAGCAGCGCCGCCTTCAATCCATGAGTTGAATGAGCTAACGGCTGACTCAATTTCGGAGGGAAGTGTGGGGCGAGAGGTATCAAGCTGATCACAGAGCATAGCTATGTAAATTTTCTGTGTGTGAGCAGCAGAATGATTGGACTCAGCGGGGCGGGACAGGGGCCAGGTGAATCTTATCAGCATATGGTCAGACCAATTTACTATTTCAGGGTCAGACATATTTATGTCGAAGTTGGTACATAATAGGTCGAGAACGTGACCCCCTGAATGGGTGGGAGCTTTAATCCACTGTTTTAGCTGGTTTAATCCACTGTTTTAGCTATGTCAACCTTATAGACCAGCTATCCTAATGGTAGCATAGACAAAGCAGTCTTAGGCTAAACTCTTTTGGCATGTGAAGCCAGCTGTTTTACCACATATAACCCCTTGAATACCAAATGAAAGGACACCACACAGGTAGTTATGAACCTCTGAACTCTTTATGAGGTCAGAGGGCTAAGCACATGACAAGACTCTTAAGAAAAATACGTTAAGTTGCACGAGTTACAATGTTGCCCTAGGGTCGCAACAAACCATATACTAAACAAGTGGTATAAGGAAGTCGATAGAAGGAATGGAGCTGTCCAGAGGCTGTAGGATTGCTGGGACTACACTATCCTAACTTTAGGTAAGTAATAGGAGGCCCACGGAACGCGTGTTCAGATTGTGAACTCACACACGCAAGATGTGTAACAACGTCTATGGACAGTACAGTTCAAGAAAAAGGAGAGTACGGACACTCCTGACTAGTTAAGACTAAAATGACTGTGAATCTGGACACTAGGAGAGTCAATCTACCCTTGAGCACCGAAATGCTCTCGTTAACTCACCCACAGGCTGCGGGTGCATAGGTGCGAAGTCGTGTCGGGTTTCTGCGTTGAAGTCTATGGAGCCTGAAAGAAAAGATGCTGCAGGCGACCAGGGGGAAGATGTCAGGTGTGATCCAAGGGTGGATCAAGGAAGCTGAAGACCTGAAAGCAGAGGGGACAATGTTCAAAGTCACTAGCCAGTGACTGGAGTGGAACCAGGAAGGAACCAGAGGCTGTTGTCGCGATCAGGTGAAGAGTGGACGCTTGACTCTGCAGATCTCGTGGATGCTGGAGGGCTGATCTTCTGTGCAGGAGCTGCTCGGGGCTGGGGCTTCTCAATCCCCAAAGCACTTCGTCGAGGATACCTCAGAAGTCGTGCTGGAAGCGAAGTGCAGTTTCTTCAAGATGGCCGGTCCCAGGTGTCTCGTCGCACCCACGGATCTCAGCTGTGCTGCAGATGTAGGTAGAGGTCGGAGAGGTCTGGGCATCTTGGTCTCGTGGGGCTCTGAAGTCTGGATCCTTGAGGGAAGACGACAAAGTGAAGCCGCTGGACGCTTGATGGTGCCTGCTTGTGCAGGGTGGACACTCCTTGCCCACAAGGGAGATTTCTTCAGTCTTCTGTGGAGCAGAACGTCGAAGTCCAGAGTTTCTTATTGTCCTATGGGTGGGACCAGGAAGGGGGGTGGTTACACCCCATATCCTTTGTCCGGTTTCGCGCCAGAGCTGGGGCTGGAGTGCCCCAGCAACTTGTTTGAGCCGGTGTATGCACAGGGCACCTTGTGTGCCCCAGGCATGTCTCATTCCTTTCAGGCCTGTCCTACCTAATACACAAAATCCTGTCTGGGGTGGCACCTACCAAGGCAGGAAACCCTTTGTCCATGCCTCCCTCGCTGGAAGGACTCCCAGCAGCAGGAGGTCAGACTTGTGTCTGGTGGCAGCATCCATTTTGTGATGCTGGGGCTCGAGTTTAACTTTAACCTGGGTTCACAGTTACATCCATGTTGTGTCCGTCTAGAAGGGTAGAATGCTACCCCCGTTGCCAGAATTGGCGAGGGGGTAGTATTCCAATTCGTATGACACCTTACTCGAGATGTTTTGATAATGCTATGCCAAAGTTAGCAATAACCGCAAGGATTATAATGCACTTAAGAGTATATGGTATAGCGTTATCATGGAAAAAGCTAAAGGGCTTGGTTCCGAAAGCTGCAGACAGGCTCAGCTCATGCCAGAGCACTATCTCACATAATTCCAAGCACTCTGCCTCCAGGATTGTTCAGGCCTGCCATAGGAGTGACTTATAGGAGTATATGTGTCCATTTTAGGTTTAGATATAGGTATACTATATCTAAAGCAAAGGGTGATTACACCACCTTGCCCCAGCTGATTGATCTGCCAGTTGTGTCAGATTTGGGTGGCCAGCCAGGGGTGGCATAATGCATGCTGCAGCCCCTGGTAGGCCTTGGGTTCATTTATGCCATGGGTACCTATGGTACACTGTACAAGGACTTACAAGAGTTACCCAATACCAATTGGTATATGCACCTAAAGTACATGGATGTCAATTTAGAGAGAGAACAGCTAGGCTGTGGGTCTGATTAGCAGGCCCACAGCCAGGGAAAGTCGTAAACCAGTGAAGCAAAAAGCAAAAATCTGGGGTGACCATAGGTTTGCAGACCCTACTCTCCTACAGTGCTACTGAGGCTCTGAAGGGCTGGTTACTGGGCAGTAATGTGTGTGATTATACAGGATTATTCAACTTAATTATGAGGGAGCAGATTCTTAATAACTGTCAGAATTAGCTGTTTCATCAGCACCTGGTAGACTGATCTGACCTCTCCCCAAGAATTGGGAAAGAAGGCAGACAAATGAGTCAGAACCAGGGTGGTGACCAGAAGAAGCAAGATCCTAATAAGGGTGGGGAGAAGGGTAAAGACCAGAAGTCTTCATAAGGCCCCCAAAAAGCTTCTAATTGTGTATATTCCCAATCTTCCAAAAAGAAAGGCAAAAGAAACCATGTTGTAAAGTCTGTAAACAGAACAGCCATTGGACTAGTGATTGCACTAGAGAAGATTAAACTCCATCCACCATTGCCCCTAAGGCAACTGTTCCCCCTAGTTAAGCTCCAAGTGGTGGTACTCAGCAGAAGGGTGTAGTAAGGTTAACCCTGGGTACTGAGATGGGCTCTGGCCTAGTCAGAGTGCCAACTCAGGATGTTCTGATCTGTGATGGACGCATGGATATGTCCTTTTGTGTGAGTCCCAGTAACTTGGGCAAATACAGACAGCATCCCTTGATAAATGGAAAAGAGGCTATGGCTTACGGGGACACAGGGGCAAGTGTCACAATGGTGACACAAGACCTTGTAAACCCTGGACAGATCATACTTGGTGAACTTTACCAAGTGACCAATGCTAGCAATGTCAGGACCAACCATGCCCTGGCAGTTGTTAATCTCTCCTGGGGTGGGGTAGCTGGCCTCAAGAAAGTTGTGCTAAGTGCAGACCTCCCTGTAGAATGCTTGCTTGGCAATGATTTAGAGACTTCAGCCTGGTCTGAAGTGGAGTTAAGGGCCCATGCAGAAATGATAGGAATCTCTGCATATGTGTTTGCTGTGACTATGTCACAAGCCAAAATGTCTAAAACTGAACAGGACCTGGATTCTGGTATAATGGACCAGGCGCCTTCTAAGAAAAGGAGCAGTAGGGTAAAGGCAGTGCCTTCCCCCTGACTCAGAGCGAAGATCAGTTTATGGATGGAGATGATTGTGCTCCTGAAGAAGCAACTGTCCCAGATGAGCTTGAGCCTGATCAGGTTGAGTTCTTGTGGACAGGGGGTTCTTCCAGGGCAGATCTGAGTCAGGAGCAGCTGAGCTGCCCTACACTTGAACCCCTCAGACAACAGGCTGATGGGAATGCTAGTGGCACCCATAAGATTTATTGGGATGATGGACTCCTGTATTCAGAGAGTTCAGAGAGTAGAGACCCCAAGCCTGGTGCAGCCAAGAGGTTGGTTATACCTTTGAAAATCAGGGGCTTCCCATTGACACTAGCCCATGATATTCCTTTAGCAGGACACCTGGGCCAAAACAAGACTTGGGACAGAATTGTCCCTCACTTTCATTGGCCCCACATGTCTAAAGACACAAAGGAGTTTTGTCGCTCCTGTGTCACCTGTCAAGCCAGTGGCAAAGCAGGTAGTGCAACAAAGGCCCCCCTGATACCATTACCTGTAGTGGGGGTTCCCTTTGAGAGAGTGGTCATTGACATTGTTGGACCAATGGATCCTCAGACAGCAACTGGGCACAGGTTTATCCTAGTGGTGGCGGACCATGCCTCTAGGTACACAGAGGCAATACCCCTTAGGACCACTACAGCACCTGTTGTGGCAAGAACCCTCTTGGGAGTGCTATCAAGAGTGGGTTTCCCTAAGGAGGTAGTATCTGACAGAGATGCAAACTTTATGTCTAGCTCCTTGACTGCAATGTGGATAAATGTGGAGTGAATTACAATTTCAAAACACCCTATCACCCACAAATCAATGGTTTAGTTGAAAGGTTCAACAAAACCTTAAAGGGTATGATCAAGGGTCTCCCAGAAAAGCTTAGGCAGAGATGGGACATCCTACTACCCTGCCTTTTATTTGCATACAGGGAGGTTCCTCAGAAGGCGGTTGGCTACAGCGCTTTTGAACTTCTGTTTGGACATCCTGTAAAAGGCCCATTGTATCTGGTGAAGAAGGGATGGGAGTTACCTCTCAAACCCCCTAAACAGGACATTGTGGACTATGTACTTGGTCTCCGCTCCAGGATGATTGAGTACATGAAAAAGGCAACTGAAAACCTTGAGGCTAGCCAGGAATTACAGAAAGCCTGGCATGACCAAAAAGCTGTACTGACTGTTTACCAGCCAGGACAGAGAATGTGGGTGTTGGAGCCTGTAGCCCTGTCAGCTCTCCAAGACAAGTGGAGTGGACCCCACACTATTGTTGAACAGAAGGGAGAGGTTACCTTTGGTAGACCTAGGAACTCCCAGGAGCCCCCTTAGGGTGCTTCATGTCAACATACTGAAACCATATGTTGACTGGGCAGACATGGGCTTGCTCATGGCTACTGATGAGGGACAGGAGGAAGAGAGTGATCCACTTCCTGACCTGCTCTCATAGAACTCTGATGATGGGCCAGTAGATGGTGTAGCCTTGGCAGGCAGCCTCACTGACCAGCAGCAAACTGAATGCAGACAGGTGCTCAATCAGTTCAGACATATGTTTTCTCTGACTCCAAGTCAGACTACCTGGTGCACTCATGAAGTGGACACTGGGGACAGTCTGCCTGTTAAAAATAAGATTTACAGGCAACCTGATCATGTCAGGGACTGTATCAGTACTGAAGTCCAGAAAATGTTGGATTTGGGAGTTATTGAACCCTCAGATAGCCCTTAGGCTAGTCCAGTGGTCTTGTTACCTAAACCTCACACCCAGGGTGGTAAGAGAGAGATGAGGTTTTGTGTTGACTACAGGGGTCTCAATGCAGTCACTAGGACTGATGCCCATCCAATCCCAAGAGCAGATGTGCTTATAGATATGTTGGCCTCAGCCAAATTTCTGAGCACATTTGATTTTACAGCTGGCTACTGGCAGATCAGATTAGCTGATGATGCAAAGCCATAGACAGTATTCTTAATCCCTAGTGGGTACTATCAATTTGTGGTAATGCCCTTTGGTCTGAAGAATGCACCTGCCACTTTTCAAAGGTTGGCGAACAAAGTCCTAACAGGCTTGGAAGACTATAGTGCAGCATATCTAGATGATATTGCTGTTTTTAGCTCCACCTGGGAGGATCAACTGGGCCACCTGAGAAATATTTTGGAAGCCCTGCAAAAGGCAGGCCTAACTATCAAGGCTACTAAGTGCCAGATAGGGCAGAGTCAGGTTGTGTACCTGGGCCACCTTGTTGGTGGAGGCCAGGTTCAACCATTACAGAGCAAAATCCAGACCATCATGGAATGGGTTGCTACAACTACCCAGACTCAGGTCAGAGCTTTCTTGGGCCTTACTGGGTACTACAGAAGATTTGTCAAGGGGTATGGTTCCATTGTGACACCCCGGAATGACTTAACTTCTAAAAGAATGCCTAAGAAAGTTCAGTGGACAGTTAGCTGTCAAAAGGCATTTGATGACCTGAAGCAGGCCATGTGCACTGCACCAGTTCAGCAAAGTCCTAACTACTCCAAAGAATTAATTGTCCAAACAGATGTATCTGAGTTGGGGGTAGGGGTTGTGCTGTCAAAATTGAATGATGAAGGTCAGGACCAGCCAGTAGCTTTTATTAGCAGAAGGCTGACCTCTAGAGAGAAATGTTGGTCAGCTATTGAGAGGGAGGCCTTTGCTGTGGTTTGGGCTCTGAAGATGCTGAGGCCAAACTCGTTTGGCACTCACTTCACTGTTCAGACTTACCATTAGCCCCTCTTATGGCTAAAACAGATGAAGGGTGAAATCCCCAAACTTTTGAGGTGGTCCATTTCCCTACAGGGGATGGACTATACAGTGGAACATAGACCTCGGAGTAACCATGCCAATGCAGATGGACGCTCCAGATATTTCCACTTAGAACATGAAGACTCAACTGGTCAAGGTTAGTTTAATGTCCCTGTGTTTGGGGGGGGTGGGGGGGTATAGGAGAGTAGGATCTGCTTACTATGGTTACCCCCACTTTTTGCTGGTGTTTCACTGTTTTTCAATTTTTTAGTCTGGATGGGGCCCTGCTATTCAGGACCCCAGTTTAGCTGCTTCCTCTCTAAAATGATTGCATGTACTTTAGGTACACTCCAGATTGGTTAATGGGTTACCCTTGTGAGTCCCTAGTATATGGTACCTTAGGTACTAAGGGCATAGGTACCCCAGAGGCTTACCAGGGGCTAAGCATGTTTTATGCCACCCCTAGGAAGCCTTCCCAAATGGCACCACAGGACTGCTACTGCAGCCTAGGTAAGGTGGTGCATGCACCCCTTACTAAGATATAGGATACCTATATCCACCTTTAACCACTGAAACATATGTAACCTATCAGTGACTCCTATGGCAGGCCTTATCAATCCTAAAGGCAGAGTGCTTGGTTTTGTATGAAAGGGTGTCCATGCATGAGCAGGACCCCTCTGCAGCTTTCAGAATCTATTCTCTGAGGCTGTTCTGTGATGCAGCCAGACCATATACTCTTAAGTGCATTATAACCTCGTGGTAAATGCTAACTTGGAATGGCTGCATGGAAACATGTCATGTTTGGTGTCAAACACTTTGGAATCCTACCCCCACCAGTCCTGGCGGCGGGGGTAGGATTCCACCCTTCTAGAGGGACAGACATGTACACACTGACCTAACCGTTATTGTTTTAAAAGAGTCCTGGCATCACAAAATGGATGTAACAGACATGGGTCTGACCTCCTGCTGCTGGATGAAACTCCGGCAGGGGAGACCTGGACAATAGGTTTCCTGTCACAGGGAAACCTATTCCCTCTAGCCTCATATAGAGACTAGAGGGAGGTGTATTCGTTTCCCAGACAGGCTTTAGTGTACTGGGGCTGGGTGAATGCATTCAGAGAATGCTTTTCAGACACTGCTGGGGGCACACTTGGTGTCCCTGTGCATACCCCAGTTCAAACCGGTTGCAGGGGCGCTCAGCCCCTGCTCTGATGCGAAACTGGACAAAGGAAATGGGTGTAACCACCCCTCTTCCCAGACCCTCCTATAGGTGGGTCCCCAGAGTATGTCCAACCTCTTTTCTTAGTATAAGTATGGGACCCGAGTCCTTAGGATTTCAGATTACACCTGGATGAAACTCTGCAACATATATCCTGGAACTTCGACATTCGACACGACTAGAAGACGGAAGAATCTCCCTTAGGGTCAAGGAGCGACTCCCCTGTTCAAACAGGCACCAAAGAAGCATCTTGCTGGCCTGCACTTCTGAAGCTCCCGCCGGACTCCGAAGTATTTGTGACTCAGGACATGGACTTCAAGACTTCTCAGAGGCCGACACGAGATCTCAGCAAAGCTGAGACACGCAGCCTTCACGAGTGACGTGGAACCGGAACTCCTGGACACCGTGCACATTTGCAAATGCATCGACTTCCCGAGCTATCCCGAAGTCAATCAAGTGTAATCAATCAAGAGTATTTGTAAAGTGTGCTACTCACCCGCTAGGGTCTCAATGCGCTGGGAGGAGGGGGGCTGCTACTGCTCGAAAAGCCAGGTCTTGAGTTGCTTCCTGAAGGAGAGATGGTCCTGGGTGAGTCGTAGGTGGGTGGGGAGGGTGTTCCAGGTCGTGGCCGCCAGGTAGGTGAAGGATCTTCCTCCGGTGGTGGGTCTGCGGATCCGTGGGATGGTGGCGAGGGCGAGGCTGGTGGAGCGGAGCTGGCGGGTTGGTGTGTAGAATGTGAGACGGTTGTTGAGGTATTCGGGGCCCAAGTCGTGGAGAGCCTTGTGTGCGTGGGTGAGGAGTCTGAACGTGATCCTTTTGCTGATGGGGAGCCAGTGCAGGTCCCTCAGGTGGGCGGAGATGTGGCTGTGTCGGGGGATGTCCAAGACGAGTCATGCTGAGGCGTTCTGGATGCGCTGGAGTCTTTTCTGTAGTTTGGCAGTGGTCCCAGCGTAGAGGGCGTTCCCGTAGTCCAGACGGCTGGTGACGAGGACCTGGGTGACCGTTTTCCTGGTTCCAGTGGGGATCCAGTGGAAGATCTTACGGAGCATGCGGAGAGTGTTGAAGCTGGAGGAGGTAACGGTGTTAACTTGCTTGGCCATCATGAGGGAGGAGTCAAGGATGAAGCCCAGGTTGCGTGCGTGGTCCGTGGGCTTGGGTGGGGGGCCCAGAGCAGGGGGCCACCAGGAGTCGTCCCAGGCGGAGATGGACGGGCCGAGGATGAGTGAAATAAAACAACCTAGGCACTATGGTGTTGCAAATTGTCAAACTAGGAAATAACAAAGAGGTGGGACTACACAGGATCAGTTTCTAACATTTAATAATATACATATTAAAAACGGACAAGGCTTTAGACAGAATAATCTGAATTAAAACTTTGAAAAAAAGCATCATAATATATAAAAATTCAAACTTAAAATAAATCAATTAGCAAAACACTATCATAAATATCACAATTATAAGTTTCTCACAAAAATCACAAATATAAAAAGTGGCAAAATTAATGTATTTTTCTCAACGCGCTTTTCGGCGACCAGCACCTTCTTCTGGAGGAGCCACAGTATATTCTAAAAATAAAGAAAACAAATAATCATCTAAACTCAGAATTGAAAGGTAAATA
This sequence comes from Lissotriton vulgaris, assembly GCF_964263255.1. NCBI lineage: Eukaryota > Metazoa > Chordata > Amphibia > Caudata > Salamandridae > Lissotriton > Lissotriton vulgaris. The sequence goes on from NC_141696.1 coordinate 227,713,948, forward strand.
CATTTATATAACATCAACCTAAACCTGTGACGTCCTGATAACCTCATATGTTTGACAAATATACATCAATGAAATAAACCCAAAGATGGGTTTTCCATTTCCTTGTACATTTTAAAACTAGGGGGGAGAAAACTCAGTTCTGGGGGAAAGTGCATGGAGGGATGGATCAGAGATAGGACATGGGGCCCAGGAAGAGGACTTCCGTCTTGTCTGAGTTCAGTTTCAGGCGGCTGAGCTTCATCCAGTCTGCGATGTCTTTCATTCCGTCCTGAAAGCTGGCTCTGGCGGAGGTGGGGTCGTTGGTGAGGGAGAGGATCAGTTGGGTATCGTCGGCGTAGGAGATAATGTTGAGGTTGTGCTTGCGTGTGATGGCTGCGAGGGGGCTCATGTAGACGTTGAAGAGGGTGGGGCTGAGCGAGGAGCGTTGAGGTACGCCGCAGATGATCTTGGTGGCTTCTGTGAGGAAGGGTGGGAGACGGACTCTTTGGGTTCTGTCGGAGAGGAAGGAGGTGATCCATTCCAGGGCCTTTCTTTGGATCCCAGCGTGGCGGAGGCGGGTTGTCAGGGTGCGGTGGCAGACCGTGTCGAACGCAGCCGAAAGGTCGAGCAGGATGAGGGCGGCGGTTTCTCCGTTGTCCAGCAGGGTCCGTATGTCGTCAGTGGCCGCGATGAGGGCGGTCTCGGTGCTGTGGTTCGATCAGAATCCGAACTGCGATGGGTCGAGGGAGCCGTTCGTCTCCAGGAAGGCTGTCAGCTGTTTATTGACGGTTTTCTCGATGACTTTTGCAGGGAAGGGGAGGAGCGAGATGGGGCGGAAGTTCTTGAGGTCTGAGGGGTCTGCAGTGGGTTTCTTCAGGAGGGCGCTGATCTCTACGTGCTTCCAGCTCTCTGGGAAGGTGGCGGATATGAAGGAGTTGTTGATGATGTTCCGAAGTTTGGGTGCGATGATGGAGTCGGCTTTGTTGAAGATGTGGTGTGGGCAGGGATCGGCTGGTTAACAGAGTGGATGGTGGTCATTGTGTGGGTGGTATCTTCCGTGCTGACCTGAGTCCAGGCGCACATGGTGGTGGTGGGGGGTGTAGGTTCGGTGGTGGGGTACGTGTTCTGAGCGCCGAAGCTGTTGTGTATGTCGACGATCTTACAGTGCAAAAAGGTGGCCAGACAGTTGCAGAGGTCTTGAGAAGTTGTGCATTGGGCTACTTGTAGTCCAAGCCCCGGGCACCATCTGCACCGAAGATAATGGGTCTACACTCCACAAGTGTTCCGTGAGCCCGCTTCTGGCATTTCCGCTCGAGGCCCCTTCGCGATTCCTGGTTCGTCAACTGGTGGGTCTCCACGAAGATAACTCTTCTTTTCCTTGGGATTTCCTGGTTGCTCCAGACGTGCCCTAACTCCCCACCGAGTGGTGAGTCCCTCAGCCAACCTTTGCTTTCTGAGTGGGTTGCTGTTGCCAAGGCTTGTTGGGTCCAATCCGGAAACCGACACCGCAGCACTCTACATCCTTCGTGGGACAGCTCGAATCCAGCTTCTGGTCATCGTGGATGCCTCCTGGTCCTCGTAGCTGAAGAGTCAAGCTTCACCTTCTTCACCTGAAATCACCCGACATTGGTGGGCATCCGCTCATTGCCTTCCTGGTCACTGGCTAGTGACCCAGACTCTGTCCCCTCTGCTTTCAGGTTCTTCACATCTCCGATCCACCCATGGATCCACCCGGACACTTTCGACTTGGTCGCCAGCAGCACTTTGCAGCAGATCGCCATTGAAATCGACAACGAAACCCGAACCAAAAGACACCTATGCACCTGGCTTCCCTGGGTGAGGTAACTCGAGTACTCTGGTGCTCCTGTGGGTATTGACTCTAGAGCTGCCAAGTCCTCTTCAAGGTGTCCTTCATCTTTAGAATTCCAACTGCGACTTTCCCCATAGAAGTTAATGGTAATTTGCGGCTGTGTTTAGACACTGCACGCGCCCCCCGTGGGTCCTCTGTGTCACTACCTTGGGTGGTTCATGGTGGCCCTAGCGGTTCCTAAAGCTCTAGGCCTTGTACCTATGTCAGTCGTGGTTCTTATACCACTTTTTTAATTTATGGTTTGGTACGCCCCTAGGGCTCAACGCATATTGTGCTAGTTTACTGTGTGCTAAATAAGTTTACTGAATGTACTTATGCCTCATAAAGAGACTAGAGGGATGTGTTTAGAATAAATACGTATATTTTACATATATACCTGGTGTGGTTCTCCTTTCATTTGGTCATTCATGAAAATATAGAAGGATAAAACAAGCTGCTTTACATTCCTTCAAGACTTAGCCCAAAGGCTGCTATCCACAGCTACCACTAGGATAGCTTTCTATATAGATTATTTAAACCTACCATCAATAAGGGTTTTTTGGACTGGTGCAAGGTGCAGGGTGCCCACTAGAATAGAGGACAGCATATGCCAGGCCAACTTCTCACAAGGGGGAGGCATCTCTATCATCTTCAAGGAAACCATTGGATGCACCATCACCAACAACGTACCCACGCCTCTCATGGAGCACATCAACTTCCAACTATAGACAGACACAAAGACCACTATAAGAACACACTCAGCTACATACCCCAGGGATGCCAATCTACTTTCTGCGATACCATCTCCAACCCCATCACCCACCTGGCCATCGACTCCCACAACTACGTCCTACTCGGCGACCCCAACTTCCAGATCGAATGTCACCCTCCTAGAGAGCATGAACCACATTGCCTCACCCAGCTGGTCACTGGACCCACTCACAAGGCTGTATACACACTCGACCCCATCTTCACCTCCAGCTACCAAATCAAATTCAGCCACTCCACAGAACTCACTTGGACTGACCACTTCATCATACACTTCACCATCGCCGATGCCCCACAAAGCATCACTAAGAGCCACACCTCCTCCTACCGCAGCTGTGGCAGGGTCACTGAATCCCAGTGGACACAGGCCCTCACCACTACCCAACCCGATGCCTCAGCAGACCTCGACCCGGCCATCCAGAACTTCTCCACCTAGATCGCCAACAGCACCGACAGTCGCCACACTGAGACCCGTAAAAACCAACAAAGCTGCTGACATCATCATGACCCACGGCCTCAACATAATATCCTACGCTGACAACGCTCAACTGATCCTCTCACTCACCAAGGACCCCACCAACACTAAAACCAATTTCTCCAGCACCATGACCAATGTAGCCAACTGGATGAGAGAGAACTACCTCAAACTGAACTCTGACAACACCTAAGTGCTAATTTTCAGAAACCAGGGACCACAGCTGGTGGCCAGCTGAACTTGGACCAACCCCTATAGAACATGCATTCAACCTAGCTATTTGGCCAATGCCCGGTGGAACTACCTGATAGCTATAGAGGAGATGGGTTTTGGGACTTCCCCTCAACCGTCACCTATCCAGCCGGACTTTGGACAGACTTTCCTTTCGTCTCTCTGCCGTATCTCCCTCCAATCCCTTTACCCTCCCCCCCCCTTCCCCTCTACACTTCATTTATCTCATCTTCTATGTCTCTTGCAATTGTTTGTCTAGCTACTGATGTAAATTGGAACTGATGTAATCTTGTAATTGTAATTTTTGTGGAACCTCATGTAAAGCGCTCTGATAGCTCCGGGTCTAGCCAGCGCTATATAAAACTCTTGAATAATAATAATAAAGTGAATAAAAATCCTCAGTGGCCAATGGATCATGAAATGGCAATTCAATGCAGTTGCATCCTCCTGCTTCCACACTCTTTGCATGCTACGCAGGATCTTCACATAGATTCCAGTCAGCACAAGAAAGACATTCACTCAGGCCCTCGTAAACAGCTGCCTCAAGTATGGCAATGCTCTCTACATCAGCATATACACCCATTTCCTCAGAAGACTCCAGACTATCCTGAGCGCAGCAGCTAGTTTCATCCTGGACCTTCCCAAACTATTGCACATCACCCCACCTCCGGGAGCTCCACTGGCTCCCCATCCAGAAGAGATGCCAGTTCAAGGTCCTCACACAAGCCTACAGAGCCCCCACGACCAAATACCATCCTACATCAACCATTGACTGAATCTCCACCAACCCTCTAGACACCTTCGCTCCTCCTCACTCGCCCTCACCCCCGTATCCATTGCAGCTGATGTGGAGGACGCTCCTTCTCCTACATCGCCGCCAAGACCTGGACCAACCTGCCCTTCCACCTCAGAACAGCTCCTTTCCTGGTCGACTTTTTTTTTTTTTTTTTAATTTTGTTTTTTAAGGAGTGCTTGTAGAGCGCACTGTCACCATAGGTTTCCTGGCGCTGATCAGATACTGAGGGAACAAAGGGACTTAGCTGGGTTGGGGACAGAGCCAGGTTTTTAGAGATTTGCGGAATTGGATAAGAGAGTTAGAGGTTTTAACGGAGGAGGGAAGGGAGTTCCAAAGTTTAGGGGCCAGATATGCAAATCTCCGACCTCCAGATCTACAGAGTTTGATGGAAGGGACAACCAGAAGGTGAAGATAGGATGATCTAAGATTACATGAGGGACAGTAGGGCCTAATGAGGGATTTCAGAAAACCGGGGCAAGAGCCAGATAGAGATTTGAAGGTGAGGCAGCAGATCTTAAAGGCTGCCCTCGAGGTGACGGGGAGCCAGTGCAATTTAATGAGAAGGGGCTTGGCAGATTGCCATTTTGGGATCCCGAAGGCCAGTCTCGCCGCTTGGTTTTGGACAATTTGCAGTCTGAGGAGGGATGATTTAGGCAGACCGTGGTAGATGGAATTCGAAAAGTCCAAGCGGGAGAGAACAAGGGCCATGATGACTTGCAGCAACGCTTCAGGTGTAAGGAGATAGGCCACCTTCCTAATCCTACGCCAGACGGGCAGTAGTCCTTCCTCCACTTACGCTCTAATTGGCGAAGTTCCAGATGTAGGACTTTGAGTTGGAGGTTGAACCATTTGTGGGAGTTGCCATGTCGGGACCGGGGGAACTTGGTTAAGGGGGCGAAGATATCGCTAGCTGACGTAAGCCAGTCAAAGATGTAACCATCTAGCTCGTCAGTGCCGATATCAGTAGGGAGAAAGGGGCGGGATTGTGGCAGGTGGGATAGCAGCTTAGAGGAGTCAGCGGCCCGCCATTTACGGGCGGTGCCGCCCTCCCGCAGAGGGATCCTGATCTGGCCGGCAACAGAAATGGTGGTGTTGATCAGAAAATGATCAGACCACACACAAGGTGTGGTAAGCAGGCAGGAGGACTTGACCCCGTGGACCCAAATGTGGTCGAGAATGTGACCGCCACTGTGTGTGGGAGACGTGACTAATTGAGTAAAGTTCAAGCTCGCAAAAGAGCCTCGAACAGTTCGGTGGCATGGGGACCAGCATCCCTGTGCTGGAACCAGTAATTAAAGTCACCAACAATAGCTATGCGAGGGAGGAAGTAGCGAGGGTAGCAAGCTGTTCAATAAAAGAGGAGGGAAAAGAAGGCATGGGGTGGGGAGGGTGATAGAGAACCATGAGGGTAACAGCACCCGCCTCAGTCCCGAGACTGAGAACCAAGTTGTCCACTTCAGGGAGAGTCATGGAAGCGGTAGCAATGATCTTTAGGTTTTTGCGTATAACCGCTGCCCCCCCCCCCCCCCCCCGGAGCGGCCACCCAGGCGGTTGGAATTCAGCAGGTAATGGTCTGGGGGTAGCGCTGCCAGGATGTCAGGGAGGGAGTCGTCGGTAAGCCAGGTCTCAGATAATAAGAGAACATCTGGCCTCTCTGACTTCAGAACGAGACTCAAGACCATGATCTTCAACTGAGACATAGACATGGCATCTCAGCGCCCAGATACCCATAGGGGTAACAGTGCTGCTTCCTACAAATATTGATTGATGGACCACAGCAAGCCTGCCTTGAGCAGCCAATCATCGAGGTATGTGAATGTATGTATTCCTAACCTGCAAAGGTAGTCCACAACCACCTCCACATCATTCATAAACCTCTGAGAAGCCGGGGTGAGGCAGAACAGTAGTACAGCAAACAGGAAATGCTCCAACACCACTATGAACCAAAGGTAGCAGCTGTGGAACTGCAAGTTCGGGCTATGAGAGTATGTGTCCTACGAGTCCAAGGGTCCTTGAATTTTTGCACTTTAAATTGATTCATCCTGTCCCCTTAAATCCAGAAGGGAGAGACCCTCGGCCATAATGAGCATCTTGTATGCATCCTTCTATTAGAAGACATCAGGGGGCAAGACCTAAAATCAGCCTACGTTTGCTATCTTTCTAGGGCACCCAGAAATAGTGTGAGTAACACCTCTAACCTTCTCCAGGACCCTGTGCCAAAAAACTTGCAGAAGAATAGTAGCATGATCTTCTTAGCTCTGACTGACAATGGGGGCAAGTCAGAGAGGGTAGATGTGAAGGGGTGGGCCAAAACCCTCTGAACAATTGTAGCATCCTCTGAAGTTATAGGTTCTGCATTAGATTTTCATAGATAGTCAACTTTAGAACAATGCACCACATGTGGGGGGCGCAGAATACTTTTCATAGATGGACCATCCCTTGAAATATCAAACAGGGCGTCAGTGTCCATCTATTCTTAAGGTGAGTCCTGACAGAGGCTAATTTTTTATTGAAAATAAATTGATGAACCCCTAAGCAACTTTGAATGCAACTTCCAAGATGGCCGGCGGACTGGAGGCCTGAATGGGAGCCCCCGGGCTGCGGTATCAATTCTTTGAAATATACCTCCCTGACCTGCCCCCCACCGCTGTCACTGACACCATACTGAATCCGGAGACCCTGCTCACTTCATCGGTTGCTTCGGTTGCGCACTTGAGCAATGACTGACCCCTCCACTGTCGTACGAGCTCTGGTCTCTATCATCAGAAGAGCCTCTTTCAACTGCTCTCTCTCTCCGGAGCCGGGACGGGGTGTTATTTGAGCTGCCCGGACTAGCAAGGAGCAGATTGTGCGAACTCCATTGAGCCCGGAAAGAAGGAGACACTGAAGTCAACAAATCCCTCTTACCAAGGCATAATTTCGAGCCCAAAAGTACAGTTTTTGATCATTGCTTCGGCTCCAATATGGCCAACGCTCCCAATCACAGCGCTGTGAGCTTTTTTTGTTCTCCTCACTGTACTGCTGATTCTTGCTGAAGAAAGCAATTTGTGATTCTATGATCAAGGTACCCTTTTGGCTTTACCTTCTCTGCGCTATTTTTCTCCTCTCGCGGCGACCGCTCCGGAGATACTGATGGTAACTGCCTGACTTTAAAATGGTGGGCAAAATTTCCCTCGATCCGCATCTACCTTCTTCTTGCCGGAATATTTGCTTTCCGTGTTATTGCGGACCCCAAAGTTTGACAGCGCTCTCTTCACTCTGTGACCCACTTTAATCTGCTCTCTCCCATTTTAGTCTGCGAGTGTAACTGCTTTTGAATAAGCTATGATCAAAATGGTTCCCAACACATGCTAATGTACTGGTCTCTACCTGCTACCGTCAACATTTGCTGCATTGGGGCAGCAGTCTCCCAGGTTTCTGTACCTGTAACCAAGTCCTCAATTCCCCCTACTGCAGTGAGCGTCTTTCTCTACCAGCCCAACTGTCCCTAAGATGGCCGCCATGAGTGGGCCCTTCGCCAAAGCTCCCCTTCTCCCCTTGTTCGGGAGGGATACAGCATCTGTGCTCTGGAGTTTCAGAGACCCCTCTGAGATAGACCACAGTGACAAGGGAGTCACAAACAGCAGAGGATTGGGAATGATCATACTACCGCTCGGAGCCCAACTCCGCACTCCGTGTCTGGCGCTCATGATGGAACTTTTTGATGATGCCCCCCTAGGCGGAATCTAGAAGCTTTTTGATGTATTGCGGTGCCCAAGTAACCTTTGGCCGATGACCAGTGGAGCTGTCCTATGTAGCTGTAGAGGAGTTTGACTCTGGTTCACCCCTCTGCCGTCATCCTCCCGGCCGGACGAGGGACACTGTTTTTCCTCGTCTCCCCGTTGTATTTAATAACCCCTCCCTCCTATGTTTATGCTATGCTTTTGTAACTCATGTAACTGTGCTCAGGCAACTGATGTAACTTTGTGACTATGTCCTTCCTCAAGTAAAGTGCTCTGATACCTTCGGATCTAGCCAGCGCTATATAAAACTTTTCAAATAAAATAAAAAAGTTAGCAGTATCAAATCCGAATGGCACCATCTGATGTTAAAAAAGGGAGAGCATGTATCAAATGTAGGCAATAATTTTGCCAGCTAGGCTTATATTGAAAGCTGAGAAAAAAAGTGTCCTCTCTCTTTAAGACTCCCAGAGCTTACCTACCCATATTACATTCTACTAGAGTTCCCTCACAGACTCAGTTAATTTTCTTCCAGCTCATGTGAGTAGGTTCCCAGAGCATGTGAGGTTTTGCACCTCTGTTTTTTTGCCTAAACACTGCAATCAAATTTTGTTTTTTCACTTTCGCATGACATTTTCAAAATAGTCAAGAGAAGTGGTTTTCTTTGCTTTTTCTGACCCGATATTTCTTCAGAAATTTTCTCATTTGAAAGTGCCTCTCCTTTTGGAGGCAGAGGGCTGTCTTTGACACTCACAATGTCTATGTGGTGTGCTTAACAGCAACGTATGTAGACTGAGAATGTGACATCTTGTAGGAAAATAAATGTCCCAGAGCACCCTGATGGACCGAGAGGGTATAAGGTTCAGAGACATGGTGCAGGATATGACAGCAGAGGAAGAAAAGAAAAAGAAAGGGAGGCTGAAAAAGTCATCCTCTCAAGCATCCTCTGAAAGACAGTATGCTCCTTAACAGTGCTCATACTAGGAGTTCCAAAATAAAAGGAGATTGTCTGGGAAGTAATACCTCAACAGCATTATTTCCACATTGTTTGAAATCAGCATTTGAGGTAGTGAAAGAAACATCAAGAGCATATGCTCCAGTCTGCTCTCCGACGAAGGCGGGTTAGAGGTCTACCTCCCATTGACATCATAGAGAGCATGAACTAAGACTCGAAGCCCACCGATCGATATCGACAAAAGTACCATATTTATCTGTCTAAACTTATTTTCTGATCGACATTGGTAGGACTTGCCACAACACTGAAGACAAAACCAGAATATAACTTATCGCATTCCTCAACTTCAATGAGGACACAATACAGGACACCATCAAGATCCCCATTGCTAATGACACCTAAAATATCAAGGCGGTCACCTTCATCTACAATGTCAATGCCTATGACTTTGGCTCCATTGCAGTAATATGGGTCACTTGCATCAACATTTCCACTACATCTGCCAAAGCTGTCATCACTTCATTAACTTGGCATGTCTCCTAACTTGACACAACATTTTTCAACCACTGCACCGGCTCCAAAAAAGAGATTTTAATGCCTTTAAAGCCTCCTCAAGCTATGCGCCATCCTATCATTCTAGATGTGCACCCATTACCTTTCAGACCACAATGACCAACAATCCATTTTGAGAACCCAGCACAGGAGCTCATCTGGAACATTTTGTGGTTCAGGGGCAATGGACCCTCCAGGAATCCTCGTACCACATAAATTATCTGGAACTGAGAGCAGTCCACCTATCGCTTAAGGCTTTTCTTCCATCTTTGAAGAAGAAATCAATAATCCAGATTCAAATAGCCAATACCACCACCATGCACTACCTGACAAGGCAAGGATATTCGAAATTGAGACTTTCCATGGATGTGCAAACAAGTCAGTCCTGGACAGGAAACTGATGCTAAAAGAATTGCACATGACAGGTACCTGACCTTCTGCAGATGTTCATAATGCCACACAAACCTGCTTAGCAAGCCAGGTCTGCTGAACAGATAAAAATTCAACAGACTTCTTGAAGTAAGATGACAAGATAATTTTAATCTTCCATCAGAATATATTGAGATCTCAAAATGAGCAAAACTTCTCTTTATAGAATGTTATTCAGAAGAATGTAAAAGATTCTGCATATGTTGTCAGAATAATGGACATAATCCAATCACTTGTCAAGAGGACATTATTTTACCTGCTTAATTTAGCCCACAAGCTTCAATTCATGTTCATTAAAGTCTATCTGGCAACTATTAAAGCCTACAGAAAATCTCCAAAGCAATTGTATTTTTTTAAATGCCAGTTATAGATTTTTTGAAGAAGGACTCAGTGTTTTCTCCTATTAGATCTCCTTCTCCACGTTGGAAATTGAACATTATTCTGTCAAAACTGATGGACTCTCCTTTTGAGCAAATACACAAGCCTTCATTACAGCATCTCTCCTGGAAAATATTGTTCCTAGTTCTGCCTTCTTTGCTCAGAGAGTGAACAAGTTGCAAGCTTGTCTGGCTATAGAGCCTTGCACAGTGGCCAAAAGTCGTTTCTGACTTTTACATTGATTAAACTGTTACCACTTTCTTTCCCAATCCATCCATGGCAGCCGAACGTGCCCTCGCTAACTAGACATAAGAAGGGTACTTCTCTACTATCTCGACAAAACAAAGGACCTGAGAAAAACAAAACAACTATTTGTTAATTATGGCTGAATCATGTTGGGTCTAGCCACATCCAAGCTACGTACTGCTAGATGGATAGCCTCTTCATGCTTTCAAAGGGCGCACACGCCTCTTCCAGGGAACCCTAGGCTCTCTCTTCCAGAGGGAAGCTAGTTACCACAGCTTGGAATATAAATACAGAAAAAGATCTGACTCTGGCAGGCAACTGCTAATATATGCATCATGGGGAGGGGAACCCCTGGACTCTTAAAGCGATTTATTGCTTTTTCCGCCGCTTTCAATGTAAAGCTGCCAGGTTGCATTTTTTCCTACATTTTATACATTCTCCCCTTTCATGCACATCAGATGCTGCAATGCAGGCTTGAAACTGCTCCATAGTGGTTCATCAGTTTATTTACAGAAAAAATGAAGTCTCTGATAGACAGTCGCAGGGTACTTCTCATCATAAAAACAAATACACACTGACACCCTATGTGATCTTTCAATGGACGATACATTTATGAAAAGTGTTCCACAGTCCATGCATACTGAGGGGAATTATTTTAATGTTTACAATTTCAATGAAGGCTCCTATGATACAGAGTTAGATGTATAAGTCTTTCTATAGCCGTGTAGAAAAAAATCAAATCCTGCCCCCTACTGATTGCGAATTCCTCTGGAAGGGGAAAATCAAAAGGGTTTGCAGAAGGTGAGGAGGCGTATGAAGGTTACTATCCGCGGTGCTGGCTGCGATCTCAGCTACCACCACGTCCTCTGAAGCCACAAAAACTCTCTGCTGGCTGCTGCATAGGTGTGAGGATTGCTGTTGGTGATACGCTGTGCCGTGGTAGTACCTTCTAAATTTCCTATATGGTTACTAAACTACCAGGCTGATGATAGTAAGCTGAGCGAGCTGCGGCGTAACTTTCTTTAAAATGCTCTAGAGGCGAGTCAGCCTTTTCTCCAAATAGTCTGGAGCCATCAAAGGGCATGTCCATTAGTGATGTCTGTACATTGCAGGAGAAACCTGTGGCAAGCAAATCCAGGCATGCTGCCTGACCACAACACGGGTGCTCAGGCGCGCAACGCCCCTTTGGGCTCAAAGGGCTTCAGACTGCTGTAGGCTGGCTGTCTAGTCTGTCCGTCTTATCGCAGCCGCACCCGAGTACTTCACAGGTCTTTAAAATACCATTTACTTGTTAACGAGGCTTTGTTGTTTTTTCACACCTTCTTAAAGCCCCTGCATCTCCACTCTGACTATTGCTGGAAGAATTAGCTCCCCCCCCCCCCAGAAATTTTCATTCGCCCCCTCATCAAAACATATTTTGCATTATTTTGTTTTTCCCAAATTGTTTGGACATTTCTGAATTTGTCAAGGACGGCCACCAGCTTCCGACTAGCCATGCCCCAAAGGCATATGTTTTACGTTTATCGGACCAGGAAACATACCGCATTTAGCGACTGTGGTGTCAATCTGGCAGAAGGAAATACTCTTTTACCAAATGTATCAATGCACATTAACTCCTTATCTGTTGGCACAGAAGGGAACACATTGGGTTGACTTTGCTCAATGACACTTGGACCACTAGACTCTCCGTGGTGAGATGCTGGACAATAAGGGCCAGGCATCCTGAGGCTGACCTGTGCTGCCTAGCTGTTGGACTGGGAGAGCCAAACATAGCTTCTCCCATGATGGCATCAAGTTGATTGCTTCTCTTTAAATGACATACAGGGCTCTAATGTAGCTGGTAGTGCTGGCAATAAGTTGAGTTTTGTCTCAATTATTGGGAGCTGAAAATTAAGTACTTCCTGCTGCTCTGAGAACAACTGTGCACATGGCACTTTCCTCCATGGGTGGTCCTGCTGGACATTCTAATTCTGCCTCAGGAGAAGTGTCTAGACCCCTAGCATGTTGCACACCTAGGTGCAATCAAGAGTCAGTATAGTGAGGGGTAGGTTGGCTGTCCATCTCCTCATTGTTATGTGCCACGTTTTAAAGTCCTGGACAGCATCTGACTATAGCGTGACATGGGCAGAGTGAGTACTGACATCCGCTCCGGATCACAAGCCGGTGTCCAGACCAGATCTAGAATGCTGGAGTGGGCGCTGGTGTGGCCGGTGGAGCTGGCGAGGAGTCTGGAGAAGGCCCAACAGAGGCAAAAGGTGCTTGGAGAAGACCTGCCCTTGGCAGTGTGACTAGGGGTTCCCGCTGCTGTATTGGGCCAAAAGGTGCTTCAGAGGCAGCCGGCATTGTATTGATAAACTGCAGGCTTTGAAGACCTCTATCTGCTGCTGGGTCGAATATGGCCCGGGGAACTGGGGGTGCGCAGTGACCAGCCTCGGGTTGTGCTCAGAGTCTGATGAAGCATTGAGTCTGACTCGTGGTGGAGTGTTGACTCACTAGCTTTACACCTTCATGGGAGTGGCAGGAGGGAGGCAACCCCCCCTGAACCGTTTTTGCACTTCTGGGGGAACTTAGATTTCGACTCACACAGCAACTTGGAACAAGAGCATGACTCGGCGCAGAAACCACCCAGGACTTGGAGAAGGAACAGACCAGTGACTCCGAGCTCGAGTGAGCTCGCTGATTCAAGCACAACCATTTCTTTAGTTCTGCAACGTCGAGTTTTGCTTCATGCTCACCCTTGGGTGCATTTGTTGCACAACTTTGAGTCATGACTGGAAGGAGAAGTGTGGCTCAATGGTTAGAGCGGCAGACCCTGATGCAGAAGTCTGGCCCGGACCAGGGTTCAATTCCTGCCTCGGCGGGTCTTGGGATCAATTTCACCGGACCTGTTAATTCTCGCCTCGGTGCCTATTCTAATCATGGGTTACTGCCCTAAGTTGGCTGCAATCATTTCTGAGTAACCGTACCCAAGCAGTCCATATGGGACAATTCCATTCTAAACCCAGCCCCATCAGTTGTAGGGTCCCTCAAGGGGCCTCATTAAGCCCCACCCTTTTCAATGGCTATATGTCATCTTTAGCTGAAATTGGCAGGAAGTGGGGCATTGGCATCTGCTCCTATGCGGATGATACGCTACTGATTGTGGCCTTGGACGAAAAACCAGACATCATTAAATCTAAATTGCATAACTGTTTTTCTGAAATGGCACAGTGGATGCACACACATTGCCTGAAGATGAATGCCGGCAAATCCGAAATCCTTCTGTTTGGTGGCGCCAAACGTGTGTGGGACGCTACTTGGTGGCCACCCACTTTAGGTACGGCCCCCACCCCGAAAAAATATGCCAAAAACCTGGGCGTCATTATGGATGACGCCCTGTCCATGAAGGATCATGTGCAATCCTTCTGCGGTAAAGGCTTCGCCATCCTGAAGCTACTTGCCAGACTATTCCCATGGATACCACTGGACTGCAGACGCTCCGTTACACAAGCCTTGCTGGTCAGTCTTTTGGACTATGGCAACACCTTATTTGTAGGTATGCACGAGCATTTATTCACACGCCTACAAGTACTGCAGAATGCTGCGGCTAAACTTATCTGCAATAAAGGAAAGCTTGAGTCCGCCTCGGGGTGCCTGAAGAAACTGCACTGGATGCCGATGCGCCAAAGGGCAGTCTTCAAACTGCTTGGTCATGCTCATAGAGCTCTCCATAAGACAGGCCCTACTATACTCCAGGAGAAGATTGAATTTTACGTCCCCACAAGAAATCTACGATCACTCCAATCAGCCCTTGCTAGAACAAAACGGATACACAAAGTAAGGACAGGTGGTCGCTCATTCTCCTATCTAGCAGCAAAAAAATGGAATGAGCTTCCTCAAGATCTAAGACACACCACCAACTATCTCCAGTTCCCTAATGCCTCGTCTCAGTGTTAGTTCTGTAGAATCATCAGCTCTGGTATAAGCGCCTTGATATCTCTCGGGATGAGTGTTGCGCTCTGCAAATACCGCAAATAATAAATAGGTCCCACTCTGTAACTCTGGGCAATAGCTTGCTTAATCTCCACAATGGCCTCAACAACACTAGGATGCCTGGCTTCACCTTGGGGGTTCCCTGGAGTGGGCACTTCACAGGGAAAGGCCAGGAAGGGTTCCTCAGCGGTATTCGTACAAGCACGGAGATGCCTCCGGGTAGTCGTGCGCTATACAAGTACCTTTACATTTACATTTACATTACCAGTCACCAAAGTCAACATCATGTGAATCTGTAACTGTGGCGTCTGCTTCTTGCTTCACAGCCTTGCTTAAAGCCTGCAATCTTCTATGAGGGAAATTTCCCTTGGCACACTGACAAAGTCTGGAATTTTGAGTTAGTACAACTGACAAAGTAAGGATCAAAGCTCAGGATCGGCGTCAAAGGGCGTAGAAAAAAAGAAACTTCAATCCGTGCCCAGCAGTGGCACCCTATGTGGCTCCATGCCGTCACTTCCGCAGAGGTGCCAGACTGTCGTGGGGTATGACCGCCACCTATTGGCTCACAGGAGTAATTGCTGTTAAAAAATCCGGATCTACTTTGGTGCATGGGGATATTCAAAATATGACGAATCTGCTGTTAGGCATATCAATAGAAACCAACCTCAAGTATGGAGTTCATACAAGAAGAGATCTGTTTACATCAACAACTGCATTAGCTTCTCCAGAAAGTGGATCTAACGCAAGCGTTACATTTCTGTTTTTCCTAATAATGTTTAGGGTAGCAGTGCTACTCTTCAGGTTATTGGGTCTTCTGGCATCAAATGTACTTCAGGTGCCAGCGACAAGGACCTGGATGAGATTGTTGCAGTGACCTCTAGGACCACAATGGTTTCAGCATCAGGGGAGTTTGACAGTTTCCAGACCTGTGGTTCGAGGACTTTTTTTGGTGGGCAGATTGAGAAAAAAAAGCTGCCTCCTACTAATGGATCACTGAATCCTTTTTCAAGGATCTGTTAGCGATTTCCATTTATACTGAAAGTAAGGTATTGCTTTGGGTTAAACATTTGGAGCTCAGGGCAATTTTTTGAACCTGATGCACCTTCCTCAGTTTTGAAAATTGCACTGCAGTGAAGTGTAAATAATCATGGTGCTATTGGTTTGATCAGAATGTACAATGTAGCAGTGATGCTCTGGTTTTGAATAGTTACTCGGATAAGTTCAATGTTATCAGTGTATTTAAAGGGGGCAGCAACAGATGAGTAGCTGCACTCAAATCAGCAGTTAAAGTCCACAAACAAGCATGGATCAGGATACCATAAATTAAATATTTGAGAAATAAAGATTACAGCTGGTTGACTTGTTACTGCAGCTATAGAAAGAGTCCTAAGTAATTTTTTAATCTGCATCATTGTACATGCAAACCATCTTCCACTACATGCATAATTCCTGAGCTCCTTGCATCACAAGGGCATGATCTACCAATGGTAGTCCTGAATGTAGAGTCCAAAGCTAAGCATAAAAACCGCATATGCCTAAAGTCACAGATTAGGTGCAGTATCGATTTGTGACACAGCGGACCCTTGACTAGGCACACCAACGAAGCCCAGACAGGTGCCAGATCATAGAAAATGGGCTGATGCTAGTGTATGCACGGGTTCACGCCAATTCCTAGTGCTATCGCAGTGGTGGCTTTTGCTCTAATGAAATGAGCATGCAAACCCGCAGGGGTATTGCTTCTTAGCCAATGCGTTGCAGATTTTGATACAGAGTATGATCCACAGGAAATGGTCTTTTTCTGTACAACCTTTCCCTTCTTCAGTCCGACAACCCCACGAAGAGTTTGTCTGCCACCCTGAACTCTCGTGTGTGGTCAAGGTAGAATGACAGCGCTGTTTTTGCCTCCAGATGGTGGAGCCACTCCTCTTCCTCGGAGGGATGAGGCAGACCATAAAAAGAAGGCAGAGGGATGGTTTGGCCTAAATGAAATGGGGTGACCACTATCAGAAGAAAGAAAGCCTTTGTACAAAGCCCAACTTGTCTGGGTACATGTTCAAATAAGGAGGCTTGGAGGACAAGGTCTGAAGATCACTGACCCTGTGAGCAGGTGTTATCGCCACGAGAAAGATCGTCCTGATACTGAGTAAACCATTGTGTAGAGGCTCAAAGGGAGTGCACATAAGGAAGGTGTAAACAATATTGAGGTCCCACTGGGGCATAGCAAAAGAAGTGGGAGGAATTGTATGGTGCAAGCCTTTCAAAATCTACTTACAATAGTAGATTGGAAAAGTAAATATTGATCAAAGAACTGAAGGAAAGCAGAGATTGCAGAAAGGTATCCCTCAACAGTGCCCAGAGCAGAGCCTTCCTGGGCAAGGGAACGAACAAACGAACACCGGAGAAAGAGGGATAGAAAGAGGTCAATGTGTTTTACAGAACACCATGCTGTGAGAAAGTGCCCTCTTTCAGCATGTTTGCCCCCACTTTTTGCTAAATGGCTGATGTGCTTTGACTGAATGTGCCCTGGGCTCCTGCTAATCAGTTACTTACGGCCTATGTTCTTTCCCTAAAACGGCATTGACGCCTAACCCTAATTGGCATCCCTGGCCACAGGTCAGCCCCTGGTAGATGGTAACACAGGTACCCAGGGCACTGTGACCAGAGAAGTCCCCTAAGGGCTGCAGCACTTATTGTGCCACCCTTAGAGGCCCTGTACTATTACACTCACACACTGCCTTTGCAGGCTGCATGTTTTGGTGTAGAACAAAGTGTAGAGTCGACATGGCACACATCTCTGTGTGCCATGCCTACAACCCACTGCCCTGGTATAGATCAGTCACTCCTCTGGCTGTGTGTACTATACCAGTGGTGAGGGTACGGGTGCATGAGCCCTGTGACCCTACAGTACCCAGGGCCATTCCTGGGCACTGTAAGTGCAGTGCTGCCATTAAGAGTATATGGTGCTGGGAGTTTGTCATTACGAACTTCACAGCACCATAATGGCTACACTGAAAACTGAGAAGTTTGATATCAAACTTCTCAGCACATTAAGCCCACACTGATGCCAGTGTGGGATGTAATGAAAAATGCACACAGAGGGCTTCTTAGAGATTCCCCCTCAAAACTGAGCTACCACTAGTGTCCAGGCTGAGTTGATGCTTTCAGCTGCCACCCCCAGGCATGTTTCTGGACCTCTGGGTCAAGAGCCTGCTGCTCTCTGGGGCCTGAAACAATGCACATCCTGGAACAAGATGCCAAGCCTCCTCCCCCAGGATGGGCAGGGTTCACAAAGGGGAAGTTTCAAGGCTTCTCACCTTTGTGAGCTTCCCCAAGCCACTTGCTGCTTTCAGCAACTGGTCCCCACTGGTTTGACCCCTCACTCTGGATGGGAGACCCGACAGAAAAAACAAGTGAGAAAGAGAGATGTGCCCACCTCTGCCAACTCCACCCCTCAGGTGGGGGAGGCGAGGTGAAGCACAACTCTCAGTCCCGCTATCTTGTAGATGGGGGACTCAGCCAACCAGGGAAAGGTTTATGCCCCACTCCCACTGGAGGATGGCATACTAGGGGGTGTACCCACCCTAGGGAAGGGATCCAGTGGCCCCACCCTTTTTACCTACATGTAACGCCCCTAAATCTAGTATTTGGGTTACCCCTGAACCTTGCTTCCTCAGACTAGAAGAAACTACAAGAAAAGAAGAATAAGGACCGAACAGCCACGTAGAGGCTAACAAGAGGAAGATGCCCACTGACTTGGTCCCAGCCCTACAGGCCTGTTCCCACCTCGAACCTGCTTCTGCAAAATCCTGGTGTGTCCTGTAGCCAGCAACCTCGAAATCCCAGGAGGACCTTCCTGCCTTCAACCCCAAAGACTGTGTCTCCCATGAACACTGGATTTGTTCATCTGCCACCTCTGGCTCCGTCCGGACACCATGAATTTGCACCACTCTGCACCCACTGTCCACGGTCCGAGCTCGAGTGGGCAAACACCGCGGTCCCCCGGCGATCCTGACCTGAGATCTGGCAACCCCTGACTCGCCTCAAGCCTCCAGCCGACGCCTGCAGCCTAAATCCAGAAGGTCCCGCCAACCGCGACCAGGAGCTGGTAAGAGGATCCAACCCTAAAAGGCAACCCTGCACCCAACGCCCCACAGCCTTGTGTGGCCCAACCGCTGGTGCCTAACCAACCCCCAACATCCCAACTTACCTCTCGAAGTGGTGGTCGCACCCAGAAGACCTTTGTCCCTAAGCCTGCAGTGCCTTTGCAAACTGGAGGTTCCCCATTGCAAACAACAGGGCGCCCGAAGTCGAAACAGCATCCTGCACCTGGCCGCCCTAGTGCTGCTGAGGGTGCACCTTGCTTCCTCAGACTAGAAGAAACTACAAGAAAAGAAGAATAAGGACCGAACAGCCATCTAGAAGCTAACAAGAGGAAGATGCCCACTGACTTGTCCCCAGCCCTACCAGTCTGTTCCCACCTCGAACCTCCTCCTGCGAAATCCCGGTGTGTCCTGTAGCCAGCAACCTCAAAATCCCCGGAGGACCTGCCTGCCTTCTACCACAAAGACTGTGTCTCCCATGAACACTGGATTTGTTCATCTGCCACCTCTGGCTCCGGCCGGACACCGTGAATTTGCACCACTCTGCACCCGCCGTCCACGGCCCGAGCTCGAGTGGGCAAACACCGCAAGGAGGTCCCCCGGCGATCCTGACCTGAGATCTGGCGACCCCTGACCTGCCTCCAGCCGACGCCTGCAGCCTAAATCCAGAAGGTCCCGCCAACCGCGACCAGGAGCTGGTAAGAGGATCCAACCCTAAAAGGCAACCCTGCACCCAACGCCCCACAGCCTTGTGTGGCCCAACCGCTGGTGCCTAGCCAACCCCCAACAGCCCAACTTACCTCTTGAGGTGGTGGTCGCACCCAGAAGACCTTTGTCCCCAAGCCAGCAGTGCCTTTGCAAACTGGAGGTTCCCCATTGTAAACAACAGGGCACCCGAAGTCAAAATAGCACCCTTTAACCGGGCCGCCCTAGTGCCGCTGAGGGTGCACCTTTGGTGCTAATTTGTTTCCCCATATGCCCTGAGCTAAAGTTCAGGTGCTTTGCTCCCACACCCAAGTGGCCTGCTCATCAGCAGCCACCAACCGGAGGTCCCATATGCCCCGTTGGATAACATTGGGCATCAGCACTCAACTGCCGCTGAGGGTGTAATAAGAGTGCATCCTTGACCCCGGGGCATCCTTGAGTCAACCCCCAGAAGCTCAACTCCCACTACCAAATACTTACCTCAAAACCAATAACACTATTTTCCTCCATAGGATAACACTACGTTTCTAAGTGTGGAGTTTGAAAGCCTAAAGAAATTCTTTAAAATTGTACTGTTTAACAAAAACACATTTGCTTACCTGTTTACAGGAAATGTCCTAGTGTAGTATCCAGGTATACTACACTGAGTAAGAAAAGTAATCTAAAAAGTAACTTACCTGGTATTTTACTGAAAAGCCTATTCAAGTCTATGTACTGTATTTACAAAGCATTGCATTTCTCTGCAACAATACTGTAAGTCAAAACAAAGTGCATATACTATTTCAATCCATACTGTTTTTCAATTGTGTATTTACTGCAAAGTACTTATCACTTACCTGTGCCCGGCTTTCTTGGTTCTAGGAAATAAAATAACTTAAGGAATATTTTTTATACAAAAACAATTGGTCTGAAGTTCAGTCTTTGAGTGTGTGAATTCATTTGCTGACTGAGTGTGTACAACAAATGCTTATCAATGTCCTCTGATACTGCCTTACTGCTCTACCACACTATGACAAATAGAGAGTGAGGTGCTATCTAACTTTACCTCTGCCTACCTTTGGGGATCCACTGGACTCTGTGCACACTATACCTCACTTTGGTATAGAATATACAGAGCCAGCTCCCTACACTGCAACTAATTTATTCTAATTGCAGGTGTAAAACATTTGGTAGAGGGACACTTGGCTGCCAAAATAACATAACAAACTTCAGACGGGACGTTGAAAGCGGTCAACTGTCGCTGCTCAATCTCCATGCGGGAAGGCAAAGTGTTGACTGGTTTCAGTAAAGAACCCTCCCCTGCTGCTGCGACAGAAGAGAAAAGTGTCTCTGAGCAAGAGCTGCCTTGGAAACTCCAGCGTGCAGAGCTGCTGACATTATGCATTCTCATCTGTGGCAAACAGATCTAACCAAAGCTCTCCCCACTGCAAAAAGAGGCCTTGTACCACCTCCGGATAGATACGCCATTCGTGATCTGTTAGGCATCATCAACTGAGTTCATTCACATTGGCATTCAGAAATCCCACCGAGTGCTGAACCACCACGGAATGCCCTGACATTCCAGCCATGTCCAGAGATGCAGGGCCTGTTGACAAATGATCCACGGCCCCACCCTACCTTGTTTGTTGCAGTACCGCATGGCGGCTGTGGTGTCATTAAACACCTGCACTAGCCTTCCCTGAATATAGGGTAGAAAGGCTTTCAATGCCAGTTGGAGGCACTCGAAGCTCCAACAAGTTGCTGTGGAGACCGGATTCCACTGGAGACCAGGGTCCTATTATCTCCACTTCTTCCAGCTCACTTTACCACTGGAGTAAAACTAGCCTGGCTGATGAGGGGTGTTACCCCCCAAACCGGTCCCAGGATGCTTGTTGCCGGTCCAGGGAAGACCTGGCTTAGCAGTTCCGGCAGGACTGTTCCCATGAGGCACAGGGTCAGAATTATTTGCATATAGCTGTGTCTGAACTAGGGTAACAAAGTAAGCTAAAGAACGATGATGGATACAACCCAGATCTGTTACTGGGGTGAATGTCTGAAAAATTTCAGCGCTCTGTCCATCATCTCCCTGTGTTTGCTTTGCTCGTCCTAAGTCGGAAGAGTATGCCCAGATGTGAGTCCCTTGCTTACTTTGCCACTGGATTCAAGCTAGCCTGGCTGATGAGGGGTGTTACCCCGAACCAAGTCCCAGGATGCTTGTTTACGGTCCAGGAAAGACCTGGCTTAGCAGTTCAGGCTGGAATGTTCCCATGAGGCACAGATTCAAGACTGATTTGCATATAACTGGGTCTGAACTGGGGTGGTGAAGCATAGCGCTGATTTGCTTTACTTTGCGCCATGGGGTGAGCATGCGGTACAAAAGGGGGTGGTGATGGACAGGGCATCTGAATCAATCAAACACTCACACCCAGTCAAAAGATCTGGGTTTAATCCATCACCGTTCTTTAGCCCACTCTGCCACCCCAGTTCAGACATGGCTATATGCAAATCAGTCTGACCCTGTGCCTCATGGGAACAGTTCAGCCCGAACTGCCAAGCCATGTCTTCCCTGGACTGGAAACATGGGCATTTCCATGCAACCACCCAAGGTTCCTCACGCTAAGCCCAATTTACTAAACACAGTAGATTGGGGTTAGCAAGAGAAAACTGTGCCCTTTTAAATTATGCGCAAGAAAGAAGAAATGCTTTCATTTTTCCTTCCTGTTCCAACTTTGCATGTGTGCTGCACTGTGAAGCATGCATACAAAGTGCAAAAAGCTTTCCCTTGTGTCTAGGAATTGAATTTTGTACAGGAAGGGTATCCTTCCTGTACAAAGCCTATGCTGGAGTCACACACACACACACCCTAGCACTATGGCGTTAAGTTGTGTGGATGGTGCATGGCAGCTGTAATCAGCACCAGCGAAAGGGGAGGAGAGAGCCATATCTTTGAAAATATGGCACTCTCCTGCTCTCTCCCTGTCCCGCAACGCAGCACAGCCTCGCAGGGAACTGCACTGCGAACATTTTTCATAAATCTCCCCCATGGTGTTCCCAGACCACACTGCCAGGCTGTTGGAAGAAAACATCTTCTTACCAAGATTATCCAGCCTTTTAGATTCCCTTGCCAGGGTTGTGGTAGAAAATGCAGCAAGATTTTCCTGGGAGGTGGGGGCTTGGACCACCAAGCTCTCCGGGGTTTGGTGTTGGGTGAGAAGATTTGGGTCCTCATGAGCGGGGCGATGGCAGCAGGCAATTGTCCTGTTCACAGGAGTCCCTGTGTTAGGCTTGGACCAAGCCCCAAGCAGGACATCAGTAAGTGCCTCATTGAATGGGATAAGCGGTTCAGATAGGATTACTCCCGGCAGAAGCGCTTCTGTCAAGACGTTACTCTTCACTGCCACCGAGGGCAGGCTAAGGTCCAGGACCTTAGCCTGCCACCATTGCGAAGGAAGCTCCATCCTCCTCAGCCAAGGTATGGCGAGAAAGCATACCATTATCTGGAGAAGTATCAAGTCCACTGGCTTCACCCAGATCTTCACATCAGTCAAAATTCTGTTCTTGGTAAGGCTGGTATTCTTGAGGGTCCAGCGACTTTCCTAATCCTTCCAGAGTCCAAGCCTGTTCAAAGTTGGGTATGAGGATGGTAATGGTGCTGGTGGATGTGGGAGCATCAGCTTTTGGAATCTGCATCAGGGAAGGTTAAGGTGGGACGACCAGTGCCAATCCAGATCTATCTGTGGATCCTGACTGGCACCAGAGCCGCCAGCATGGATCCAGTAAGGGCCCTTCCTGAACCCCTGGGGCCCGAAGGCGCACCCAGAGATGAGGTGCATGGCTTCATAGTACTCTCTCAATTGGGCAGGCATTGCTCCAGTTCCAAAGAAACTCGGGCAGCACGGTGCTGACCCATGCACTGGCTGAACAGTGGAGCCAAGTATCGAGTGGCGACGCTCACTCGTCTCCTCAGCCAAATTCTTCTTTTTATTGTGGGAGTTCGACTCACCCGAGAGGCTTGATAACTTTGAATGCAGCAACAATATCGGGCTCCGTGACCACTCCTGGGACCTTCGCCTCGACTGAGACTGTGAACATCGCAACATTGCATGTCGATACCCCATGAGCTTGAGGTAATGCACCCTCAGGGGCTTTGGGTGCATGGCGTGGCAATAGGAGTAGGCCTTCAGGTCATGGAGGCACTAGAGGCATACACGGTGGTGTTCTGTAACCAACATATGTCAGTGACAGGCTCTGCAGAGTTTGAAAATGCCTTTCTGAATGACATCCCTGCTACACCAGGAGGAAAACCTAATAAAAGACTATGACAAAACTTCAAAAAAACCTAGGGAAGGAGGAGGAGCTTCGCGGGCGACCAAGATGGCCGCGTAAGCTCGGAGCTCCGTGGACCGTCCGATCCACCGCAATCATCCTGCTTGAAATCCTGACCCACGTTGGTGGAACTGTAATGCTGGTGGCCTACTGAGGCGGGGACTGCAATCGGCTTCCAAATCGGTGGCTCCTGAGCAAAGTTACGTCGAGCTGAACTCCGCTCCGTGACGGTGCCATTGTCCCTCCGGACTTCGTCACTTCGCCACTTCGCATGATCGGACTGCGTGGTGCCCGCCTGCCGCCTCCTTGGTGAAGACACTGCGTTCCTGTCTTGCCCTCGTCGACCTGGTCGAGACTTCTTGATCCGTCTGCCTCTCGGCTGTGGACCCAGACCTGCTGCCGCTCTGCCTTTGTTCTCCCGTACCCATCATGGCGGGCAGAGGCGATCCGGACAGAGCATCGAATAAAGGTGGTCGGGGCAAATCGCAAACACAGAACAATCGCATGGAGCGATATGTAAACCTCAAGTCACCACCTACATCTGGGGCCGTCTCTAAAGGGACCCCATCGACTAGCCCGCCGGATGGCTCGGATCCTACCCTCATGGACATCATGGGTGCCATTACTAGCCTCCGTGCCGACGTACAGCAGCAGCACGAGACTCTGTCCCATAAAGTGGACTCCATGGCTATTGACGTTACCCTTATCAGGGCCGACTTGGGCAAGACCAACGAGCGTGTGAAAACTCTTGATATTAAGACCGCCAGTCTGACCACGGATGTCTCCGAACTGCAGACTGAGGTTCGCAATCTGCGGTCGACTACTGATCTGTTCTCAAAGCGGCTGGAGGACTTTGAGGGGCGAGCCAGGCGGCAGAACGTCCGCATAGTAGGGGTACCGGAAGGGTCCGAGAATGGCGCAGCGGACCTGTTTGTGGAGGACTTGGTCAAGACTCATTTGGCGCCCTCTGGACTGAGTAATTTCTTCTCAGTGGAACGAGCCCACCGTGTACCAGGGGGCCCACCTAAAACGGGAGCGACACCGCGACCGATCGTGGCGCGCCTCCTCAATTTCAGAGACCGAGATGCGATCCTCCAAGCATCCAGATCGCATGGGCCGCTCCACTACCAAAATGCGGAGGTGCACTTCTACCCGGACTTTACCAGGCTGGTACAGCGTCAACGGTTGAGCTACGCGGGGGTGAAAAGACGCCTCAGAGACATGGGGCTCAAGTACTCCATGCAATTTCCTGCGAAGCTCCGCGTTGAATACAAGGGACGTGCCTTCTTTTTTGTCTATCCTGAGAACGTCAGCGAGTGGCTGGACACTGTTTCGCCTGCGCGTGATGAGCAAGTAGATGATGTTGGGGGCGTCTCGGGCGGAGCGGAGCGGCAAGAATGAAATGGGAGCTGATGCTACCCCTGCCTCGAATGACCGCCGGACTGGTGCTATTGTTGCTTATTATTCTCTCCTTATTTCCATGGTGGGTGGCGGGACGATTTCACGGGGATTCCTCACTCCTCTGGGTCTTCTGTAGAGTAGTTAATGGGGCGACAGGCACACTGCTGGTTGGGGGGGCTTTTTAGTCTAATGCAGGGGTGCAGGGTGGGGGGTTTGTTGGGCACGTTTATGGTTTGTGTTGTTTTCCTTTCTCTTTCTCTAGTGTGGCAATGGGACAATGTTGCTTCTGAAGTGTTTCTGATGCGGGTGTCTCTGGGCTCTGGGTGGGGCGGGCAGTGGAGGGATGAGGGGTAGGATGTTAAGAATTCTCAGTTGGAATGTTAACGGGTTGGGTGATCGGATCAAGAGAGGGGTGGTGATACAACTGATTAAACGGCATATGCCAGATGTTGTCCTTCTTCAGGAGACACACTTGGTGGGCAACGCTTGCAAAGCTCTGAACCGTAAGGGTTATAAAATGGTGGCACATTCGGGGTTCTCTTCCGGCTCCCGGGGGGCGGGCATACTTGTGCGCGCGTCCCTTCCCCTAGAGATAGATACCACCTTGATTGACGATAGGGGGCGGTACGCCGCCGTAGCTGGTAGATGGGAAGGGCGTTCCCTCACGTTGTTTTCTGTGTACGTCCCCCCAGGGCTCCAGTCTAGTACTTTTCATGAGCTTGGTGGTGCCATCTTGTCTATGCCGGCTGGTCGTTTGATAGTGGGAGGTGACTTTAATTCCGTTTGCTCCGGTCTACTTGATCGCCAACCGCCTCGCGACCTACGTGGCCCGCAGCTGTGGCTGCCGTCCTTCCTTGAGTCTATTGGGCTGGTGGACGGGTGGCGACTTTTACATCCCACGCTCCGCCAATTTTCCTTCCTATCGGGTGCACACGGGAGCCTTTCGCGCATAGACTATGTTCTCACATTGGCTTCGGACGCACTTGCCGTTTCCGAAGCCCGCTTTCTTGCGCGGGGCATATCCGATCACTCCCCTTTGTGGGTCTCCTTTGATTTTGGAGTGACTCTGTTGGAACGTCCGGCAGTGATCAACCCATGGTATTTCCGGGATTTCAAGACCCGCTCCCTCCTGGCCAAAGCCATTGATCTTTACTTCTCCGAGAACGTGGGCTCGGTGAGGTCGGCCGTTACACTCTGGGAGGCCTTTAAGACGGTGCTCCGTGGCGAGGCCCAGGCGCTCATCGCTGAGACCCGTCGAACTAGAGACTCTGACATGCTGACTATCGAGCAGGAAGTACTGCGCCTCGAGGCCCAATTGGGACCCGAGCCTGACCCCTCTGTCCTCCATACTCTCTCGCTGAAACAGGCGGAGTACCACGCCCTGGCTACTAATGCCGCTCTCATCCTGGCCAAGGAACAGCGAGGCCGTATTTACAATGTGGGCGATAAGGCTGGGAAGTTGTTGGCTTGGCTCGACAGGAGGGAAATGGCCAGTCGTGTGGTGCCCGAGCTCGTTGGAGACGACGGAGTGGTCCTTACGGACCCTAGCGCCATTGTTGACTCGTTCGCTGGCTACTTTCAGGGGGTCTATGAGTCTGCCTCTGACTTTTCGGAGGCGGACTCGTCGGCCTTCCTCTCCGACATTGACCTGCCCAGTCTTTCCGAGGAGGAGAGAGAGGACTTGGATAGAGACATCTCTGCTGAAGAGATTGACCTTGCGATCCGCTCCCTAAGGACCGGGAAGGCCTCCGGGCCTAACGGTATACCGGTGGAACTGTACAAAATCCGTTCGGACGCGGTCTCCCCTCACCTCCGTAAAATGTTCTTGGAGTCCTTTGAGAGAGGCTCTCTCCCCCTGGATCAACGACTAGCTACCATCGTGGTCATCCACAAGGAGGGTAAGCCGCGGGACGTTTGTCGCTCGTACCGTCCTATTTCTCTCCTTAACGTGGAACCCAAGGTCCTCGCCAAGTTGCTGGCTAATCGCTTGGTTGGAGTTATCAGCGATCTCGTACACCCCGACCAGTCTGGTTTCATCCCCCACCGAAACACTGCCCTTAACTTGCGACGCCTCCATGGTGTCATGGCCAGGGCCCACACTCTCGAGGAGCCGGCTGTCCTAGCGTCCCTGGATGCCACTATGGCCTTCGACTCGCTCGAATGGCCGTACCTGTGGGCAGTGCTGACCAAACTCGGGTTTGGACCTGTCTTTGTGAGCTGGGTGAAGCTCTTGTATGCGGACCCGATGGCCAATGTCACGGTCAACGGTCGCCTTTCGGCGCCATTCCCCCTTCGTCGAGGTACCAGACAGGGCTGCCCCCTGTCCCCCCTCTTGTTTGCCTTGGCCCTTGAACCACTTGCGGCACTATTGCGTGTGCATCCTGACTTGCGAGGCATTACATGGGCCCCTGGCTTTGAAGACAGGGTCTCCCTTTACGCCGACGATATACTGCTTAACCTGACTTCCCCCTGCAGATCC
Source organism: Lissotriton vulgaris (assembly GCF_964263255.1). Lineage (NCBI taxonomy): Eukaryota > Metazoa > Chordata > Amphibia > Caudata > Salamandridae > Lissotriton > Lissotriton vulgaris. The sequence goes on from NC_141696.1 coordinate 227,741,287, forward strand.
CTCATCGTGGCCTGTGAAGTCATCAGACTTTTTGGGCGATACTCTGGCCTGATTATCAACTGGGCCAAGTCCTCTCTTTATGTCCTCAAGGGGGATACTCCGCGTCTTCCCAGAGGCTGCGGTATCCAGATTGCCACGCGCGGTTTCAAATACCTGGGCATTTACATCTCTGGAAATCCCAAGTTGAGACATGACAACAACCTGCTTCCTCCTCTGCAGCGGTTGCGGCGTGACGTGGACAGTTGGCGTAAACTGCCGCTCTCCCTCCTTGGCCGCGCCGCTCTTTTCAAGATGATGGCCCTGCCCAGATTCCTGTACGCACTCCAAAACGCCCAAGACGCTGTCCCGGCCCGCTATTTTCGTGACCTCGAAGGCCTTCTCCGTACCCTCCTCTGGGAGGGTCGCCCCCGCGTTGCCTTTCACAAACTCACGCTCCCCTGGTATGATGGGGGCATCGCCCTCCCGGACGTACGCCGTTACTATTGGTCCTCGCAGTTAGCTGCCCTGAACCATGGTTTCTATGGCCCAGTGGCGAGCCCCGGTTATGCCATGGATAGGTGGCTGATGGGCGATGGCAATTATTATCGGGCCCTATACTCGAAGTCCTTCGACCGACGGTTGACGGGCCCCACCCGCACGGCGGTCCGCACCTGGCGAGCGATTACTAAGGCACAAGGGTGGCAGGGCAGACTCACGAAGTTCACTCCCCTCTTTGATTCCGACATCCTGGGTAGACTGTAGCACACCAAGGGATTTGATAGGTGGGACCTTATCGGCATCAGCAGGGTTGATGATATGCTCTCTAAGGGCTTGATTAAGACCTTCCCCCAGTTGCAAGCTGAGTACCAGCTGGGCGCGACGGAGTTTTTCCGCTACGCTCAGCTGCGACATGCGCTGCTTTCGGCCTCTCCGCCGGACGGCGTCATTCCCGAAAGTTCCCCACTGGAAGACAGGATCCTAGATGGGCACATGCCGGACAGCGCAATCTCACTCTCCTATAAAAAATTGATCAATGCACGCACGGACCTCCTCCTTAGTTTGAGAGACCAGTGGGTAGCAGATGGCCTTGAGTTGGACGATGAGGATTGGCAGAGCGCGGTTTCCTCTCCTAAGGAGGTTGCCATTTCTTCCCGTCTTCGCCTCGTACAATTTAAGGTCTTGCACCGGGTGTATATGACAGGGCCCCGATTGATGCGCATGGGTTTCTCGCCTGACGGTCTCTGTCGCAGAGGCTGTGGGGCTCCTGCCACTTTTCTACACATCCTCTGGGACTGCCCGGTGATCGCCTCCTACTGGAGAAGGGTACACCGCGTTATGGAGGAGGTGACTGGCGTGGCTGCCCAGGCGGAGGCCCGTCGATGCCTTTTGAACATATGGGAGCTTTCTGACCACAACGTTGCACGGACTAGGTGGGTTACCCTTGGGAACATGGTAGCTAAGAGGGACATAGCCCAGAGATGGGGTGCGGCCGAGGCCCCCCTGCTGGTTCAGTGGAAGGCCAACATGGACTGGTGCATGTTCAGGTAGAAGACAGTCTATGTGGCTAGAGGGAGACCTCGAACTTGGACTAAAATTTGGGGAGCATGGAATGAATACAGGGGGGATGTGTGCTTACCGCCTGAACCAATCAGTCAAAATGACAATGTTTCTCCCTAACCTGTGACGCCAACTGAGCTCTACTGTATTGTATTCTCCTGATACCTTCCCCCTCCCGCCTCTTTCCCCATCCTGCTACCTATCCTCGATACGTGTTTCCCTGCCTCATACCCTGCCCATCCCTGACACCCAGCGTCGCATTACTCACACTGGCACTTTCGCGCCCGCGGGCGCTTGTTGTTGTGTTTATATCATGTAAAATTAACCTTCGACGATTATGTCTCAATTGTTTGACACTATTCTTCTCCTTTCTTATTGCTGCCTTGCCTCCGGGATGTCAGGCTGAATAGCTGTGTGTTCTGACTTCAATAAAGGTTTTCAAAAATTTAAAAAAAAAAAAAAAAAACCTAGGGAAGATGGCGAGCAGGTAAGACGCGCTCTGCTTCGTCTCCCCGCTCCCGAGCGCCAAACCCCACATATGTGTTTAACTCCCCTTAAAAGCACAGAGACGCAGGAAGAAAACACCCCCAGCCCGATCGCAGCTTTGAATCGGTGCGTAATTTGGCTGGAGGCCGGAGAGATCAACTAATCTCCACGCAGCGGACTACGACCCAGCACGCTGGAAATGGCGTCCAGACCCAGCCGCTCTTTCAGAGGTAATTGAGGTGCACTGGGAACATCGCAGGTGCCGGAACTTCAGTCCGGAGCCACTTGGCGGCCACAATACAGTGAATGCCGCTGATCGCGCGACACGCAGGGGAGCATGGGCGGGACAGCGCCCTAGTCCCACACGACGGGCGAGCATAGCCCTTAGCGTGGCATCCCTCCCTGAGCCGTCCTCTCTGCGCTAGTAGCCTATAGGGAGGGCTCACCTGGGGATGGGGGCGTTCCTTGCAGTATAAAGTGGCGCAGCAACTTTGCTCGGCCTCTCGTCCCGCGCCAGGATTCCCTTAGGCTCTGCGCTGATTTGCTCGTCGTGGTCTCGCGGCGAGTTTAGTATCCTGAGTCTCCGGTGAATGTTTGTTTATTTCTGTCCCCGAGCCTGCATGCACGGGGGCTGTGAGCAGCCTTTTGGGGCACTGCCTCCCTGCGGGGCTCGGGAATCAGACAGAAGGGAGAAAGAGTGTTTTGGAACAGCGGGGTATGCGCTGAGGGCGCTACAAGTTGCTCAAAGACTGTAGTGCCTGGCATGCTGGCAGTGTCGGGGGTCAGTTCTGGCGTGTGTATGGTGGCGCGGGTTGGGAACGGTGGTTGGAGCGGGGCCTCTTTCTCTTCCTAGCTCCCGGCACGCCCCTCCCCCTTCTGCGCCTGGTGTAGTTCGGCCACTGCTATCTTATGCCGGAGCGCGGGTGGTATGGACAGTATGGGCAGGCGACGGACTGAGTTTTCTTGTTGCGCTAGGTCTTAGTCTTTAAGACATCTACTCAGCCTCCCCTAGGTTCGGAGGCTGATTTTCTCCGCCTCGAGGCGGGATGAGTTTTGGGCAGTGCTCGCTTACATTTTGTCGTCTTGCTTAGATCATCCCGGACCGTCTCGGGTTTCGTAAGCGTATCAGAATGCACTGCACACTGGAGGGGGGATCTCTCCTGGTTGCAAGCCGCACCCAGACTGGCCGTTTCCGGGTGCGCAGGAACGTTATCATATATATTGTGTTAGTCGTGCGATATCAGCTGCCTGTTGCAGTTGGTGTGCCCCATTTTCTGTTGTCATTTTCTCTCTTACTCTTCCCGCTCCTACTCCTGGCCTCATGCTGAGCGTCGTGCCTCTGGGTCCCTTAGGAGTATTTTCGGGCTTTCTATACAGAGGTTTCTTTGGGGGGCATGAAGTAAGTGTTTGCGTTGCCATGTTTGTTGCAGCTGCCTTCCTGACTCTCTGGTATCGATCTTGCCTAGGCTCTTGCACGATGGTCATCGGTTGTAAACTGCATCTTGGGGCTTTCTGCCTGGGGTTAAGGCATAGTTTTGCAGTAAGGATTGGCCAGTGTTGGTTTCGAGAACGACATCGAGGAATGCTAACTGGGTGTTCGTTAGGTTTACTGATTGATCATGCATGGGCTTACTTTTGGTACGGTAATGCGTTTTCACCACGGGGTGGCACGGTTCCTCAGTAATGGGCTTTCTCCATGCCAGAGCTTGGTTGTGTTCAACATAATGGGCCTGACGGGGAGTGGTGTTAAGGCATCTTTTGGTGCATGAGCAAGGGTCGATAACTAGTCGGGTGCGCTTGGATGGGTTTCTGGTGGGCCTCGATAAAGCCCCCCTTTGTTACGCTGTACACACTAAGTCCTGCTTTGTGAGGTTGGTGGGGGGGCTCTTGGACAGGCACGTGAGGGCTCTGCGCCCATGCTCTCCTCCCGCCTGGGCCCCATCACTTTGTGCCTCAAGATAGTCGCGGTTAGCTCTGGGTCATTGCGTACATTTGGCAGGCCATTGAGGGTGTTGGCCTGATGTGCCGGAGCCCCCATTACGGGGGTCACTAGCAATTTTGAATATGGCGCCCACATGTACGAGGCCCCGCCTCCACTCTCGGGGCCACAAGTGTTTTATATATGGCGTCCATTTTTAAATAATGCCCGCAGTGGACCGGAGGTGTGTTCGGGGTAGCGTGTTGTGATCGCAACTCTATTAACTTTACCTAGAGTGCAGTAGCTGGCCTTGTTTACAGAGGAGTGCTAAATTTTCCCGTATTGCTGTTTATTTACTCACTTAGCTTCCTCTGCTGTTGGCAAGGGATAGGTCGAGCTCGGACTGGCTGATTTCAGTGTGCGTTTCTCAATTTTCGCCTACGCATTGCTGCACATTTTGCGGATCCCTCCCCAATTAGATCGGGTGCGCAAACATATAGGATCTCATGTGCCCGTAATTTCGCCTCCAATGGTTGCATTGCTGGCATGATAGCTCTGAGGGTTCTGGGTTTTGACAAATATAGTGGCACCAGTCTGATCTGCTATAATATCAATTAGGCATTTGATCACCAATTTTATCAGCCAAACAACAAATTTGTCTATGAGCTCATTCGTTTTCCGAGGTTAGATGTGGAATTTGTGGAAAGTCCTAGCCGAATTTTCTGAATCATCAATTATATTCTATAAACTCGGCTTTGCTGCTACTTGTATACCATGTCCCTGCAAGCAGCGATACAGTGGTTCGTTTGAACCGATCGCGCAGTGTAGAATTCTCTCACTGATACAGACAGGGAGTGGAGTTTACTGTGCCCAGCATGAGCTGAGACCTAGACAGGTGGTCACCCATTGTTCAAGGTCGCTTAGGCATATTCGGTTCTCGGGGGCGGCGGGTGGAGAATGCAAGTGATGGTCGTTTCACGAGTTTTGTATGAATTTTGGTACTGTCTGGTTGAGTGACATGACTTAAAAGCCTTTCAGCTTTCTGCGTCATCTCTAGGGCACAATTATCATAAGGTACTACTAGGCGTCGTTGCACTCTTACCTGTACAGGTGGAGGTAGTGTTTACACAATAAACCGTGCGCATTGTGGGGTGGATGCTTATGCATTGGGATGGGACAATCTGAGCGTGCCAACCTTGTGGGCGCAGTAGTCAGAGCGGCTGCAGCTGATAGATCAGAGATAGTCAGGCAGTTTGAAAGAGATGGGTGTGTACAAAAACACAGTTTACAATTGAAAACTTGTGTGTAGGGTGGTGACATTTCAGGCTGATTACTTATCTTTTTGAAAAATGTAGTTGAGCATGCCCACCTGTTTTGCTGGAATTCATTCTGTACTCCACTCTACGACCTCTCGTATGCGATTATTTCAATATCTGTTTTCAGCGCAGGCTCCTCCTCTCATATGCCAAAGGAGGGTAAAAATTGATCCATCTTATTGAGCGTTGTTGGTGAGCAAGAATTACGTCACTGAACGGAGGAAGTCTAATTGGTGTCATGTAGCTTGCGACTCATCAAAAAGTAAAATCATGCCTGCGGTTTCTATTTTATCAAGGGTACCATCAATCGGATGTTGCTTCCTGCCCCTTCACATGACTGCTAACAGTTTGCTGCCTATTGGTGTGATCAATGTAAACACAGTTCTTAGGACTGTCGTATATGATGTTGGCAAATGTTTATTATTGCACACGGTTTTCTGTTCTTTAAAGTGAAATTGCTTCATTTATGGAATTTAGCATGAGTTGCCGAAAAGATCCAAGTATGACCTGCACTTTCATACTAGTAATAGAGGTGTAATTACTTATTTTGCACCTTGTAAATTCTTGAATTTGGTAGGTGACACTAGTCGTCATATCGTACATATATCGGGTTTCTATAGCTTTATACTATAGCTTTAAACTCTACTTCCAAAGCAGCCATTGTACTCTTTTACCAAGCTATAGACCAGTGTTGCAGGTAGTTAACTACAATGGTGTGGGTAGGAGTATTTCATCAGCATAGGATGTGATAGAACTGGTCTAATAATATTACAGCTGTCTACACATTGAGGACAGAGTGATCTAATTGAAATGGGGATGCAAGGGACACTTGCTATGATGCTGGACCAGAAGGCCCATTCCAGCCAATAAGAGCCCCGTGCCACTCCATTGACAGGGGGCTTTATTGGCCATTGCCTTCAGCAGAGCTCTCGACAGTCCTGTGCGCTGATTATATTTAAAATATGTGTGGGTGCTCAGATGTGTGTCAGAAAAACATAAATTTATTTCTTAAAAGTTCACAAGCGACTAATACTTCCTTTGTGACACGCTGAAGTAGTTTGTTTTACTCTTTGCATTTAACTCTAGTTCGTTAGGTACTATCAATAATAATCTCAAAACCCTCCCCCTCCAACCCCCCCCCCCCCACTTTTGAAACCCCAAAGTAAAAACGTGCAGACAAATGCTGTACAGGACTGCATTGTACTCAGATGGTGACTTTAGAGCCTTTAGAAGATAGGGCAACCTAACAACATGCAAGGCTCTGCACATTACACGATGAATCACTGCAGCAGACATCAATCTCAAACACCAAGCTTTGATATCTGGCTAGCAGGTACCCCTGAACCCAAAGTGTCGGGGTTACAAGACATCAACTCTGCAATCATTAAAGACAGCATTTAGCACTTTAAATAATAAAGCAACCCCAAAGGGATGCAAATGCTTTCCGCGATTGGTACTACATACCTGAATGGTACTCATGTTACAAACATTATCGTGTTGGAGAGGAGAGAGCCCTCTTGGGATTCAAGCGTCTACCCACAGGTTCAAAACTGATAAATGCACCCACTGAGTAGTCGTACCAGCTCAATGTACGGACTTAACAAACAATATTCAACTGTTTAACAAATCACAATCTTGGACATTAAAGTAGTCAATATGACTGATATAGAATTGCTGTTAGCTATCTCTCATTTTCAAGGTACAGAAGATGTTTCTTGCAGCTTAGCTTCGCCTGTCAGTTACCATCTTTGATGCAGTTTGTAAACGTGCCCTGGTTCAATCTTCTGCAGTGTCCTAAAAATAGTTCAGTCCCCTAGTTATACTGGAGAACCAGAGTATTGCAATCCCTTAGTGCGGAGTCCCAGACACTGCAATCCCTAGACAGTCAACAAACCAGCCAATTAAAGACCGATAGTGTAGATCTCACTCCACGACTGAAATCACAGGCACATCATCCTCATGACAAACATTTATTAGGTATTTAGCTTGTAATACCCTGTACAATGCCTGTTGCAAAGACAAAAAACTGTTGTGAGAATCCCCCGAAAAAACACAACCATCTACTTCCAGCTGATATAGATGTGCACTGAAGTTCCTGGAAGAGATGTGGCCTAACGGCGAGAGTTGCCAACTCAGCAAATGGGAAACTTGGTTTGAGGAGAAAATATACTTTTTCAGGACAGGCCTAAACTTAGCTTTTAGGAAATGGCCTTCTCTAAAGGGGCACACAGAATGTTTTGTTAGCCTGAAGACTCTGAGCACCATACCAACCATTTGTGAGGTGAGGACTCTGGTGGTGCATGCATGGCGTTGTGTGCGGTGGATTGCAGGTAGTGCACAGTGACTGCATCCGTTATGTAACAGATTATTTTGTAAAATATATCTGGTTGTACTAGCAGTGCACCTGCAGGCTTAGAAAAGGATGAGAGACTAAATCACTCACCCAAAATGCAATGGTCATTATCAGGCTTAAGCATCTGAATAATGGGCTTAAATTAAGGGGTTACAACGGTAATGCTGGGTTCAAGGTAAATGGTGCCTCTGTAATAGATCTCGAATGTGATGTGCGGGGGTAAGTAACGCCACTAGGTAAACAAAATACATGAGGTAGCTAACAGTGCATTACAGAAGGGAAAAGTGACAAGGGGCAGGTTACAAGAGAAACAAAGTACAATTGGAGGCAAAATACCGCAATTTATGCTAGACACTCAGGCACTAGAGCAAACGTAACATAGGCGATGGTGGCACTTGTGCAAGCAGAAAAGGCAAACAACATGTGAGAAGTAGCAAACAGTGTGTTACAAGGAGAAATTGGTGGGTGCGTGTTACAAAATAGCATCAAACTCAGGTACAGGGACAATGCGGCAATAAATGGCGAATGCTCCACAGGGACTTAAGGGAGGCTTCCCTGTGACTTGTTCATGCTATATATAAGTCCAGACACTGTAAGATTACCAGATGCCTTTGTCGGTTCCTTACTTACCCAAATAACGATTCATTAGCACTATTTGGGACTTGTCACTCTATATATAAGCGGAGGCACTGTAAGATTCCAGATGTCTTTGTCTGTCCCTTGTCCTACCCAATTAACGGGCATATCCAGCGGAACAAGGAAAAGTGAACAAATATGTCAATTTTCAGTAACCTCCTTTCAAGTACAGAATGAGGAAGAGTTAAGTAATCAGACTTCAGGCGAGCAAAGACATAACTTCTGAGAAGAACCAGAAAGCGAATTTCCGAGTGTTAAATTTCGAACTGGGGTAATCGTAAATGCTTAGAACCCCTGGAGTTGACAGTACCCCTATTATTTTGGGCAGGCGAAGGGAGTGCAGGTTAAGAGCCACTCAAATACGCAATGGGGATAGGTGGAATGTTGCAATTTGTCTAACCACGGCAGTCGCTCGGGGTAGTAGTTGAAGCCATAGGCTTTTTGACCACCATGCCACTTTTAGATTGGGTTGGTCAACGGATCCAGGCAAAAGTTGATGGAAAAGAGAGGCCTGGGTGTCCTTAGCTCCATGCGCGCTAGCGGATTCCGCTCCTGCGCTGAGTTTTTCTAAATCGCACTTTGCGTGACGAGCTGGGCTCGTCATCAGCGTGCGAGGAGGCTACGCCATGACGAGCCCAGCTCGTCATCAGCGTCGAAGGGGTTAGACATGCACTCCTACAAGAAGAACTGGAGGGTATCGTGCAGGAGGCCGTGGTAGCAGTGGGCAACAGGTTAGGAGCGGGCGAGTTCCCGTGGTCTGAGGGTGGCACTCACAGGGCCAGATCACCGGTAGCGATAGAGCATTCCGCAGGATGGTCAACGGACCCATGCAGAAGTTAGTTGAAGGGAGGTCTGGGTGGTACCATTACAGGAGAAACTGAGGGGTACCACTACAAGACAGGGTACACTTGTCTGGACTGGGGGTGGACATATCCCTCCCGGATGTACAAGTGGTACGAAACAGCGATGTGAAGTAGCTAGGTGGGTAGGGGGATCTGTCATCGACGGATGCCTCCTCCAGAGCTGTGGCGGAGTTACAGGGCGATCTGGAAGCAGGCGGGTACAGTAAGGGTACCTCTGCGGCAGAAGGATACAGTCTAGATACCTCTGCCTGGCACAGTAAGGGTGCCTGAGCCAAGCACCTGGAGCCGAAGGAGGTTCCAGGAAACAGCGCCGGCGCCCCGTTAGTCCTTCAGGCGGTCGGGGAGCCTGAACCGACTGGGGGTGTGCCTCATCGCTTCGCCCTGACAGGGGGGGCGGGAGTATAACGAAATGGTAATTTACTGCACCGTCAGAGCATTGACTCGCCGTGCAAGATGGCTCCTTAGGCATGCGGGTCAGCGAGGGGCTGCCGCATTGGATCGCCTGTAAGATGACCCACCTTAACAACTACCTGTTTGTACGAAATAAACCTGCAGCACTGCTTTCCCACAATTATGTCTCACGAGTTTCCTTTGGTATACAAGTGTATAAAGTGCAATGCGGGGCGAGCGCTGGCGGTGTGGGCACTATGCCGCTGACCGCGCGACACGCAGGGGAGTATGGGCGGGACAGCGCCCTAATCCCACACGACGGGCGAGCAGAGCCCTTAGCGTGGCATCCCTCCCTGAGCCGTCCTCTCTGCGCTAGTAGCCTACAGAGAGGGCTCACCTGGGGATGGGGGCGTTCCATGCAGTATAAAGTGGCGCAGCAACTTTGCTCGGCCTCTCTTCCTGCGCCAGGATTCCCTTAGGCTCTGCGCTGATCCCACCCTGACCCTGACCCAGCTGCAGAGCGGCGGGGTGAAAGTTGTGAATTTTTTAATGGTCATGTTTTGTGTTGCAGGCGGAGTTACAGGGCGATCTGGAAGCAGACGGGTACAGTAAGGGTACCTCTGCGGCAGAAGGATACAGTCTAGATACCTCTGCCTGGCACAGTAAGGGTGCCTGAGCCAAGCACCTGGAGCCGCAGGAGGTTCCAGGAAACCGCGTCGGCGCCCCTTTAGTCCTTCGGGCGGTCGGGGGGCCTGAACCGTCCGGGGCTGTGCCTCATCGCTCCGCCCTGACAGGGGGGTCGGGAGTATAACAAAATGGTAATTTACTGCACCGTCAGAGCATCGACTCGCCGTGCAAGATGGCTCCTTAGGCATGCGGGTCAGCGAGGGGCTGCCGCATTGGATCGCCTGTAAGATGACCCACCTTAACAACTACCTGTTTGTACGAAATAAACCTGCAGCACTGCTTTCCCACAATTATGTCTCACGAGTTTCCTTTGGTATACAAGTGTATAAAGTGCAATGCGGGGCGAGCGCTGGCGGTGTGGGCACTAAGAAGGTGGGTAGGGCGGCCCATACCGAATCCAGCACTGAGGCACCGGAGGCGGGAGCCGAGGGTCGGCCGACAGAGAGGGGCCTGGAAGGCCGAGCGGAGTCCGCGCCATCTGTAGCTGGACCGTAACAGGTGAGAAGAAGGTCCGTCAGCGGGGGGCCCCGGCTTGGTGCATCGCCTGGCTTCCCCCCCCCCCCCACTGTAACATCATCGGGACCGGGGCTAGCCATCATCCGGCCACAGATACAACGGTGGAATGCTGCTGGGGGCCCAGACTGCATCGGAGATCCGAGGGGGCACAGAGGCTTCCCACATAGCAGTAACAGCGGCACTGTGACGACTGGTGGAGAAAATACGCAGTGCGGGGGGGGCAGCTGCCAGACTTATTATTGGCTGGCGTCCGAGCAAGGAAGCTGCGCACCCACAGGGGACTGCTCCAGAGACAGAGGCACAAGCCGCCTCTCCAGCCGCTGGGGTGGCCCGCCATTAACCCGTGTGGTCCAGAGGGCAGAGCCACAAGGCCCTGCCGCAGCCAGAGACCAAACCGCACCGAAGAGCACGCTCTGACAGAGCAAAGCCAGAGACACCGCGTCGCAGGAGCTTAACAGCGGAGATAGCAGGGTAGGCGATCAGGTGAGGAAACAGGGTGAGGCATGGTAGGCCTCCCGGCACACTACCACAAGGAGTTAGGGTGACCAACTGGCATGGTTGTAAATTCAGGACAGCGAATGTAAAAATTCAGGACAAAGGGTCAAAATTCAGGACAGAAGGTCAAAATTCAGGACAAAAATTCAAGACAAAAGGTACTTTTTACAGACACATCAGAGGAGGTGGCGCACTATTACATAAGTAAATAGACAACCAACACAAGTATAAGTCAAAATAAGTTATTAGTTTGAGACAATCGTGAATTTCATGTTTTTTTGGTAGGCATGCAGCTTTGATCAACTGTGCGGGTCTTTTTGTGGTATTTCATATGATCATGATCTATTTATATGGTTACTGCACTGAGTTGTCTAGTCTGATATTTTGTTTACAGTTCATGGTCCTGAGCAGGGATGTTTGGTGAGAGAAGTGGTCAGGAAGATCTACTCAGTGGACTTAGTTACTAGCATCTCATATCTGAGTGACATTAAAAGATGTAAAGCAGCAAGCATAGAATATAGCTAATTGGGACCAGTAGTGCTGGACTAGAGTGCAGTTCTTCAAGTGACCAGCGGTAGGAAACTAGGGTCCTGTTGCAGTACCCCCCACCTGCCCCCCTACATTTTGCCTGGCTTTTGATGCGGGTGCCAATGTGGGTAAAAAATCCTAGGCCATCAGCTAAGTGCGTGAACAATTAGTCTAGAACCAGTGGAGAAAAGAAATGTTGAATATGAAATGTATATTGAAAAAATATATATTTAATTAACATAGATAAAAATCATATAGAGACTCAAACACATAAGTCAAACTATATGATACAGTAAAAATATGGTTCATAAAAAATCAACAGCAGACTTCAAACACAATAAGTACATAGCATATAAATCATACCAGCATATAGATCAAACAAGTTACAATAAAAATAATACATTCAAGATTATTAATGACATGTAAGATGCTGAAGAATTATTTATAAAAACTCGACACGCGTTTCGGCAGAAAAAACGCCTTCCTCAGGAGTCACAGATGAAACTCTGAAAGAACATTTTTTTTAAAAAGATATAGATAAGAGCACAAGTTTTATTTAACATGACTTATACAGATTACCAACTATACTTAAATGTTGCACAAATCAAATTCGAAGATCTTATACTACCTAACAGGTCTAGACTTTAAATTTGGTCACTTATTGTCATATGATAGACAAATATTCACATAAAAGTAGTGCAGTACTTAACTAAGCAACAAACGACTGATCAAAATTCATAAAGGGTGCAATATTCATATACGGTGTAGTTTTATTTCTTCATTTAATGTAGGGATGTTTCTAAATCAATCTTACACCAAGAAGATAATACTAATCGACTTATCTTAATCTTAGTATGGTACATCATAGTACATATCAATAAACTTACATTAGCAGTATTGTGTTTCACTTCAGTAAAACAGACATTTGATGATAACTTCTTGAATAGTCAGAGCCGCTTGATAAAGGCTAATTCCTGATCAAATAAAATATACAATAATGAACATGGTATATAAAAACTCATAACGTCACTTTGAACACAGAGAGCCACACAAATTCTAAATACGGTCGGTCTATTTGATTTCATAAGGTAAATATAGGGACCGAAAGAAACTGTAGGTGCTACTAGAGCAACTAGATGAGAACGGGCATCCCATGGGGTGAACCTAATATGATTAGAAAAAATCCCATTATAAGTAAATATGGTGAGGGGGATTTTGATGCAGGTGTACTGGGTCCCTGCTGTCCAGGTTCCCAGTACCTGCGTTCTTTCCCTGCAGTCATAACTTTAGGTCAATAACAGCTATAAACGACCTTCCCTTTTTGTCCACAGTTGAACATAAATGTGTCCACCTGCTCTATGTCACCACTTGATGAGTGTAAGCATGGGCGGAAAATCCGTTTCGCTGGCGGATTTTGCGGATTTTCGGGAAATTCGCAATCCGCGAGATTCGCGAATCTCCCGCAAAATCCGCAAATCCGCGAGCAGCGGATTTTGCTCGCACTGCTCGCACTGTTCGCGTGAGTTCGCGGCTTCCCAGTACAACTTCGCGCCCCGCGAATAAGTGCTAAATTGCAGAAATACGATCTTAGCAAAACTGAAACTACTTACCAGGTTCAAAAGTTCAGGCTCATCATTAGTAGCCATTTCCTGTAGTGCTTCCTGAGGGGCCCCTCCAGAGTTCAGTTGCCAGTTGCAACTAGTATGTGACCCTGCTCTGAACCTCAGAATAGTTACAGATATGCCACAAAGGTCCTGAATTACAGCTAAGGGAGACAAGCAGGAGCCAGGCTGGAAGTTAAAATCCATTAATCAGCCCCTAATTCATTATTGTCAGTTGGGGCAGGGCAGGTGTTGTAACTAATTTTGCAACAATGAAAGCACTTAGCAAGTGCAAAAGATCACTAATCAGGGCGCACTAAGGAAGCAGGTGCCAGCTAAAAAAATATTCTGTGACACATTAATCAGCCCCAAATTAATTCAGGTCACTTGAGGCAGGGAAGGTGTGCTTTGCTTTGCCGAAAATAATGTACACTGGACAACCAGAGGGTGTGGTGATGAAACAGAGGGTGGCATGGGTGGGCCAGAGGGTGGCATGAGTAGTCAGAGAGTGGCAGTGGTGACAGAGAGTGGCAGTGATGAAGAAGAGTGTCCCAAACAGGCTGGACACGTAGAAATAACAAGTTCGCAAAACTTGCAACCCGACAGGTAAGTTCGCAAATTGCGAAATTGTAAAAACCCTCGCGAAGTGGCAGAAACACGGGCGAACACAAAAAAAAAAAAAAATCCGCAAATTCGCGGATTTTGCGGATTGCGAGTTCGCAAATCCGCAAAATTCGCGAACGCGAGATTCGCAAAATTCGCCCATGCTTAGATGAGTGCAGTTTACGGTAGTGCACAGATGCTGTACAGCACATGCACCCAGCTGCATATGGAGGCACACATTAAGAAGCACAAACATGATAATTTTAAGTTCTAAAACAGTCAACCTCTCTTGCCGCACCCACACCACCTCTCATCTCAGAGAACTACACTGGCTCTCAATCAACAAACGAACCTGATTCAAACTGCTCACACACATTCACAAAGCACTACACAAAACCAGTTCTGCATACCTGAATATCAACATACACTTCTGCACACCTCCCAGATACCTCCACTCAGCCAGACCCTCACTAGCAAGCCAGAGGCCTTGCCTTCTCCCATGTAACCTCCAAAGCATGGAACAACCTCCTCTTCAATTCTTGTGTACTGCTAGAAGCTTAAAACTGGCTCTTAATGTCTTTGGTGTTTTTTCTTTATATCCTGGTATCAGTAGTTCACCATTTATAAAGGAAAATAAATCACAAATATCAGATTTAAATTTAAAAAATGTATAAATGGATTGTTTACCTGCGTGCCCTGGTTTATCTTGAGTAGTCCCTTTGGTTTTCACTGTGGTTCTAAATCTATATCCGCTACATCAACAGGGCTGGACTGGGACAGAAAATAGGCCCAGGCACCAAGAATAAAAGTGGCTCCCATCAGCGAAGCAGATAGTCAAAAAATAGTGGTCCTTATTTACAAAGTGGGACAGTTTTGCTCTTCTGAAGACAGCATGCACACTAGACATTAACAAAGGCACAAAAGCGGACGAAAACACTGACCTGTTAGGCCAGCCCCTTATCCACTGCCAGATTGCCCTATTTGCCTGTTTGACCCTGCACACCAATGCCAGTCAGTCAAAATGCTTCAGCTATGAGAGTGCTGACCTAGCCCACCCTGACTGAAATCAGCCAATTAAGAATTAGAGTCTCTTTCTGCTTGCGAGTGTGGGGCGCCAGGGGGGTGGCTCATGTGGCATCAGTGTTGCACCTTTACTGTAGTAATAGTGACATTCTTGAAATACATTTAAGTAGAACTCACAATTAGCAATACTGCTGCCTGCAGCAGTCCTTTCATGTGACATGTATGACTGTATGGCCTTTCACAATTAGGGCAATCATGGCAGTACATTTTTCTTTGAAGAACAGGTAATCTTTTAGCGTGTTTGGTGCCGAACTGTGGGAAATGCTCAAATTCAGCATTGCAAAGAGGCCTGTGAACTCTGAAAGTAGAAGATGCCAAAGATTGTGGGAAATAGACTTCCAACGCTCATCTCAATAGCTGCATTTATTGCCTTTTTATGCTTTGTTTTACATGCTGCATTGCTTTAACAAAGTTTGGTTTACGCTTATACAGCAGCATGCCACGAACAAATCTCCTTTCCACTGGGCTATTTTCAGCCTGTCACTTGAAACATCCAGGAGGATTGTAAAAGGCCGATTTGAAAGGACTTTCACTAAACAAACTCTTCCTTAAACGTCTCTCTTCGGCACAGATCAAGGTGTAGTAAGGGCATACTAATGTACAAAACACAAGCAAGCATGTGATGTTCCTAACACACCTCTTACAACCAACATGTGTCTGTATTATCATTTGAAAATTCTTCTACAGCTCGCGTTGTTTCATAAATATTGCTAAAATATTCCCATCTTTTTTTTATTAATTTGTTTTTCACTTATCCACTTTGTTATTTTAAAATGTTTCTTTACCCATTTTCACCACGAATGATAAATTATGCCTTCTTTTTGTTCAACTGGATTTTCAATGGACACCAGCCACTAAACAAAAGCAGTTTGCCATGCACTGGGCTGGGGCCCAGCAAATGCTGTCACTGCAGAGAGGCCCATTATCATTCTGTATGTGCTAATTAGGCCGACATACAGAATGATAATGGGCCTGATAGTAATCTGCGTCTGGTTGGTGAGGGGGGCGCTGCAGACCATTGATCACTGCAGGGGCGGGAGTTGGCCCCTGCAGTGAGTTACAGAACTGGATGCTTTCAGGCGAGGCAGCGCAGATCACTCTAATGTCTGAAATTACGGACAAAAGGCGTCTGTAAAGGAATTCCTCACGGACAACGGACAAGAGGCCCAAATAACGGGCGGTCCGTGAAATTTACGGACGGTTGGTCACCTTACAAGGGGTGGGCATCCGCCAGAGGCACCGTCCGGCACCCGATCTGCCTAGTAGTGCAGTTATCAGCGGTGGTCCAAGAGCAAGTGACATATGCCACACCTCCGGCCGCAGTGGGGGCACATCATTGACCCATGCAGATCAGGTGGAGGAGCAGTAGGGTCCCGCCACAGTTCAGGCACCCGTGGAGCTGCGAAATACGCAATGCCAAAGGGGGGGCCGGAGGCTTCGCACTGCAGGTGTCCAGCGGCAGAGAGTCCAAAGAGAGACCGGACGGGTGAGGCGGATCTCAGGTGGCAGTAATCAGGCCCCATAGAAGCATGAGGATGGCGGTGGTGGCCCAGCCACACAGGGAAATTTTGGCCTAAATCAAGGTCCTGTGGCAAGACGGCTCGACTGGCGGTCCTGCGCTGGGGAATCTGAGAGAGTCCAAGGCGGCACAGGTGCCGCTGCGGATTCAGGTGAACCGACCCTGAGACCCGGAGCAGTGGTTAGCGGGCATTTCTCAAGGAGGGGGTCCAGATAGTAGAACAGCCGGGGCTCGGTAGCTATTGACGGGGGGCGTCCACCTAGTGCAGAGGGACAGGGGCCAGGACCACCTCCTGGTGGCCAAGGGCTTTCAGGATCCCAGAGAGTCAGCTCGATCAGGAAGGGGGGAACTGGTCGATCCCCGAAGACAGGACACCGCATATCAGTCATGGTATAGCTGCACCACCTCTGGAGCAGCCCTCTCAGTGGTTCAGAATTTGACTCTACGCAAACTAGAAGGATATCTATACAGGGCGAACAGTTTCGAGTAGCAACGCTGATGGCACGGGTCCAATCAGAGTCAAGACCACCCAATGCTGTTCCTCTGAAGACAGGGGAGGGCGCTGCGAGCCTCCACATGAGAGACCTTCGGGAACAGCATGGCGAAACCTAGGGTACCAAAGAACCAACTACTATGCGCCGGGCACAGGAGCAAAAGGAGACATACGCAGGCCTACGCCTCGACTGCAGCAGGCACTCACCCATGGACCCACCTTAACAGTTGCGGCATGACAACGCAACGAGCAAAGAAAGACCGATCATTAAAAGACATGCTCACTAGACCCACGCCAGCGAGCCCCGACACAGAGGGGGTGGAGGCCCCGACTATTCGCGCTTTTCTAGAGGCATTGTTCAATACCCTTCGGGACGACTTACACACCCTGAGAAGAGAAGTAGCGGGGGAAGTGAGAGAGATCCGAAGGGACGTGGCTACTTTAGGAGACCGAGGAGATAACGCAACACCAACAGGAGGTGATCCACTTGAGGGAACAACACATCGACCTCCAGGCCCATACGGAGGATCTTGAAAACTGCTTTTGGCGGAACAACATCCGTGTACAGGGGGTCCCACTGGATGCAGAAGGGACAGATATGGTCCAATGCCTACAGGCCATGTTTTGAGATATACTTGGAGATCTGCATTGATAGGGCCCACAGAGTTGGACTGAGACGGAGTGCCCCAGCGCCACCACCAGATAGCCTTGCCTTCTTGCCAGACTACCCCCTGAAGGAATGCATTACCCGGGAGGCCAGAGCGAAATAGCCAATCCAATACCAGGACCACTCCATAGCGCTCTATCATGACTTGGCAGCTATCACCCTCCAGAAAAGACGAGACTTTCACGAAGTGACCCCTCACCTGCGTGACAAAGGAATGGGATATTCCTGGGGTCACCCATTCCGAATAATATTTAAATGGGAAGGCAGGCTACACCAGATTAGATCACTGCAAGAGGCCTGTAAGCTATTGGACCTGCCAGTCCACAGCCCCGAGGAGAAGCTCAATAACAGTCAGCTGCCCCACAGGAGCATTGGCAGATATTGGAAAGAGAGGGCTCTTGGGAACTTCCCTGGGTCCCCTACCCCGCCACTATGGCGCAGGAGCGACAGGCAGCGCTGGAGTCAGTGCTCAAAGAAACAGAGTCTCACGATAACTCCTGATTGAAACAGGGACTAATGCCAATCAGCATGCAGTGGGGGGCGGGAGGGGATGGGGGCAGGGTGGTTGTTTCTTCTTTCAAGCCACAATATGTCCCTGTTTACCTTTTCTTCCAGATGCGTGCGATCAAGCCCTGCGGGCTCTTGACACTTGGGGGGGCTGTGGAATTTCAGTTGTGGTTAGGGAGGGGGAGGGGAACTGGTGTGCTAACCGGTGAACCACGCAAGCATAGGCGGCATAGAGGGCTGACTCGGGGCCAAACGGAGGGGGCACAGATTTGCAGCGAGGGAAGGCCCACAGGCGGATACGGCTGATTGCTCCCAACCATATTCCATGACACACTCAGAGCTGCGTATTCTCACTCTTAATGTGCGAGGCTTTAATAGCCCTAACAAACGAAAATCTATATTGTCATATCTCGAGCACTCGGGGCAGATGTGCGTCTCATACAGGAGACTCACCTCTTGTCCAAGGACTGGCCTCGGCTGAGGTCCAGAGCATTTCCCAAACAGTATTTCTCTTCCACATAGGACAAAAAGGCAGGGGTGGCCATATTGGTGGCTAAACGCTTTTCAGGGAAAGTGGGCGACAAAGTTGGGGAAGTCAAAGGGCGGCTTTTAGCCTACAAGCTGTGTGTGGGGGAGCTCGCCCCTGGTAGTGGGGTCTATTTATACGCCTAACACTGGACAAGAGAAGTTCCTCAAAGCAGCCCTGTCCGATGTACTAGGTGCACAAGAGCGATGGGTAATTGTAGGAGGCAATCTAAATTTAGTTATGGATACTTCAGCAGACAGGTCTAGCCACAGGTACACCCAGACAGGGGCAATCTCAGCGGAGGGTCGGCAGTGGCTGTAGATCCGAGGGCTCATAGACATATGGTGGGCAGCTCACCCCACACCTTGCAATTCTCCTACTACTCCCATGCCCACCACACATATGCCCGTCTAGATCATTTGCTGGGTACGACAGAAGTGAAAACATTGGTGAGGGATGTCACCATGAAGCCGGCGGCCTTATGGTTTTTTTTTTTTTTTTTTTATCGGACCACGATGCAGTACAAGCGACCCTGTGGGTGCCGCAACCACATAGGACTTTTGGGGGTTGGAGACTAAGAGGGCATGCTACACAAAGCCAGCCGTGCAGATCCACCAATGTATCACAGACTACCTCGGCACAAAGGACTCCCCCCAATGTCTCAATATCTACCTTGTGGGGGGCTCTTAAAGCAGTGGTGAGGGGGGGAACTGATAGCGATTTCCGCAGCCGATAACGGAGAACGCAAGTCTAAATGAGAACAGCTCACAGCCCAAGGTCTGGAACTGGAGAGGGTACACAGCAGGACTGAATGAATGAATGAATACTTTATTGTTTGGTTACTCAAAACCATTACATTAAAACCAAAGTACAAAATTACAAAGTTAAAACCAGGAGAGTTTCGAGAGATCAGTCTATATGGTGGCTCCCTGAACACTGAAATTACGATAGATAGAGTTCGTTGTAAAACATGGACCTGCTAAGTCCTATACGTTCGAACCCTCAGAAGCCATCAGCAGGGACCGTGTCTGATGGATAAACTTTCCAAAGGAGGCCATGTGCTTTACCGTGGTCAGGGTGTAGAGATGGATGATCCCCTCCTTTGCGGTATGTGACCCTGCTTGTCTTAGGATTGGCCTGAGATAGAGACTGCGGGCCATGCGCAGGGCCGGGCAGCAGAATAGAAGGTGGGCCAATGACTCACGTTTGTACCTGCAAAGCCTACATTCCCGGACTCCTGAGCCAACCTGACCGAAGGCATATAATTCTTTGAGGGGCAGCGGGTGTAGTCTGTAGGCTAAGATTTTATGAAGAGCGGCGCGGCCCACGGCCTGCGTGAGATGATGTTTAGGATTGTGCAGGATGTGCGGTAGGCACAGGGACTCATGAAAGTCTTTTCTTACCAGAGACTCCAGATCCAGTTCCCGTGACCGCGCGCGTACTTGTTTTTTGATCGAGTTTTTAATGGCGGTGTAATTGATGAGTTTGGGGTTCCAAGACTCAATGGCAAGGTTGAGATGATCCTTTGCCACATTGAGAGTGGCCGACCAGGGATTCCCTGGTTCTCTGAAGATGCATTTCAGGGTTGCCTTAAGTGTGTTCTCCTGAGCCGCCGTTGTTAGAAAGTAATATTTGCTTAGGGCGGCCATCTCTTCCAGATTTTGCTGGTTGAGTGAGAACTCCAGGCGGACAAGGGTGTTTCTGGTACACCTTGGTAGGTGGAATAGTCTCTTGTAGGCTCTACAATGAATTTTTTCTAGTTCTTTGTTCAGTTTTCCTGGGAATGCCTGTAGAGCGTAATTGAGGGCCGGCATTAGCTTGGCTTTGAGTACTCTTTGGATGGCCATTGTGGACGGTCTGTATAAGGAGGCTTGCAGCTTGCAGATGGCATAGGTGATGGTTTTACCTTTGCCTTGGATGGTCTTTAAATGGGCGCTTGAAAGCCCCGACTCCTGGAAGCAAATGCCCAAATAGGTGTACCGCTGTGTACTTTCCAGCAAGAGATGGCCAAGCCTCCATTTTAATGATTTTTTCTTTGGGTAATGTCCGAAGATAATTACTTTTGACTTGGATGGATTTGCTACAAGCCTATTTTTATCGTTGTATGCGGCAAGTGCCGTCAGCGCCTTTTGTAGCCCGATTTTCGTATGGTCCAAAGTACCAGATCGTCAGCATATTGCATGAATTGGATTTTGGTCCCACCGATCTTTGGGGTGCCCAAGGCTGCCCCAGTCAAGGCCCTCTCCATGTCTGCTGTGTATAAGTTAAACAACAATGGGGCAAGCACACACCCTTGTTTTAGGCCTCGATCTGTGTCGATCTTCACGGATGCATGGTCCCTCGACAGTTTAATTCTCACCCACGTTTTTAGGTACAGGGACTGGATCGCTCTTAACAGGGATGGATTGATATTCCATTGAACCAGCTTTCTCCACAGAATTGCACGATCTACCCCATCGAACGCCGTCGAATAGTCAATAAAGCAGGCGAATAAGGGGGGGCTTTTGCGTGTCCGCGCGCGGTGGACCAAAAAAGAAAGTGCGATGATATTATCGACTGTGGTGGACCCGGATCTAAATCCGGTTTGGCAGAGTGGAAGAAGACCTTCTGCGCTCGTCCAGTCTCCGAGGTCCCTCAAGATGGCACTAGCGTAGGCTTTTCCCTCGATATCCAAAAGGGAGATCATGCAGTAGTTTGATGGTTCAGTTTTGGAGCCTTTTTTGTGGATTGGCTGTAAGAGCGAGCCTCTCCAGGGGGCGTGGCTTGGGCGCCGATGGCGATGGTCGCCTGAGAGCTCGGCTCCGGGACTGAGCCCGGGATTATCCTGTAAATCGGAGGCCGTGGGGCACCCTAACCCCCGCAAACTGTTGATCGGCCCGACTGGGACCTGCCGGGGCACCTGGCGCAGCCCAAACGTGTGGTGATCCGACGGAAAATCGAAGTTTGTGGATCCGCGGAGTGCGACCCAACATGGCGCCCGGACCTCATTGTCCCCTTGGACGGGACCACTAGACTGGAGGAGCATCGCTGGTTATAGCGCGCCCTCCACCTTTTCGTCTCCCTGCGATATGAGGGTCTGGGTATCGAACTGATTGGACTTTGGCAACGGGGATTGCGCCTAGATGGTCGGATGCCCTCATCATAGTGGATCTCGGCACACGGATGCCTGGAGGCCCTGACAGTGGCGCCGACCCCCTAAACAGCACTTGGCTGCATCTCCCCGATCGACCCACTCCCATGGGAAGCACAGCCCCTTGGCGCCACAAAGTCTCCGGTGGTGTTGGTGACCCTCACTCCGGTTCCTCGTCAGCCAAACGGGCCTGCCCGACCTGGCGCCGATTGTCTCCGCCTCCTCCTCAGTGCTCTCCGACGACGTGGTGGTGGCGCGGGCCGAAACTGTGGAGGTCCAACAAGCCCTGGAGACGGGGATCACCGGCCATCGGCCCGAAGACCAACAACCGGGAGAGTCATAGCCGACGCCCGCACTCGGTGGCGCCTTTGCCTGGGTCCACACTATGTGCTTCCTGCGACATGGGGAAACCAAGGGGGGCCAAGGGGACTACCCCAGCCGCCTCAGACTCGGAGGCCCCAGACAAAGAGGAACGTGGAGACCCGGAGAGTTCTGGTGGCGCACCATTGCAGCAACAATTTGACCGTGTCCTGGAGGCGATTGCGACCACACGCTCGGCCCTTCAGCAGGACATTGCCCAGGTGGCGACGAGCCTGGGCCTCCTTAGAGCGGATCACGGCAAGCTTTCGGATAGGGTCAAGGAAGTGGAGGGCTCGGTGAAAACCTTGGAGCCGGCGCAGCGAACCTTGGCCGCGACAATGAAGGATGCCCTATCCCGGATTACTGCCCTGGAGCAGCGAGCGGAAGATGCGGAAGGCCGTAACAGGCGAAACAACATTCGAGTGGTGGGCCTGCCGGAGAAGATTGAAGATGGCGACATGGTGGCCTACTTGGAAGCCTGGCTCCGAGACACGGTGGCCCCGGAGGGTCTATCCTCCTTCTACACCCTGGAGCGAGCTCATAGAGTCCCAGCGAGGCCACCACAACAGGGCCGTGCACCGCGACCGGTGGTGGCACGGTTATTGCATTTTCGGGACAGAGACCTCATCCTCAATGCCGCCAGACATAATGGCCCATTCAAGGTGGCGAACAGCCAGGTGAACATCTTCCCGGATTATACCTATGAAACCCAACGCAGGCGGTTTTCATTCTTGGCGGTCAAGCGCGAGCTCCGGAGCGAGGGCATCCAATACTCGCTCCTATTTCCTGCAAAGCTCCGCATAATTGTCGATGACAAGACTCAATTCTTTGATACCCTGGAGGATGTCTGTAACTGGCTTGAACTCTATAGAGCCGGAAAAGATGGCTTTAGCTCCTCATCTCAGCTAGCGGCGGAGCCGGGACAGCGACGGCGATCTAAGAAGATTCGGAGTCGCCGTGGCCGACCGGGCGGTCCCTCAACTGCGGAGACATCGACGGAGCGGAAGGGAGTGTTGGAGGTGTTATCTGCGCTGTCTGGCTCACGGGACGGTACCATTGAAGAGGAAGTGGACCCTGGTGACGAGGGGGTACCGACGGACTCGGAGGAATCGGTGACTGATAGCGTCCACACGCCGGTGATCACACCGAAATCGGTTGAGGACCTCCTGGATGGACAGGGTTGACGGGGTAAGCTGCATCCATTTGGGTGGGGGCCCGAAGCGGGGGTGGCGGGAGCCGACGATTGATCATGACTCCCGGGGAAGTGGGGGTGGGGTGCCTTGCTCTTGCCCCGAGGGTTTCTAGTACTGTTTTGGGCTTGCTTTAGTCCTGGTAGCCAGAGCATCGAGGGCCCACTGCCAACGCCCAGCCCGCACCTGGCCCTTAAGGCCTTCCTACGGTGGCGACCGCAGGATTAGTCGGGGACAGGGGATTTTCTGAGGGTATGGTTTGGATGGGAACTAGATGGTGCTATTTGGGTCCTGTTCTGGGGAGGGTGGGCAGGGGTTTGGGTAAAATAGGGGTTGTTGAGTTTTGGTTGGGGAAAATGGCCGCCATCAGTGCTGGGTTGATTGTTGCTCGTTCTTTGTTGGGACCCAGATGGGGAGACTCTGCACGAACAATATGGGACAATGGCTGATGTTGCTAATGTGAAATGTATTACTTGGAACGTGCGGGGGCTTCACACCATGTCTAGGCGGCACAAAGTCCACGCTTCTTTAGTGCGTAGAGGAGTACAAATGGCGCTGCTGCAAGAGACCCATCTGAACAAGGCGGAAGGGGCGGCGCTACAGCGTAGGTGGAGAGGGCAGGTCTTTTGCACATCGTACTCCGCGTATGCCAGGGGGGCGCTAATTTGGATTAGAGCTGGGGTTCCCTTCCAGGTCACGAAATCAGTGGTAGATCCAGAGGGGCGCTACGTAGCCATCTCGGGCACTCTGGGGGGGAGGGACCTCAACGTTTGCTGTGTGTATGCGCCCAATATGGACCAGATTGCCTTCCTTTCCAGGTTATCGGGCTCGTTGGCCCACTTCTTCTCCGGGCCCCTCCTGCTCGGTGGGGATTTCAATTCAGTAGTGGATGTGGAGACTGACCGCTCGCATCCGCCCCTCCCTGACTCTCCGGTTCGCCGTGTGGCTAAAGGTCGTAGGGACTGGCAGTCGCACTGGGGGCTGACGGATATTTGGAGGGCGCAACACCCCGACACTAGAGACTATTCCTACTTCTCGGGCCTGCACGAGTTACACGTTAGGCTGGACGGATTTCTCGGCTCGACTGAACTGGTTTCAGCGGCGGTCCGGTCTGAATATTTGACCAGGACCATCTCAGACCATAACCCCCTCCTGCTGGACCTTCGCTGGTTTCCTGGGGTGCCTGCGGTGCCCACCTGGAAGTTACGTCCCGAGATCCTCGAGGACAGTGTATTCAAAGCGGACTTAGGAGATAAGATCTCGGAATACTTCGCGTCCAACAGGGGCACTGCGAGCTCGAGAGCGCTGGAATGGGACGCTTTTAAGGTGGTGGTGAGGGGTTATTGCATTTCCAAGAAGGTAGGTATGAGGCGGGTTATCCTTGACGACTTAGATACAGCTGATCGGAAACTCCGTGAGTTGGAACTCCGCCGCCCCGGGCGCCCTGAACTACAGGAACGCACGGCAGAGGCGAAGGAGGCGGTGGCGGCGGAGGTTGAACGGCTGCGCTGTTTCGACTACAAGGCCTATACGGTTAGGTCCCTCGCAGAGGGGGATAGGTCGAGCGCATTGCTGGCATGGCTAGCTAACCCTACGCGCCAGGCCTCACTGACGACGTCCATGCGCATGGCGGACGGGTTCGTAGTACACACTCAGCCTGAGATTCTGAGCTTCTACCTGCACTATTACGAACGTTTGTACCGCAGTCGTTCTGCCAGAGACCCTGACCTGCTCGATGATTATCTACGACCCCTGGAGCTCCCAACAGTGGAACCTGACGTAGCGAAAGCCCTGGGGTCCGACATAGAACTGGGGGAGATCCGCAGCGCCATTAAAAAGATGGCGAGGAATAAGACCCCGGGCCTGGACGGCCTTCCTGTAGAATTTTATGCAGCTTATGCTGATCTCCTAGCCCCGAGGTTATTGATAGTATATAGAGAGGCGAAGAGGCTTGGTCGGCTCCCCGGCTCGATGTGCGAGGCCTTAGTGGTTCCCCTCCTCAAACCGGGAAGGGACTCGGCCGATCCGGCGTCCTACCGTCCCTTATCGATGCTGACGGTCGACTATAAAATACTGAGCAGCATCCTGGCTTCGAGGCTGCTGGGTCGCATGAGCTCCCTGGTACATGAAGACCAGGCTGGATTCATCCCCAAGTGAAACACGACCATGAACATCCGTAGGTTGTTCCGCTTGCTGGGAGAACCGCTCGTGGACGCCCCGTGCCCAGTGGTGCTATCGGTAGATTTAGAGAAGGCTTTTGATAGCCTGGAATGGGACTACCTGCACACTGTGTTACGGCGGTTCGGCCTCGGCGAGGGTTTCATCAGATGGACCACGGTCCTATATGCCTCTGCATCGGCCAGGGTTCGGGCAGGCCCGCTGATTTCCTCACAATACCCGGTGGAGAGAGGCACGAGACAGGGTTGTTCGTTATCCCCGCTTCTCTTTGCGCTGGCGGTGGAGCCACTTGCGCTGCTACTCCGACTGGGAGCTCATTATAATGGCTTGTGGACACCTTCGGGCCCGCACTACATTTCGCTGTATGCCGATGACCTGTTGCTCTTCCTTGAGGACCCGGTTGCTGCCCTGCATGGGGCTGCGACGGCGCTCACGGCGTTTGGGGAGGTCTCGGGCCTTCGGGTGAACTGGGCTAAGACTTGTCTTTTCCCGGTTCGCAGAGGCACCCCTAGCCCTGTTCTCAGTAGAGAGATTAGATGGGAACCTGACTGCTTTAAGTACCTGGGGGTGTACGTCTACCATGAACCATCTGACCTCCTGGACGGGAACATTGCTCGCTGCAGTCGAGCGCTACGGGGTAGTATGGACTTCTGGGCTACGCTACCGCTCTCGATGGCAGGGCGGATCGCTTTGCTCAAAATGGTGCCGCTTCCCCGATTGCTGTATTATTTCCGGGCGCTACCGATCTGGGTCCCGCCGGCCACATTTAGACTCTTACGGTCAATGATAGTCGGATTCCTCTGGGGCTCGGGCCGCCGGAGAGTGGCCCTCAAGACCCTGATGAGGCCGAAAGCCGAGGGTGGGCTTGCGGTGCCGGATTTTGAAAAGTACTACTTAGCGGCGCAGCTCCAGACCCTCACCCAGAAGATCGCCAGGGAATTCCGGGGCCCGGAGGACAGGAGAGGTACGGGAACGGCCAGGCATGTTCTCTCCTTCATAGCGCTGCGACAACGTTTGGCCTTGCAGGACTTGTCGCTGGAGGAGAAGACCATTCGCCTGTGTTGGAACCGAGCCCACGCCCGGGGCCAATTGCGAATACCGTATGCGCCCGAAATACCTTTGGGGATGTTGACGGCCTTGCCCCATGGCGGTGATTGGTCACGGTTGGCAGACTGGGAGGACGCGGGACTACAATTGGTAGGTGACCTCTACGAGGACGGGGCGCTCTTGCCCTTTCAGGAGCTCATTGATCGCTTCGAGGTTCCTCGCGGCGACTTTCTATTGCACTCGGCCCTGGTCCGAGCGATCCAGGCGCACTGGAAATGCGGGCAAGAGGAACCCCCTACGTCTCCAGTGTGCCAATACGTCATGATGTCTGCGGGTACGGTGAAAGCGGTCACTTGCCTCTACGGTAGACTGATCAATGAGGGGCTGGCCCCCCTCACTACCTTAAGAGCCCGTTGGGAGGAGGACATAGGTAAGGAGATCCCGGAGACGACCTGGTCCCAACTCGTGTGGCGAGCCTGGAAGGGCACGCGCCACGCCCGCTTTCAGTTGGTCCACTACTACGTGCTCCATAGGGCATATCTGACCCCGGCGAAAATCCAACAGTATTTCGCTACGGGCTCGGCGGACTGCCCCAGATGCCCGGCGCCGGAGGCAGACCTCCTCCATATGTTGTGGTCCTGCCCAGGATTGTCCTCCTACTGGATGGAAGTGGAGAAGACCCTGGAGGAGGTGACAGGGAGATCCTTATCGGTTGATGCGGCAGTGGGACTCCTACACTGGTTTCCACATACCCCCAAAAACAAAATTACCAGTAAATTCATTGATTTGGGGCTTCTCCTTGCCAAACGAGAGGTGACCAGGAACTGGAAGGCACGGGCTGGTCCGACCGGGGGCCGGTGGCACAGCGAACTCTTGAAGTGGGCAGCGGGAGAAAGCACGCTGAGATACCAGATAGCTAGGAGACAGCATAACGAGAAGGCACAAGAGGCAGCACTGGAATGGGAGACATTAGTGCAGGCCCTCAGGGATTATTGCGCCCCCAGCGACTCCGAAAGTGAGGAAGCAGCTCGCCCCGAGTCCCGATAGGCGATTGTACTTCACAGCTCTGTTACTTTCCTCATGGGTCCTCTCACAGATCCGAATTCGGGTGTTACCGTGCACTGATGGCGGGGTTGGGTAGGGATTACTTTGGGTTATAGTGTTTTGAGGGAGGGGTTTTCTTTGGGGTTTTATAGGCTTGTTTAGAAAAGCAGATGACGGACAGTGGATCATCCGGACCAGCTTCGCCTTCCTGCTGAGCCCCCATTGGATTTCGCCGCCCGACCGTTGGGTTGTGGGCTGAATGGCTGTGTAAGGGTACATAATACTGGGGGACGGAGAGTTGCATTTCACTCTTGTAATATTTCTTGTTTGGGCTTGTGCCAATTTTGCGAAAGAGTTTGCGTTTCTTGTTCAGTTGTTTGGCGCTGATTTTAATTTCTGCATTGTGGCCATATGTGGATAGAGGATGCCTATGAGTTGCATCGTTTGAATTCCCGCGAAGAATCGCCGCCAGGGTCCCTGTTATGGGGTTCCAGGTTGCTATTGCGCCCTTTTTCTGTTTGCTCGGTGGCCAACCTGTCCACTGGTTTGCCCAGTTGTTAAATGTGGTGATTGCGGCTTGTTCCCATTTGATTCTTCTGGGGAGCTTTATTAGTTCTTCGCCGTCGGCTGCTCCGATGTATTCGAGCCTGTGGCGTGTGTCCACTGTGAGGTCCAGTGTGATAGTTAAGGTGGCATGATCGCTGTCACTACGCGGGTGAACTGAGAAGTTTAACATTAGGGGTGGCAGTTTATCGCTTAGGACGATATAGTCAATCGTTGTTTGGTTGTTAAATGTGGGACCGACTAAGGACCCTGGGCTTTTCTTCAGGAGGACTGAATGCACTGTCGCCAGCTTATAGAATTTTAACAGGTCGTTCAGAGCGTTAGAGGCCCCTGGCCGGTGATTTCGTGTGATTGGTACCCCTATATTATGGATATTGAAATCGCAGAGGATTACGCAGTCTAAAGCCGGAAATTGCAGCAATAAGGACTCTAGGTGGTTTATCAGAGTGGCAGAGTTACATGTGGGCCCGTGGGGGTTATGATAGAGGTTGATTAGTAAAAGTGAGAAGTTTCCATTTGTCGTGCGACCGCCTTTCAGGATGCCTGCCTGGAGGGTATCCTGAAGATTAGGTATTTCCGCAAATTCCAGTTTGAGTGAGTGTTTTATATAGACGCATATCCCTCCCGATGGTCTTCCGAATATGTTGAGCTTTTTTGCTGGTTTTCCGTATTCTGCATATCCTCTTAATTTGAGAGGGTGGCTCTCCCATGATTCTTGTATGCAGATTATGTCTGCGTCCTCCATGAATGTCGCCGTGGACTGGTTAAGAAGCAACCTCCTGAGCCCAGCGACATTCCTGGTCATGATTTTCAGACTGGCTGAAGGCCGATCCCTGTCCGAGGGCTTTGGGTGCACATTGGTCGTGCTTCGGTAGGGTGGGCCTGAGACATTAGGGTAGTTGCAGTTAGGATCTGGGATTTAGTGCTAGCGGTAGCCAGGACCAGTCTTTGCTCACGCATCCCAATGTTGCACATATGCTTGTGCCCTGCGTCGGATTGGTTGTTATCTTGATAGGGGTTCTGATGGTTTGACCTGTGTTTGTGCCACCTTTGGACCCCTGAAGAATGGGCACCGGGTTTGGCATGTGGGTGGGCGGAGCATGCGAGCATAAGTTCTCTCCGGCTGGTTGTACTGTATTTCCCGTCTGGAAATGCGCAGTGTGTTTTTAAGATTAAGGGGTATTTTTGTGCACGCTTGGATTTTATTATTATACCCCAGCTTTCCAATAGCTTATGCTGGCTTTTCAGAGCCTCGGCCATGTCCGGGCTCGTGAAGGTTAGCTCCGTGGTTTCGTTTTTCTCCTCCACATCTGGCGGCAGGAAGGAGATAGTTTCAATGTCTGTAGTTTTTATTTCCTCCAGCCCTGGAATATTTGCACAAAGTGTTAGAAGATTACTGCGATTGAGAATGTCCCACCTCCCATGAGAGACACATACAGCATAATTTTCCGATCCTGGGCTTGGGAGAGGTTCGATTGGCAGATGGAGGCCACTGCCTGGCTGCCTATTTGTGATGACTGTAATACGCAAGGTAGAAGGGCGTTTGCCTGCCTATTTAGTCCCATTGACCGCTGAAGGGCCGCCGTGAATGGTACGCTCGGTGGGCTATTATTAGGAGCATGTTTTCAGTGTCCTTGTGTTCAAGGGCAGCGAATGACACTTGGGACGCACGGTGCGTCGTCAACGTTGATGGGGTGACGACCTGGGAGTTGTTTGGGCGGGGGACATATTCGCTTGCGAGGGCTTGAGTCGCTTCCACGGAGCTTTGACCCTGTGGGTCGTTTGCTTGATTTTTTGTTAGTGCTGTTGCGGCTGGCTGGGGGGGCTGCGAAAGGGGCAAACAACCCGGGATTATTGCTGCGTTGGTAAAGTGAAGAGCTTCAAGAATTGGCTCAGTTATTTCTGATGTTTCGGTGGTTACTGCTAGTTGGCTCGTGTCCAGTGTCTCTGTGTGGCCTGGCGTCTGGTTGCCGGGCCGTAGCCATTCCCGGATGGATCTGGGAGCGAGAGATTTGTTTTTGTTCGCCTTGTAGAATTTGTTTAATTTTTTCTTATTTTTCCTGGATACGTTTTCAGGGTCTAGGCGGGGCGATGTGGTAGTATGCTGGTGGTTTTTTGTTTTGATCAGGATGGCGTTTGTTCTGCTCATGCTGATCGTAGATGGAGTTGCCTCCCGAGCAATTTTATCTTCTTTGTGAATTTCTATACTGTAATTTGGCGAGTTTTTTGAGCCTTTTATATTTAGGGAGTCTATAGCTGGGGCCTGAGCGGTTGGATCCTTGATCTTGTCGGTTTCTTTCTTGAGGTCCTCAATTAGTGTGGTCATGATGTGCGGGAGTTTTTCTAAGTTGTTCAGGATTGGGCTGCAGCTACATGGCTCAGGCTTAAAGTGTGTGCTATCCTGTGCTCTACGGATCAGGGAATTGAGGTGGTCCAATTTGGAGTCGATCCCAGAGATTAGGTCTGCGACTGTTTGTAATATATTTATCTGGGCATCGAGCTTGTCGGCGTGCATTATTGCGGCGCCTGTCATAGAAATGAGTGCCTCGTTGATCAGAGTTAGATGGTCTGCGATCACTGGGGGGCTCTCCACCCTGTCCGAGCTTCTGCACATTGGCGTTGGTAGCTGGGCCATTTTGTCTTGGTCCGGGGGGCTCCAGCTCGACGGGTTCGGGGACTGGGTATGCCGGGTCAGTAATTGTGGGATTCCTATTCCTTCATTGGTTTCATGAGGGCTGCTGGGCGCATCAAGCATATACTCTCCATTTTCCGACGCTTTGCTGCATATGCTGTTGGGTAGATCAGCCGTGAGGACCCCGATTGGGGTTGTATTCCGTTGAGGGTCTTCTGGTGGTTGATGGGTCGGAGTTGTTGTTCTGATGTGATCGAACCTTGGCGCGACCCTGTCTAATGCCTCTAATTTGAAGGGTTTTCCACCCTGGAGCGTGGTTATTATTGGCGATAGGGGTAATCTAGGACCCCGGGTGGCGGGGGGGCTGGGGGTTTGACCGTCCTGAGGTGTTTCAGTGGACGGTATGGAGTTTAGAGGCCTAGATGGTTCGGCTGAACTTGTTGCCAGGGGGCACAAGAAACTTCTTATGTCTCTGTTTCCTAGGGGCCAGGTAGTGGCTGCATTTGCGTCGGAACGGGGAGTAAGGTTGACTGGGTTGTAGCTCTTCCCATCTTGCCCTACTTGTGATGATGATGGGATCGATGTCAGTGCTGAGAATGCAGTAGGTAGACCTGGGGACGTTGGCGTTGCTCCGGTGGCGCCAGGTGTTCCTGGGAGTCCCCCCCTCCAGGAGCCCTTGCCCATGGTAGAGGCCGGGGGGTAGAAAAGTTTTGCCTTCCGTCTCCCGGCAGATCTATGGGGACAAGGCTTTTCCTGAGTCTGCAGTAAGGTCGAATTTCTAGTCCTCATTGTTTTTCCCTAATTTTCCCTGTTGTCTTTTCCGGGTGCGTTTGCTCGCTGCGATGATGGGGCGGTGGGGAGAGGGGTAGTGTGGGGACAGCCGTGGGCAGCGTGTTCCCCAATGCGGGGGGGTCGCCGTGGGGTTCGCTGCTGTGAGCAGGTCCTGCTACCTCCGTCTCAATAGGCTGGCCGGGTATAGAAAGTCTGGCTTTGCTCTTGCTCTGCGTGTGCTCCCCCCCAGCCCCCAGCTGTAACTAGCAGCCTTGCGGCCTTGGTGTTGACTCAAAGGCACCCAAGACCTCTTGTCCTCCGGCTCCTGCACCAGCACCAGTTCCTCGCTCTCCCCAGAGGTAAGCCGGTTCTCTTTTCTTCAATTCGCTGCCCTTCTTTGCTCTTAGCTCAAGGCTTTCTCGGTCACTGTGCTGCTCAGGGGGCCAAATGCAGCAAGCTGTGGCGGTGTTGTTATCACAGCGCTCTGGTTCGAGGCACAGCACTCACACCTGCCTACGGCACATCAGCACACATCAGCACACGGGGTAGTGGGGGGGCAGTGGGGGTCAAGATGACAAGCTCCCCCCCCTCCTGCTTGGGGGTGTTGTTGTCTCAGCGCTTAGAGCAGCGCTCACACCTGCCAGCAGCACCTTGCAGCGCCTTGAACCCGGTCTCCTGTCTCGTGGCTCTCAGGGGCACTCAGGGCACTCAGGGCGGTGTTGTTGAATAGGCGCTTGAGAAGGCGCTCACACCTACTCACAACTGCTCACTCCGCCGCACCCTGCACCTGCCCCTGCTCGGAACATATAACTGTATCGCCGTACTGTAGCGGTGTGGCGGTCCTGTCGCGGTCGGGCCAGCAGACGGGTTGAGAGCGGCGGCGGCCCGCTAACAGCCTTGTGCCTCTCGTGCTCCAGAAAGTCCGAAGGATCCCTAGCGAGAACGGCGGTGGGAGTGGCAGTCTCCGCAACCGTCTCGCTTCAATGAAGATGGCGTTCTGGCACAACTCCCGGGCTCCCTCCAGTGGTCAGTAGCGTACCCTCTCTCAGTGCAGCACAGCAGGACTGGGGCACCCAGGGTTTGGCACCAATTGAAAGCGGCGCGAGCCCAGGTAGCGGGACTCGACCTCGACAGGGCAGAGTATGCAGTGCTCAGGCTTAAGCACTCCTACTATGTAGGGGGCAACAGGACAGGGAGTATGCTCGCGAGCAAGCTGCGGGCCCACATCTTACAATCCAAAGTACAATCTCTCAATTCGAATTTGGGGACCATGGCCGAAAGCGACAGGGAGAGAGCACAGGATTTTCAAACACTTTATGCTGAGCTTTACCGCAGGGAGACCCCTTCACCTTCCCACACCAATACCTACCACAAGGGTACCCACAAAACCACTTTAAGTCCAACCCATGCAGATACGATAGATGCACCCATACGCATAGAGGAGGTAATTGGGGCGATTTCGTGTCTCAAACCACTGAAGTCACCGGGACTAGACAGTTTTTCGGCCGGGTTTTATAAAACCTTCTGGGCAGTGCTAGCTCCGTTACTGACAACACTTTAACTCCTTTAGGGGGCCGGGAGCAATTCCCTCAAACATGCTAGCGGCTTCTATAGTCGTACTGCCGAAACCAGGAAAAGATAAATCCCTCTGCAGATCCTACCAACCGGTGTCACTGCTTAATGTTGATCTGAAGCTGTTTACAGACATACTGGCTGCTAGATTGGGTCTCCTCAAGCCGGGCATTATTGAACCCGCCCAGTCCGACTTTATTCAAAATCGGCAAAGCAGTGACAATACCAAACGTCTATTCCACCTCAAAGACAAGGCTCACCGCACTGATATGGATGCCCTTCTCTTATCGGTAGATGCTGAGAAGGCATTTCATCGTGTAGACTGATTTTTATAGATAAAACCCTGATCCATTTTGGCCTCGGGAGTGGTAAAGAGCATGGGTCGCGAGTTGCTATAGCAAACCTATGGCGAATATTAGGGTGAATGGGGTAACATCCATACCATTTGAAATACAAAGGGGGACCAGTCAGGGATGCCCGCTGTCGCCCCTTCTTTTTGCCCTTTGTCAAGCCACTCGCCCAGAGGATTAGAGAGAACCCAGACATATTTGACATCCTGTTTAGGGGGAGAGGCACACAATAAGTCTTTCTGCCGTTGACATTATCACCTCCCTCGAAACACCAGTGCGCTCCGTCCCAACATTTTTACGGGAACTAGAGGCCTTCGGCCAGATCTCGGGTTTCCGAGTTAATGATCCTATGGACAGAACCAAGCAGAACATTTGCTCTCCCAGGGTGGAACAACATATGCGGGTATACAGGTAATGACATCTATCTCCTACTTAGGCATTGAGCTGGCCCCGTTGGTGTTCCAAACGGTCACGCTCAACTATTCCAAGCTATCCTCTCAAATTGCTCAGGACCTCCACCAGTGGAGGCATCACCAGCTATCCTTCCTGGGAAGGGTGGCAGCGGTGAAATGTCCATCCTCCCTAAAGCACTATATCTTTTCCAGACAATTCCAATTTGCCCGCCACCCGGTACTATCCAGAAAATGCAGCAGGTAATCCAACAATTTGCATGGGCGGGAGCTAGACCCCTGCTGCGGAAAGAATTGGGCTACTTACGACCTGATGATTGGGGTTTCTGAATGTCCTAGAACATTTCAGAGCAGCACAGCTTGGATATCTGGTGGAGTGGAACAGATCTGAATCAGAAAATAGATGGCTGTTCCAGGATAGAGCCCTAACCAAACTATCGCTTAGGAAGGTCCCATTCCTTAAAAGAGAAAATCGACCCCCCAATCTCAGAGGCTCTCCCAGCACACACTCACTGCTTAGGGTCTGGGATGGGGTCGCTATCAACAAGGGGTTGTCCTCTTTCCCTTCGCCCATGACTCCCATTCTCATTAACAAGGACTTTTCCCCGGAGGCAGACGAAAGGACGTTCCTGAAATGGAGAGAGAAAGACTGCAATTCAGTAGGGCACTCCTTTGACCTAGAGGGGATCCTTTCTTTAGGTGACATGCGCTCAGAATATGGCCTCCCGGAGACCGAACGGTTTCACTATCTGCAAATTCGGCACTGGTTACTCCATGCAGAGGTGTTACCAAAGGTCTCTTGGAAGCTGATGAAATTTGAAAAATGGCTTTATACAAAGAATACGGATAAGCAAATGATCTCTGAGTTATATGAGGTGCTACACCCTCAAGCCCCAAAAGAACCCACAGCAGGACAGAGAAGATGGGAGAGAGAACTGGGGAGAGACGTCACAGCAAAGGAATGGACGAACATCTATCGCGCTACCCACACCGCGAGCAATATTGCTAGCAGAGAGACAGTAATTAAGATAGCCATGTATTAGTACTTGACTCCGGTCTGTCTTAGTAGAGGGAACCCTGAACATAGCCCAACTCGCTGGCACAGGTGCGAAGCAGATGGCACGCTACTACACTTGCTGTGGAAGTGCACAGAATTGGCGGGCTATTGGCCAGAGATCCTGGACGATGTAGATCGCCAATTTGACAACCAGATCCAGAGATTTTCAGTTTACGTGATGCTGGGTCTGCCTAACCCGTTGACGTATCCACTAAGATCCTGGAAGGGGAAACATATGGGGCTAACGCCAGGGGTGGCTCTCCAAAACACTGGGTAACACAGGTAAAACCGACATATTTAGGGTGGCTGCACAGGCTATGGTAGATTCTAGGTATGAAATGCATTCAGGCTTCTCTTACCAACTCCATGACAAGCTTTAACGAAATCTGGCAACTGCTGCTCTCACTTTTGTCAACTGAAATTAATGAGATCACATGCCCTAGATACCAGTGCCTCCTCCGCCTCACAGGCCGTAAATCATATATAATGTAAAAGGAACCCTACTGCGGAAACATTGCGCAGATTTCTGGAAATTTATAATATTGCTGAATGCCAATAAAAACAAAGTTAAATTAAAAAAACCTAGTGCCTTATGCGGCTACTGACTGCCCTATTACAAGTTGGGTGCTGCGGCACTGCTAAGCATATTAGGAGTTTCCTCACTGCCACAGTTTTAATGGAAGTGAGCCCGCCATGAGAAGTGTGGCAGGGGATGCAAGGAGGGAGTCACATAGTGTGCCCCCTGTATGCATGCATCCTTAGTTCCTGCAGGGCAGTGACTTGACAGTCTATGCCCTGTAGGAACTTGCGATGGCATTCCCATTCCGGTGCCTTGCTAATGATCAAGTATCAGACTTAGTACTGTCCTGCTGTGGGCCAGCTTCCGGATGACTGCCCGACCAGGATTCCAGTCGGAATCCGGCAGGCAGTCTCATTATGGCTTTGGCGTGTGGGAGCAGGACACTGGTGTGGTGGCCCATTGCCACAATGCAAAAGTGGACAACGCCACATGAAGCCTAATACCAGCGCTGGGGTACTGCTCACGAAGATCCAGATCCAGTCTGAAACCTGGGGATAATTCTAAGGTAAGGAATCTGTGGCTAGAAGTCTCCATCAGATATGTTCTTTAACTTACAAATAGTTACCCAAATTGGTGTTCTGACACTTTTTCTTTGAACTCAATAGAATTTCCATTTCCAGTCAAATTCTTAATATAAGAAGCAATAGTTGATAAGCGCATTTCATCTAGAAGTGTAAGCAGTCTTGTAGGTACTGAATCTGTCCTCCCCTATACAATACTTTTACAAGAAGGTGAGAATTGCGGTGCTTCCTTCAGGTGCATTACTGTGGTGAATCAATTACCTAATCTTTTCCTCATACGTTGTAAAGTGTTATTGGCTTAACGTTGCAAGATAGTGTCCATGAACTTGAACAGACAACAAATCTTCAGGCAGCTTTTAATGCAAATACCAGCAGTACCTCCTTCGAAATTTTTTAGATATTCTATGGGAAATATTTTAATATACAAAGAATGCCCAGAGGGGTTAGTGTGTCTTAATGGAAAACACAACGGGCCGATTTACTAACATTTGAAGCAGCATACCACAGCCAACTTGCTGCACTGCGTCAAATGTAGAGAGCATGGGGCAGATTTACAAGCCCTGTATGCTACATTTGCGCCGCAGTTGCTTCGCTTTTATGACGCAGCGTTGGCGCAAAGCCAGCGCCATGCTGCGGGGTATTTACAAAGTGATGCAGCTAAGGAGATGCGTCACGTTGTAAAGCCCTGCCCCACATGTGGGCGTTCTGGCGCAGAGAGGGGGGGGGGGGGCAGGAGGGGGAGGGGGGGGGGAGTTTTCTGGCGCAGGAACACCTAAAAGTGGCTGAGTGAAATCTACAAGATTTCACTCATTCACTTTTACGGCCTTGCTGAGTCAAAACCCTGCGCCTGCTTGAAGCAGGCATAAGGATTAACACATGTTAGGCATAGGGGCACCCCGAGCCTTGCTGGAGCTGCGTCGCGCTTGCGACGCAACTCCAGTAATGCGTCACCTTTGTCTCAGCAGATGCGTCACGCATCGGTCTATATTCTTGCCCCATCCATGGTTGCGCAAGAGGTGCCGTGACGCCAAATAACTGGCGCATCCCTGCTGATTTGCAGGGATGCACCAGTTATTGTAAATCTGCCCCCTTGAGTGTGCCATATGTATTAAGATTTGGCACATTCCTGCTCTCTGTGCTGGCGCACAGAGTGCAGCCTCCCGCCAACGCAAGCATTGCATGCAGGATTGTTTTTGTGCAGGAAGGGACAGCTTCCTGCACAAAAACAATCCTATGAGATTTTTTGTCTGTTTTTATGTGTGCTTTAGAATACTGCACACTTAGGAAGAGTTAAAAACGAGGAGCATTAAACATGGTTCTCCTTGTTACGCCTTCTGTGGGAAGGCCTAGCATTTTAATTCATTCCCAGATTTACCTGTGTTAGTAAATTTGGGAAAGCAGCAAAATCCATGGGTGGATGCGTGGGAACCCCCAGCCTTTACCCATGGAACACCTTCCCTGGTCAGAGTAACCCAAGGCAGCGACTTGAGCTGCTGTGCATTACGCTAGATATTCTGTACCATGCAAGGTCCCTCTGCGTGGCATAGTAAATCTCACTTCTGTGATGCTACGTAAGTCCTCACTAAATTTGGGTCTAAATGCCATTGCTGGTCTCGATAACACATTTCTTTTTCAGAGCCTTTATAGCGGTTTATTTCTACTGAGTTATCCTGGAATGTGCCTAGTCCTGCTATGGCAGTGATTATTTAGGGGCTGCAACAAACGGTAACAGTGAGACCATTTATTTTCAAGTATGTAAAACCCATGGACATAACAGGACTCTATTTCTTACTGAGAGTGTTTAGCAGCTGGAGTATTTCAAAAAGATATAAAAATTGTAGAATAATACTAAAGTCATATGATCATCAACATTACTGATGGTTCGTAACATGTGCTTTGTACTGTGCAAACACGCTTTCATTCCCTTTTTCTTCTATGATGAAGCCCTATACTCCTTGAGAAAGGTGGGCTCTCGGGTCCCCTCATCGATATTATCTTTAAAATAATTAAAAATTAATTATGAATTCATTATAATTAATTTACTTTTAACTATATACCACTACAAAACCAACAACCCGCACCTAAAACTTAACTAAAACATTTTTTATCATACAATTAACATAAATAATTATCAATGAAATAATATTAATGTAAACAAATGTTTTGTTTTTTTTAAATTAATTTACTTCCCACCCTATACCCCTATTAACTCCACAACCTGCTACGTTACTAAAAATAAAACATTATTACATTAAATTTAAAAACTATTACTTTACAAACCATATTAACAAACTAACGATATTGAAACAAACATTTTAAAACATATACAATGAACTACATATTAAAATACAAAAAATAATGAAAAATCGATGGGGCATATTACCAAGCAATAGCGATAATTATCGCTATTGCTTGGTTAGAGACAAATATTTACTGCAGCGCTGCGGCGATTTTTACCGCAAATAAACCTTGGTATTACCAAGGTTTAACGCAAATGCGGTAAAAATCGCCGCAAAGCATGAATATCGCTGAAAAGTCAGCGATATTCATGCTTTAGCGAGCTAATGCTCTTAGCCATGTTATCCACCTCCCATTGGATAACATGGCTAAGAACTGCTCAGGGCAGGTGTTCGCTTTTGGAGATATTCCCGCTTAGCGCGAATATATCCAAAAGTTGGTAATAGGAGATAGCGATGTTAGCGACTGTTTTCAGTCTCTAACATCTTGGCACGCCCACTTTGCATCTCATTAGTGATAAATATCACTGACATGCAAAGTGGGGCCCAAGATGGTCGCTATCTCCCACTAGCTGTCGCTAACTGGTGTTAGCGGCAGCTAGGTAATAGGGAGATAATTTTATCTCCGCTTTCTTGGCTTTTAAAGCCAAAAAAGCGGAGATAAACCCCCTTGATAATATGCCCCGATATTATTAACAATAACATTTTTAACATTGATATTACTTACCTTTAAATCAATATTCGTGTCCATGATCGTCTTGCTCACGATATTTTTGTCATGATATTTCCAACTAGATATTTGTGTTGGTCGATATTATTGACTCGATATTTTGTGTGAACGCCCTTTTTATGTATGCTTCATCAGCTGTATCAGCACACAGGATTCATTCCACATCTCTTCATTCCACTGAATGACTAGAAATCTATTTTTCTAAAGACCGAGCACAACCTCACATTCATATTTCTAGAACAAATTCAAATATCATCACCGAATTGTATTCTTCCAGGAAACGGCACAATGTAGTAAATCAATATGTTGGCTCTCATTACGATGTCGGTCACAGTTACCTCTGACCTACATCGTTTAGAGGAAGGACCCACCCAACCATAGGTCAGCGGTTCCGACCGCTCAATTCGGATGCAATCTCGCATGGCGTGGTTGAAAACTTCCATTTTCCAATGGGAGCTTGTGCGGTGGGTTGGAACCGCCTACAGCACAAGCTCCCATTGAAAATTGGAAGTTTTCAAACATCCCTGCACCATGTGACAGGCATGGTGCCTGCCACACAATGCAGGGATGTTTAGGGACGCACTGTAGCGGCCCCCAGGCCCAAATAATAATAATAATAATCCACATTTGTAAAGCGCACAATCACCCGTAAGGGTCTCTAGGCGCTGGGGGCCGTTGGGAAGATTAAGCAAGCTATTGCCCAGAGTCACATGGTGTTGAGCTAATCTGCCGCCGGTGCCGGGGATCGAACCGTGATCCTCAGATTCCGGAGTCGGTCGCCCTAGCCGTGGCTCCACACCTCTGTGGAAAGCCAGGAGGGAAGGGGCCCCTAGCAGGTCCGTTTCCGATCGCCAATCCATGTCAGAAAGGCCGACATGGATTGGATGTCAGAAACTACCATCATAATCCTGAAGGCGGAAACACCATCCTTGAGGGATTAGGAGGACTTTCCAACTGGCCGACAGACTCCTTGAGCCCCTCAGGAGCGCACCAGATTTCCTCGCCAGTTTAAACTTTGACCACCGTCATCATAATAAGGCGGTCGGACTTTAAACCAACCATGTCGGTCAGAAAGCCTCCGACCAGCGGTTATTATGTATAAATAAAACTACGAGCACAAATGATTCTTGTGAGCACATTTCTGCTACTATGACCTCCTTAGAACCGCCTATAGTTTTTCATTTTAAACATATTCACATGACTTTGATGGGCTAGTGCTCTCCTGTCCCTGGTAAGAAACTGCACATTAGTATTTGTCTTTATTATCCTTAAGCCCAGTCTTTGGCATTCTGTGAAGCTGGCCTGTTTGAAAGACACCATTTCTACTTACTAAAGAATGGAGAGTCACCGAAATTCATTCCTTGTCATCTGATGAAACTTGCTCTGTATTTTACTGTTACTATATGCACTGTCACTTGGTTTACGCTTCAGGTATACCAGATTTTCAGCTCAGGCATGAACTACTGTATAGTAAAGGAACTTCAGAGAGTAAGCAGAAGCAGGTGAGTTTATTCATGAGCAAATAGCTGCAAGGGAATGGAGGCCAAACACGCAGGAGCTCCTCCGCTTCCAGTACCGGTCCAACTGTCATCACCTGGTGTCATGAACATTTGCTTTCCTGCATCATCACATTCTACTGGAATTTACAGTCTCGAAGATTGTTTACAATAACTAAGCGGAAAGAAACAACACATTTTCCCTTCTCCAAACAATATGCAAACCAACACAGTCCAAGGACCGCCAGACTTATGGGCATGGCGGTGGCATCCAGGGACCGGCGGTCTAACCGCCCCTATTAGGACTTTGGTAGTCAGACTGCCATTGCACCACCACAACCACCAGGGAACTGTGGTCCCACGGCAGTCTGAGGGCTGCAATATGCTTGGTGGTGCCCTGAGGCACCGCCAAGCATATTACGACTTTCCTCTTCGCCAGCGGTCTAATGGATTTTCTTCCTCCATGTAACTGCTTTCGGTGAGGAAAGAAAAGGGGCCCTACAGGGCCCCCCTGTAGATTTGCACCCCCAGTTCCTGCACGGGACATGGTGCATTCTTTCCCATGCAGGAACATGCACTGGCAGTCCCGCGGGCGTGCTGTTTAAGGATCACAATGAGCCTTTCAACAGCACTGCCGTGGGACCACCACAGCGCCAGCCCACCAGCCAGGTTACAAAATTACTTGTAATCTGGTGGGTAGGAGGCGGTGAGTTTTGGCAGCCCTGGAGCAGAACGGTGGCGTACTGCCCGTTTCAGGACCGCCGAAACTTGTAATCAGGCCCGAGCGTCATGAACATTTGCATTCCTGCATTATCACATTCGCCTACTTGGGATCTAGGGGGCATATTATCAAGGGGGTTTATCTCCTCTTTTTTGGCTTTAAAAGCCAAGAAAGCGGAGATAAAATCATCTCCCTATTACCTAGCTGTCACTAACACCAGTTAGCGACAGCTAGTAGGAGATAGCGACCATCTTGGGCCCCGCTTTGCATGTCAGTGATATTTATCACTAATGACATGCAAAGTGGGCGTACCAAGATGTTAGCGACTGGAAACAGTCGCTAACATCGCTATCTCCAAAAGCTAACACCTGCCCCTGAGCAGTTCTTAGCCATGTTATCCAATGGTAGGTGGATAACATGGCTAAGAGCATTAGCTTGGTAATGCATGAATATCGCTGACTTTTCATCGCTTAGGAGATAAACCTTGATAATAGCAAGGCTCCTAAGCGATAAAAATCGCCGCAGCTCGGCGATAGAAATATTGCCGCTAAGCCAACATAGCGATAATTATTGCTAGTTGTTGGTAATATGCCCCTAGATTCTTAAAGATTCCTTACAATAACTAAGCAATAAAATACAAAATACTGCTATTTATTTTCAATCAAGAATTAGTGCTTGCTCTCCTGCTAAAATTCCAAATAATCTTAATATGCACAGAACTCTACAAGTTGACCAAGGCCTGTGCTTTACATCCTTTCCATCTGAGCGAAGACTGCAAATGTTACTATGTAGTGGCATGAATCCATCTTTGATTTGTAGGGCGTCTGTAGTAAGCTGACGATGTATATACTATAACAAAGTAAGGTATAGTGTATACAGAGTCCAGTGGATCCCCACAGGAATTCAGAGGTAAAGAAGATAATACCTTACTCTCTATTTGTGGTAGTGTTGGCGAGCAGTAAGGCTTTATCAGAGGGAAGGGTTAAGTATTTATTGTACACACTCAGGCAAGAAATGATGGTGTAATTCTAGGCCTGGTGCCGGTAAGTGAAATAATATTTTACAAAAACAATACTGTTGAGAAGTGGGTGGAACGCTTTTAAGCTTTTTAAAAAAATATATATTTTTTTATTGCGAAGTCATAAAAAGGCACACGTTCTCATGGCTATTCAAGCCACTCAAATGCGAGATCATTGACATGCAATTTCCAGGACAATACACAGCCACATAGGCCCACATCCCGGAGGCTGGGTGGCGTAGGATTAGAGCATGCGTCAAGAAAAGCTCAGCCGTGCATTAACGATACGCATATATCTTTGTATTCGCTAATTTTTCTTCTTTTTTTTTTTAACATAAAACAA
This sequence comes from Lissotriton vulgaris, assembly GCF_964263255.1. Taxonomy (NCBI): domain Eukaryota; kingdom Metazoa; phylum Chordata; class Amphibia; order Caudata; family Salamandridae; genus Lissotriton; species Lissotriton vulgaris. The sequence goes on from NC_141696.1 coordinate 227,783,961, forward strand.
GAAACAAACCCCCCGTGCCTGGCATCATTAGTAAAGTAATTAAAGAATCAGGCTATCTACGTGAGGCCCAAAGAGGCGCAGTCATTATATCCAGGAAAGGACCTTTAGGGATCACAGCAAATCACAGTTATACGTAACAAGGAATATTAGCGTGCATTCGGTGGGGCATTACACTGGACTCTGGCCCTCCAACCCGGCTCCCTCCCCAGCATTCTCAGACTCATCAGGGGTGAATAATTCAGAGCTGGTGGCATCAGAATCATCATCTGTCAATCCCTCCATACACATCATCCTCCAAGCAAGCAGATCATCTTGTAATTTCCCATCCCGGCGAGTGCGCTGCATGTGCGTTTCTTCAGCTAGGTACCATTCTCTGACATCTTTCAGCCAGAGGGATATCTCGGGAGCTCTTTGACCCATCCAGGTTATGGCTACGCGCCGCCTTGCCAAAACTAGCAGTAATTGTAAAAACTTATAGGACAGCTTCTTCTTTTTGGGTTTGGGCACCAGGGCCAAGAGACAATGGAGCGGGTCTAGCACAATTCTGAGTTTTAGTACGCGACTAATATGGTCCACCACGTCCCTCCAAAAGGTACTGACTAGAGGACATTCCCATGCCAGGTGGAAAAATCCCGCTTTCGGCGCACCACACCTAGGACAGTTGTGCCTCCTATCTGCAGAGATGCGATTCAGGGAGACCGAGGTCATATAGGTTCGGTGGACAAAGTTGAAATGTATGAGTTTGAAATGGGCATTACAGGATACCTTACGGGTCAGGAGCCCGATTCGTTTACGCTGTCCGTATTCCAACACGACCCCCAAGTCCGCCTCCCAGGCCGCCCAAGACAGCATGGTCGGGGGGGTCGAATCCCGACGCATGGCCGAGTAGAGCAGGGAAATCAGCCTTCTACCTCTACCACATGATAAGATGATGTCAAGGGTGTAGGTCAGCGGAGGCGCTTCCGGGAACTGGGGCCACGTCGTTCTGGCTATGTCCTGGAGCCCTCTATAGTGGAGGTACTGCCCCCTACTTAATCCCCAAAACTCTGTAGCCCGTTCAAAGGACACGAAAGAGTCATCTGGATAGAGGTCCGCCAGGGTCTCACATCCGCCACTACGCCATTCTCGGTAGGACATGTTCTCCTCCATCTGGAGTACCGGGGCCAAGATCCACACCGGGAGCTCCCTATGGAATGGGGCCCGTCTTAATACCTTCTCAAAGAATCACTGCCAGATTCCTGCTGTGTGATGTACCAGATATGGCAAAGTTTCATCTGCACCCCGTCCCTGCATCAAGGCCTCCCTCAGAGCCCTTTCGGTCGCCGTGCCTGCCAGCAGTGCCAGTTCCCAATTCTCCTTGTCAGCGAACCACCTTGCGGCTGGAAGAAGTTGTGCCGCATAGTAATATAAGTCAAATCTTGGGGCCTCAAGGCCTCCCTCCTCCCAGCACCGGGTCAGAGCGACTCTACTACGCCTGCCCGCCCAGAGCAGAGAGGTAAGGAGCGAGTCGAGTGTGCGAAACACTTGGGGAGGCAACGGACATAGGGTATTCTGCAAAACGTACAAAATCCTGGGCAGCATCACCATTTTGGCAATCGCCAATCGCCCCATAAGGGAGAGAGGGAGTGTGTTTCAAAAGGCGACCGATTTGTGGAGAGCTTGGAGTACTCGGTCGACGTTACAAGTCAGCAGGGCCTCGTCAGTTGCGGCCACCAGCATGCCGAGGTAGCGGAATGCCTCCTGTTCGCACCGCAGACCCAAACATGAGATATCTGCACTCGGGTCCAGAGCACAACCTGCAATGGAAAAACCAAGGACTTACCGAGGTTAATACGCAGCCCAGAGGCCGCGCCAAAGCGGTCCAAGGTTCGCATCAAAGCGGGAAGGGACTCGGCAGGGGATGTTGGATAGAGTAATGCGTCGTCAGCATAGAGCAAGATCACATTCGCAGTGTCACCTACTGTAATTCTCCATTGCTGCAACTCTGCGCGGGCAGAGACTGCCAGGGGTTCGATTGCTAGAGCAAACAGAAGAGGGGAGAGAGGGCAGCCCTGGCGAGTGCCTCTCCCCAAGGAGCATTCCCCGTTTTTAAGCTTTTTAATTGTATGATCGATCCTTGAGGTTTTTAAAAATAATATATTCTGCACAGTGCACTTTACCTGCTTATAGGATCAACTCTCTAGTCCGCCGACGGGTTCCGCCAGTTTGATGCCGGAGAGAGTTGGTTTTGTCTGGATCTTGTTCGATCCACTTCCGGCTGACCTCTATTTTCAGTGAGGTGATGGTCTAGCCTATCGGGGCTCAGCAGGCCATTATAAAAGAAGGTCGAAACCCAGGGGGGCAGCGTGCGCAGAAAGTAAGCACAGCGCCGCTTATGTTAAGCCTTGTTTTTACTGAGACAGAGTAGACTTGTCTAGGCAGCTAGTGGAAAAGTGTTTAAGCTTTTTAATTGTATGGTCTATCCTTGAGGTTATTGAAAATAATATACTTTGCACCATGCACTTTACCTGCTTGTAGGGGGAAACAGCGTTTACAACACTGCGGTTACCACTCAGGTAGGTAACAATGCTGTTACAATGACCGCGTTGTTACCATGCGTGGCTTTACATCGCAAGTAGTTTCTACGACTTGCGCTAGGTGGTGTGCAACACCAGGGAATGTGTTGGATTTTAAGTGCAACACATTCCCTGCTGTTGCGCTAACTGGAGTAGGAATAGTAATTTCCAGCATGCCATCAAGCGCAAGTCGTAGAAATGACTTGCGATGTAAACCTACGTGTGGTAACAACACAGTCGTTGTAACGACTGCTTTGTAACCTACCGAGTGGTATTTGCTTGCGTAGTAACATCATGCATTTGCTTGTAGAATCAACTCTCTGGTCCACCGACGGCTACCTCCCATTTGATGCAGAGAGAGTTGGTTTCATCTGGATCTCGTTCAATCCACCTCCGGCTGACCGCCATTTTCTGTTAGGTGGCGGTCTAGCCTATTGGGGCTCAGCAGGCCATTATAAAAGATGGGCAAAACCCGGGCGCGCGGAGTGGACGAAAGCAGTGGGCACGCCGTTGGCACGCAGAAGGCAAGCCCTTCTGCACCCGTCAGCGCTCTGAACGCGCTCAGCGCTGGCCCTGCCGGTTTTGGGCCAGATATCTCTATTTTGAAGCCTATAATACAATATAGCCAAGATACCTTAATGGAGCTTCAATGGGCAGGTAAGACATGTTCCGGACCATTCATTGACCCCTACCTAGTCAGGGGCACAGTGCAGTGCTTGAACTGTGGCCTAACTATCCAGCACATCTCACTATCTACCCAAACCCATATTTCACTAAGGCATATCCCAGAGGCGTATCATGTGTACTCATTAATGGGAGGTCGTTAATTAAGAATGCCATCGCATTTTGAGAATTTCTAGAGTTCAATCAGACAGACATAGCCTGAGTCACTGAGACATGTGCAGATGCCTCTTCAGACCAAGGTATACTTTTGGCTATACCAGCAGGATTTAAAATGCATAAATTAGATCGGGTAGGCAAAAAAGGCTGGGGCATTGCACTTATTCTCAAATCTATCTTTAAGTTTTGTATTAAACTGAACATGGACAATAAGGACTGCGAAGCATTTGACTTTAAAATTGAACTGTATGACCAACACTCTTTTAATGGAATTTCATCTTATCGTCCGCCCAAATTCAAGGTTGCTTTCTTACATAACTTAGGTTCCTTTTCAGCTTGCAAAGCTGAATACTCCAATTTTACAGTGCTAGGGGACTTTAACTTCCATCTTCAAAATGTTGCTGATCCAGATACAAAAGCACTTGCAGATCAGATGGATAAAGCAGAGTTGCGTCAACTTGTGACACTGTCTCAATAGTATTTTTTCAGGCAACCCCTATTTAAGTTGGACTGGAGCTTTGCCTACGATCTGGTTAGATCATAAGGTAGTCCTATTTGATATATTATTGCAACAAAGTATAAAAAATAATTTCAAAGTTCCTAGAGAACTCTATGTTAGTCGCTCTTGGAAGAAAGTAGAGGCTAGATCTTTAAATCCTATTCTTTTAAAAACTCTACCCAATTTGTCTACTGACTCTGATCAAGCCACAGCTCAATACCATTATTGGATTGACTCAGCTATGACATAATTAGCTTCCCCCAAACAGCGTCAACGATCTAGGAGGACACCGTCATAACCATGGTTCAATGACACATTGAAAGCCCAGAAACAACTATGTCGCAAACTAGAGAGTAAATGGAGACTTGAAGATAATTAAAGTACTCAAATGGAATATAAATTGTCTCTTCAAACCTACAAGAAACTTATCATCAGGGAAAAGGCTCTATACTTCTCAGAGGAAATTATAGCGGCCAACAGATGCCCTAAAGCTCTGTTTTCTACAGTAAAGAAACTGGCAAAGCTGCCAACTGCAACCGATATTAGCATTAGTCAGGAATTCTGCAACTTGTTAGCAGAATCATTCCAGCACAAGGTCAAGTCTGTTTTTGACTTGTTTGTGTTGCAGGCTAATCACCTAGCTCAGACACCAGTCGAACGTAATAAGATTCAATCTGTATCTCTTGATAGGATACAAGATCCTGGTGAATTAGCTATCCCAACCCTCTATTCTTTTACTACTGTAAAAGTCGAACAAACATCTAAACTCATTGCTGTAATTAAATCTGGAACCCCATCAGATCCATGCCTTCCTAAAATTCTGCATATTTCTACCAAAATTAGTCATTCCATTAACGGCGATATTTAATACAATGTTCACAACAGGGCATTTCCCAACGGAATGGAAGAAATCTTCCATACTTCCTTTACTAAAGAAACCCAACATGGACGCTAAGGAGGCTCTCAATTATAGACCAATATCAAAACTCCCGTTCCCTGCTAAAGTAATTGAAAAGACGATAAATATTGAACTTTCCTCATTTATCAATGATTGCGTTGTTCAGGATTCCTCCCATTTTGGATTTCGTGCTTACCATAGCACAGAGCTGGCTCTTTTCACCGCCACGGAGAAGCTCAGTCAGATTTTAGACAGTAGGGGGAGCGCAGCTCTGATCCTCCTGGACCTGTCCGAAGCCTTTGATACTGTCAATCATTGGCTGCTGCAGGACCGGTTAGCCTCCATTGGAATCAGGGGTAGGGCGCTGTCCCCTACTGGGCTCCTTTCTGTCTGAGCGGTCTCAAGAAGGGGCATTGGGGAAAGTTGTTTCACCCTCATTTAAGCTACCTTGCGGAGTCCCCCAGGGCTCTTCCCTCAGCCCAACACTTTTTAACCTCTACATCACTCCGCTTGCCAGCCTAGTAAAAGGTTATGGATTTGCCCTCGTGTAGTACGCGGACGACACTCAGATCGTCGTCTCGGTAAACAGTCCCTCCAGTAACACGGCAATTAATTTTCATACAACTGTATGAGCCATATAGCTAATTGGATGACAGACAATTGTCTGAAGCTAAACTCATCCAAGACAAAGGTTTTGGTGCTGGGGAACAATCTATTATTTTGGACAGATAGCTGGTGGACGGTCTAATTTAGGGCCATATTATCAAGAATGGCGAAAAGATTATCGCCGCTTTAGCAGCAGGAAACCATCGCTAAAGCGTTGATAATGATATCGCCGTTTTTGATAATATGGCCCGTAGTTTCTTACTTGAACTAGCACTCAAAGCCAAAAATGTAGGAGTTATTTTTTACACCAAGCTGTCCTTTGAAGCACAAATTAACTCAGCCACCTCCGCATGTTTTTTTAAAATAATGACGAAAATCCTTCCCCCAATACCCATAACCTGAGGAACACGGTGGTATCAGGGCGGATATCCTCAAGATTGCACTACTGTAATGCCCTCTTTTCCAGTGTTCCGAGGCATAGTATTAAAAAACTCCAGACTGTTCCGAATGCAGCCGCAAGAGTACTGTTAGGTATTCCTAAATTTGACTCCGTTTCCAATGCCTTAGCTTCACTGGCTGCCGGTAGCCAAGAGGATCCAATTTAAATCATTACGCATTTCCTTTAAATCTCTTAACAACATGGGGCCAATACAGCTGGCGAAGCGTCTAAAGCCTTACACTCCGGCAAGACCCCTTAGATCTGCAAAACTTGGAAACCAAATTGTTCCTAGAGTCAGCAGGGTTAGGTGGGCAGTAAGAACTTCACAGCCGCAATAGCCATCCTATGGAACTCTCTTCCCACCACGCTTAAAAAAAGTCTAGCCTACCAAAATTTAGAAAGGGCCTTAAAACTTGGTTGTTTACAGCATAATTCTACTCCTTAGTCCATCCTGACTAGTTTATATCAAAGGCAGCGCCTAGACACCCTAGGGTATTTATCGTGCTCTATAAATCCTTCTTCATCATCATCATCAATGAAGTTGTATGTACTTGTTTTGTATGTAGGTATGTCAATTATTTAGAAACAGTTGAGATTATTTTCAGTTACTGTATGATTACTTTTTAGATTACTTTTCTTACTCCGTGTGATATGCCTAGATATCGCACTGGGACAGTGCCTAGATAAAAGATAAGTAAAACAGTTTTTCTCAAAACACAGTTCCTTAGGTTCCCATACAAAACACCCTCCACACTTAGAGGTTTTTGAGAGGAAAACAGTTAATGCGAATAGGTTTATAATTTTGCAGGTAAGTAAACGGTCTTTAAGAGTGAGTTTCTGGGGTTAGAACAAGGGTTCCCCCAGGGTCAATGATGCACTCTCATTGCACCCTCAGCGGCACTAGGGCGGCAAGGTGCAGAGTGCTGAGGCCCAATGTTATCCAATGGGGATAGAGGGCCTCCGGTTGGTGGCTGCGCACGAGCAGGCCACAAGGTTGAGGGAGCAAAACTCCTGGACTTAAGCTCAGGGCAAAGGGGGTTCAAGATAGCACCCAAGGGACACCACCAGCTGCACTAGGGTGGCCAAGTGCAGGGTGCTATTTTGGCATCGGGTGCCATGCTACGCTCCACTTTGAACTAACACTACAGGTTTGGGACGAAAATCTTATGGAGGCGACCTATGGTTGGAGAGGTAAGTTGGGATGTCGTGGGATGCTGGGACACCGTCAGTTGGGCCACCCAAGGTTGTGTGGCATCTGGTGCAGGGGTATCTTCTGGCGTCGGATTCTTCTTACCGGCTTTGGTCGCAGTTGGGGGATCCTCCAGAAAAGGACTGCTGGCGTCCTCGGGAGAGACTCGAGGCAGGTCAGGGATCAACAGATTCCAGGTCAGGTTCACCAGGGAGACCGCCTCATGGTGTTGAGCCGCTCAAACTCGAGCAATGGGCGTCGGGTGCAGACTTGTAGATTTGGCCTGAGCCAGAGTCTGTTGGTGAACAAATCCAGTGCTCACAGGAGACAAAGTCTGGTTTAGGATGGCAAGGCAGGTCCTCTGGGTTCTTTGGGGGTACTGGCTGCAGGACACACTGGAATTTCGCTGTAGTCAGAACAGGCCGGTAGAGCTGGGGCCATGTCAGTTGGTGTCCTCCTGTTCTTCTTCAGCATGGTTATTAGGTCCTTATTCTTCTTGTCTGAGAAGGCAAGGTTCAGGGTTGCCCCTAAATACAATATTTAGGGGTGTTACAGGGAGGTTCAGGTTGGGACCAATGGGTCCCCTCCTTGGGGTGGGTACACCCCCGATTATGCCACCCTCCATTGGGAGGGGGCATAAGCCTCACTCTGGTTGACTGGGTCCCCCCATATTCAAGATGGCGGGGACTGCAAGTTGTGCCTTGCCTCGCCTCCCCCACCTGAGGGATGGAGTCAGCAAAGGTAGGCATACCTCTCCTCCTATCTTGGTTCCCCACTGATTCTCCCACCCAAAGGGGGGGGGCAGAACCAGTGGGGGCCAAATGCTGGGAGCAGCAAAGGGCTGGGTCAGCTTACAAAGGTGGCAAGACTTGTGAAGCTTCACCTTTGTGGACCCTGCCCATCCTGGGGGAGGAGGCTTGGCACCTCGACCCAGGATGTGCTTTGTTACAGGACCCCAAGGCTCTTGACCCAGGGGTCAAGAAACATGTCTGGTGGTGGCAGCTGGTGAGCAGCCACTCAGCCAGGACACTTGAGTTAGGTCGTTTTTCAGGGGGCATCTCTAAAATACCCTCTGAGCGCATTTTTCATGAAATCCCACACTGGAATCAGTGTGGGGTTAATGTGCTGAGAAGTTTGATATCAAACTTCCCAGTTTTCAGTAAAGCCATTATAGTACTGTGGAGTTTGTAATGACAAACACCCATACCATATACTCTTTATGGCATTATTGCACTTACAATACCTACGAATGGACTTAGATGCTGTAGGGGTACAGGGCTCATGCACTTGTACCCTTGCCAGTGGCTAGTGCACCCTGCTAGAGGGGTGGCTGACCTATGCCATAGGCAGTCAGCTGTAGGCATTGCTCACAGGGATGTGTGCTATGTTGACTCTTCACTTTGTTCTGCAGCTAAACACTCATCCTGCAATGGCAGTATGTGTATGTGTGTGTAAAGGCACAGGACCTCTAAAGGAGGCATAATAAGTGCTGCAGCCCTTAGAGGTCTTCCCTGGTCACGGTGCCCTTGGTACCTATGGTACCTTTCACAAGGGACTTAAATGTGGCGAGAGAGTTGTCAATTTGGGTGTGCAACAGTACATATTTAGGGAAAGAACATAGGCCCTGGGTACCTGGTTGGCAGGAACCCAGGGCACACTTAGTCAAAGAGCGTCAACATCAGGGAAAAGTGGGGGCCAACCATACAAAAAAGGGGCACTTTTCTACACAATCCCCCCGCCTCCAAACGAAAGAGGGCGAGATTATCCTTTCCCAAGAGATTCTTCATTGTCTAAGTGGAAGAACATGGAAAGTCCATCTGCATTGGCATGGGCAGTCCCTGGTCTATGTTCCACTGTAAATTCCATTCCCCGTAGGGAGATGGACTACCTCAAAAGTTTAGGATTCACACCTTTAATTTGCATTAGCCATTTGAGAGGTCTGTGGTCAGTTTGAACTAGGAAGTGAGTACCAAACAAGTATGGTCTCAGCTTCTTCAGGGACCATACCACAGCAAAGGCCTCCCTCTCAATGGCACTCCAACGCTGCTCCCGAGGGAGTAACCTCCTACATATAAAAGCAACAGGCTGGTCTTGGCCATCATCATTGGTCTGGGATAGGACAGTTCCTATCCCTAGATCAGAGGCATCAGTCTGCACAATGAACTGCTTGGTTTTGTCTGGAGCTTTTAAAATTGATGCGGAGCACATTGCCTATTTCAGGCTTTCAAATGCCTTTTGATAGCAAACTGTCCAGTTTACCTTTTTAGACATCTTCTTGGAGGCGAGTTCTGTGAGGGGTGTCACAATGGACCTATACCATTTCACAAACCTCCTGTAGTACCCAGTAAAGCATAGGAATACCCTGAATTGGGTCTGGGTTGTTGGAGCCTCTCAGTCCAGGATAGCCTGGATCTTGGGTTGTAGGGGTTGCTCTTGGCCTCCACCAACAAGTCGGCCCAAGCATACAACTGTGCCCTGCCCTATTGGCATTTAGATTACTTAATAGTTAGGCCTGCAGTTCGCAGGGCTTTTAAAACCTTTCCCAAGTGGATCAGGTGATCCTGCCAGGTGGAGCTAAAGACAGCAATATCATCAAGATATGCTGCACTAAAGGCCTCTAATTCAGCAAGGACTTGATTTACCAACCTTTGGAAGGCGCCCCTGGGCATTCTTTAAACCAAAGGGCATAACAATAAACTGATAATGCCCCTCAGGTGTGGATAGTGCTGTTTTCTCTTTGGCTACTGGGACCATGCCAATCTGCCAGTACCCTGCATCCAGTTTATCTATCAACTCATCAGCTCTTGGTATGGGATGAGCATCCGTCTTGGTGACAGAAATGAGACCTCTGTAGTCCACACAGAACCTTGTTTGTTTCTTTCCACCCTGTCAATGAGGTTTGGGGGCTAAGACCACTGGGTTGGCCCAGGGGCTCTCAGAGGGTTCAATAACCCCTAACTCCAGCATCTTGCTGACATCAGGTTTGATGCTCTCCTTAACTTGATCAGACTGTCAATAGATTTCGTTTTTGACAGGTACGCTGTCTCCAATGCCCACATCATGGGTACACTAGTGGGTCTGACCAGCAGGAGTCAAGGAGAAGAGCTTATCATGCTGCTGTAAGACTTGCTTACAGTCAGCCTGCTGTTGGGCAGTGAGGGTGTCTGAATAGACAACTCCATCCACTGACCCATCTTTGGGGCTGTAAGAGAGGAGGTCAAGGAGAGGTTCACTATCTGTCTCCTGATCCTCATCAGTAATCATCAGCATGGTGATATCAGCCCGGTCATGCAAAAGCTTGAGGAGGTTCACATTGCTCACCCTTTTGGGGGTCAAACTTGTGCCCTGGTCCACTGTTAGTCCTTGGCAGACTCAGCCTGATCACAAGATTTCCCCTCCACTCTTGCGGAGCCCATCCTAACTACAGCACTCACGGAATTGATTGTAACCCGGTCCTGATGACGACCTGAAGTAATTACAGGTCGAAACACCATCAACCTTTCAGAGCGTCTCTTGGCGCTTCTACAGTTCCATAAAACAGTGGATTGATTCTTGTAATCCATAAAATACTGTTCTGTAATCATTTTTTCTAATTTCTTGCACCAGTTTTCTCGCTGTTTTCCCCAACATTTTCAGGTGTCATTTGCGTTGATCACTTCTTGCACGAGCACATATCAGCACGTTTCTTTGTATTACACCCACATACATTGAAAATAGTGCTGATATAACTATGTATATTGAATTTGACTTTCTTCATACAGATTGCGGTTTATAATTCAGACTATTCTTGAGCGTCTCCCCCTTTTTCTGCGCAATTGTAATTTACATCTTTTACTTAGTAAATGTGTTCCTGTTCTTAAACATTACCTGTTGAGACATTGTTGATTGTTATAATTAATCTACCCAGGTCCCAGCTGGGTTTATGGGTCAGCTCTTGTGGTCTTTTTTCATACTTAAACCATGCATCTAAGTACATGTGTGATTCAAACTCCTAAGTCAGATATTTGAAAACATGCAAAGCTACTGGCTATGAACGGAGTCAAACATCTGGAGTAATGCAATGCAGGGCAAAATGCTGTGTTGCATTACTGTGTGCAAAGGAGGTGTTCCATGGATTTTGCGCGGGTGCATCCATGCAACTGCAATGGTTAATGGCGCATGTCATGTATACCAAACTAGGTACATCTGGGAATGCATCAAATTAACATGCCTCCCCACGGTGGCGGTTTTTCCTTGAGGGTGTCGGGGAATGCATCAAATTAACATGCCTCCCCACAGTGGTGGTTTTTCCTTGAAGTTGTCGGGGCTCCGCCCCCTTTAATTTCATCCTCAGACAAGCTATAATGGAAGTGATTTGTTCAAATCAAAAATCTGTTTTATTTATCTGAAATAAAACACTTACAGTGAGTCTTGCTGTCTGAGGGGCTGTTGCACTCTGAGAAGCACGTGCCTCTTGCTTTACCGCCTTAAACATGCTGCCCCTGGTGGGTGGACCCAGACTCGAGAGTATTTGCCGGGCTGCCGACCTCACAGTCCTGAGGCCTGTGAGGTCATCAACTCGGCAAAGACAGAGCCTTGCAGACCAGTCTCCACCCCCTGAAGACGTGAGTGTAAAATTAGCCCCGGGGAGCTTAAACAGAACCCCTATAGTGCTGGGGACTCCTGTCAATCAGGGAATAGAGAGAATGGTCACCCCACATTTTTTCAACTCGTCACAGGGGGGGTGGATCCCTCTCAGTGACGATTTAGAAAAGGGTGGGGTAGAGGCCACAGGCAGATGGGAAGCAGAGAAATTGAGGGCCTCATTTACGAGAAGAGGCGGATCGCTGCGTGAAAGCAACGATGCACCACTTCTCAGTGCGCCTTCCTTGCGACACCAATGATGCGTCATATTTACAATATGACACATCATGTCGCAAGGAAGGACAGATAGATCAGCATAACTTACGTATCTGGCAGCGCAAAAAGTGGCGCATTACTGGAGTTGTGTCAGAAGCACATGTGAAAGGGCCTGCCATGAGGCAGGCGTTAGGTTGTGATGCATTGGCGACCTAGAAGTGGCGCAGTGAAATCTCATAGATTTCGCTGCGCCACTCCTACGACCCTTTCTTGCGGGGGAACGCCCACCCTGCATACATTATACCTGACGCAGGTATAATGTAGCGCAGGGGCTTACGAAGTGACGCTTCTGCCAAGATGCGTCAATTCGTAAATATGGCTCAACATGGTGCATTATGTTCTCCACCGCTGCTTCACTAAAAGTGACGCAACGGCGGTGCAAAACTGGCACAAGGGGCTCATAAATAAGCCCCTAAGTCTGTGCAGTCTGTCCTCAGTACTTTTGAATACGCACTGCACAGACTGGAGGTGCCTGCTTCCCACGCTGCAGTTATGGAGGACGCCATTTTCAGCTCCAGTCAGACTAGTGGCTTGGGGAGAAGCTGTGGACAGTCCACAGCTTAAAGGGGTCACCTAACTGGAAGGCTTGATGCTTTTCCCCAGTTCCGATGATGGCCCACAACCTCAAGCAGGTATGTAAAAAAAACTTAGCAGGCCCCAAGAGGAAGCAAGTGAGCAACTCACTCGGGCCTGGAAACCCAGAGGGGGGGCTGAAAAAGGGAACATGTCATAAGCATTTGAAGGAAACTGTGACTCTCAAGGTTGATATTTTCATCACTTTTAATGTTATGTAATTATTATTGATATTATTTTTTATCAAATCCTGTCGATATTATCATCCATTGCTATTTCCGTTTTGAAATGTGGTTATCGAGTCACAGTTCTACCGTAGGTTGAATTTTGCATTTTCCAGGTGTGAAGATAGATATTATTTCCAGTGTTTGAAGAATCGTTGTCTTGGTCTCCAGGAAGCACTTGCTTCAGTGATGAAAGCACATGCTTGGTTTTTGAGCTGGGGAACCTCATGTGTATTAGTAACTTGCACTGGTCCAGGGGTTAGTCCTGTGCCCGTCTCTTGGTTTAACCCTAACAAGCCTTGCTGAGATATTGGGTAAATAAAGTATTGTGCCAAAACTATTGGGTTTTATAGAGCGCTGCTTTAGCCCACAGGCTTCAACGCACTAAGGGGCAGATTTTCAAGCCCCTTGCGACTCTTATGTCGTCGTTGCTTCACTTTTGTGACGCAGTGGCGGCGCAAAAGATGCACCACGGTGCGGGGTATTTACAACGTGACGCATCTCCCAGATGTGTCACGTTGTAAAGCCCTGTGCCAGAAGGAGGCCTTCCATCGCATGGGGGGGTTGGTGTTCGGCACAGGAACGCCTCCCAAAAGTGGCTGAGTGAAATCTACAAGATTTCACTCAGTCACTTTTGGGCCCATACTGCGTCAAAACCCTGCGCCTGCTTGAAGCAGGCGTAAGGATTGACGCAGCATTGTGGAGATAGAGCCCCCCAGAACATTGCTGGAGCTGCGTCGTGCTTGTGACACAACTCCAGCAATGCTCCGTTTTTGCCCCATGGTGCGCCGCATTCTAAATGCGGCGCATCCAGGGTGGTGGAGCTGCGGCGCACAATTACTGGCGCATCCATGCCGATATGCACGGATGAGCCAGTAATTGTAAATCTGCCCCTCCGTGCTTCTCATAGATCTTCCGACGGGTGAGACAGCACATCATGCTGATGTTGCACGAAATACCCACGTTTTTTACTTTTCTTGGATTGCTGTAGATTTTCTTCTCCGAGTAGCTCAATGGGGAGCTGGTTTCATGTGTCTCCTCCCCCCTCCCCCACCTCCCCCATCTCTTCCCTCCTTCATTCTTTGTCTACCTCCCCTATTCCTTTCCTCTCTCATCGGCCTGCTTTGTTTATCCCTATGCCTATGCTGTGCTTTTGTAACTCATGTAACAACGCTTCAGCAACTGATGTAACTGTGCATCTATGTTCTGAAACAATGTTCTTCCTCATGTAAAGTGCTCTGATACCTCCGGGTCTAGCCAGCCCTATATAAAACGTTTCAAATAAATAAATAAAATAAATATTGCCCTAGCAAAAAAGACTCAGTCCCCCTCTGTATCCGCTGCCTCAACAGGGTCACCGCAGGCTCATCAGTGCAAAGAGCCTTTCGTCACAAGCTGAGGAAGAGGAGCAGGGCGCGGCCACCTCTTGCACTCATATATGGAGGAAGAGAAGCTTTGAGATGGATTCCTGTTGTCAGGAGCGTGAGACTTGAGACTACTCATGTGCTGCGGAGTGGCAAGTTGAAGGGCCAGAGCTGGTGTGTCAGTGGGCACCATCCCATCTGGATAGATGACGCTGTGAAGCCCGGAAACACTGATTGGGCCGACTCGGAGAGTACATCACACTCAAGGTGACCCAACCAGCAATTGCACCATGGAGAGCATCTGGCACTACTCGGAGAACAGTACAACGAGGCAAGGAAGCCAAAGCACAGTGATGAGCAAGAGGATGCTGTGACTCGGACTTCACTTTGCAAAGCCTTAACCTGCCCATGGCCACCACATGTACTGAGCAGCTACTCGTAGCAGACCAGAGGCCTGCATTCTGTGGGGTCCACCCATTCAAAGTCAAACGTCGGGGGCCTGGCCATCAATGCTAGGCACCCATGACCTCTGATCTATATAATGAATTAAGGGGCACACTTATTGCAATTAAACATTTCTCATGCCGTATTTTTTTATGCACAAGCTTTTCATGTGGGTACGATCTTTCAATTGCTGTACACTTTCTGCCTAGGTCACTGTAGGGGCACTTCTTTATTAGATGTTAAGGATATATATCCAATGCGATGAACGCCATTGTTTGTTCATTTTCGTACTGCAGGAATTTGTGTTTGTTGTGCACCAAATGCCACCTAAGCATTTAAAGTTGTCCTGCACTCTCATTCTAATGTATTTTTAGAACCTTTGTATAGTGAAAAAGTGATGCCTTTCATCATTTTCACAGCGCTTGGGAGCGCCAAAAAGAGTGCCTCCTGCAATGTGCACTCACTTTACAGGGATGTCACGCCTTCCTTAGCATCGTACCTCCCTCTTTAAAGAAACAATAGGATATTCATTTGGGCGATTTTCTCAGTGCATTTGTTTTTATAAAATGATATGCAACTGCTACGATATGTAAAATGTGTAATGTATGTCCTCCGTTGGCCTCTGTAGCCTATGAATAAATCCCTGGAAATAGACTTCAAATACCTTCCTATCGACCATTCATTCGTTATGTTTAACCGTCACACATCAATGACTCATATTCTCCTTGACCCACTCTCAAATATGTTCTTAAACCAAAATGTAAGCACTTATAACGGATTTGTTAAAATCATTCCTTATTTTTGCATTTATTTTCAAGAAAAAAAATATATAAAATTGGTTTGAAACAATACACATAAGTAAAATTACATTTTTTTAACAATATTCATACAACTCATATTATATTGTCAGAGCATTAATACATGAATAAAGTTAAAAAACAGCATAAAAACATAATCACTAAAAATTGCCTTTACATTACCCCACTTTTTGCTTAAGAGAAACAGTTCTAATTCTTTGATTAGATACCAGGCTAATCCAAAAGCCCTATATCCTTTCAAAGGGATGCTGGGTACTAGAATTTCTATATATCCCACGGTCCCTCGGCTCTTATGGATTGTATCATAGGCGTCGACGCGTTTCGGTGGTTAAAGCCAATAGATATGGGCCACCTTCAGGACAATGTTTCATATGGGGTCCCTTTTGTCATTAAAACATATTTCTGTACAAATAAAATAAACAGACAATAAGCTTTACATAACCATGTGTAATGTCATACATTATACATCCTCCTACCATCACTAAGGACTCTTTCTTAAGATGCATATGCCTGCCTGGGAGTGACCAACATCCCCCTATTTCTACTCCTGTTCTATGTACTTGTACATTCAATTACAGTTGCTGTTTCCACAAAGCATACCATTCAACTATACATGTGCATGTAAAGTCGATTTACATTTCATTACCAAAAACCCAGTCTTTTTGATAGGAGAATTTACAGCTACATTCAATGACATAATTATATCAACATCAGTCTCCTTAAAAATTCCTCTACATTTCTCTATATTCTCTGTCAACTCCACAGATTAAAATATATAATGTGCATTGCATTTTGGTAAATAAGGGATCATATATAGCCGCATTCTTTCCATCAGCATACATACAAGCAACTTCTTTCCTTATACTAACCTTCACAGTTTCTACTTAGTTCCCTGAAGTTCAAATTCTGCTTTAAGTTTACAAGTGGATGTTCCAGTAGATAGAGTAAAATCTCTCATTTCAAAAGAAAGAAACACGCTGCTTCAATCTATTCTACATATAACATATGTATGTCCCCTCATACTACATTGGCCTGAATAGTTTACCTTTCTTCCTGTATGTTGTAGCATGAGGTCCTCCTTTTCTTATCCCGTAGTCTGTTTGAGATAACCTTTGCCAGCCCCTTGGGTCTCCGTTGTCCTCTGGCATTGAAGTTGTAGCTCATCCTGAACTTTCTATTAAAATGCAAACCATTGCCACTGTACTAGCAGGGTAGTTTGCATTGTGATGTAAATTTGAGACTGTGGCTAGCGGGACAGTATTTAACTCAGCGTACACTAAGCCCACTCAACCTTCCAAGGCTGAAAGTTGTTTATTGTGAAGATTGGTTTTGATAATATATATGGGTTATATTCAAAGCACCTAGAAACAGCAGGATGAGCGCTACTCGAAAGAATATTAGAATGCCCTTTAAAAACAATA
Source organism: Lissotriton vulgaris (assembly GCF_964263255.1). Taxonomy (NCBI): domain Eukaryota; kingdom Metazoa; phylum Chordata; class Amphibia; order Caudata; family Salamandridae; genus Lissotriton; species Lissotriton vulgaris. The sequence continues at coordinate 227,800,730 of NC_141696.1, forward strand.
CACCTAACTTCAGACTGATGTTGTGCTTGCATGCTGGCTTTAGGTGGTTTCATTGTGCAGTATTACAATGGCAGTTGTTTTAGGCACAAATGTGTATGGGTCTCTTACTAAGGGATGTCCTCTGTAGTCCTCTGACATTGAAATTGTGGCTCAACGTGAATTTTCTATTGAAATGCAAACCATAGCCAGTTTACGGGTAGGGTAGTATGCATCGTGATGTAAATTTGAGAATGTGGATAAGGGCAAAAGTAATTAACTCAGGCCATACCCAAGTTATTATCATATGAAATCTCTTAATTGGTTTCATAAATCACACTTTCACAATTGCCTTATTAACCTTAATGCTTTCTCGAATGCTTGAAAATGCATCATTTGCCCACTCTTTTTTCAAACTTTTCTCAGGGGGGAGAATTGTCCCAATCCCCCTTATGATGATCGGGTTCGCCAGCTAAGCTCAGTCCCCATAGATCCGTCATCCCAAACTTTTGTTTTGCACTTCACTACTTTACAATGTCACCAGCCACCACTGCCTCCCCAGCTGATGTGTAACCAGGACAAATGAAGTCATCCAAGTCACTTGCGTTTCCTATGTGTGCTCTGTGGCACACGTAGATAGAGGAATATGCCTCTAAGGATTGTTGATGTGCAGTAAGGTGCCCCTTTCTGCACTAAAACAATCCTGCATGCAACGCAGGCACACTTGCACCATCGTGCAAAGGTGTGTATGTCTGTGCTAGACACTCAATTGTGTGCCAGTTTAAGTGAAAGGACAGGAACGTGCCATATGGCATAAATGCTGTGCACTACTGCCCTTTCCCAGTGATGTAGCACCACGCACCTAGGTGACTTGCTGCACTGCACTATGCCACTTTGGCAAATATATGGTCCCTAGTGTCATGTGCACTGTGGGAGTGTGGGTCTAATATACAGGCGAGGAGGCTGGATGAGTTTGCGAACAGGCAAAGTTTTATTTTTAACAAGAGTAGGGTCAGGTAAAACAGATGTCCAGGCGTCACAATAGTCTTCTTCTTGTGAATCCATCTTTGGTATTTGGCGATGGTCCGGGCTCCTCGTCTTCGGAATCGAAGGGTGTTCCTCGGAGGCTCATAAAAGAGGAAAGAGAGGGAGCCGTCAGAACACTAGTTTACCTTTTATCAAGGAAGTTTTAACCCGTCACCGCACCTCGGTTGTGTTCAGTGCAAGGCAGATGTGGGCGTGAAGTCAAAATAGGGAAGTAGTGAGGGTAAAGAATCATGGGAGGGAAAAGGAAAAAATCAGGAATCCGGTGAGGAACCCACACCTTAAAGAAATGTCTATATCAAACAAAGATTCGACCATAGATTCTGGTCATCTAGACACATGAGATCAATGTCCACTATCACGAGTCAAGTTCAGGTGTACATCGGCTTATAGTGAAAGTAGCAGGGGATATTCATTCAACAGAACTTATTACTCCACCCGCCACCCTCCAGTACCCTCCCGCTACCCTCCAGTACGTTTCCTCACTTCCCCGTTCACGTGGTAACCCCTAACTCACCGGCTCCTGCCGCAAACTCTCCTGAGTCTGCGGCCGCTCTTCAGCGTCCTCCGGTGGGATCCACCACTCCTCACTCCAGGGCTCGTCTGATTCCTCGTCCTGGTTTTCTCCGCGCCTGGGCTTCTCCACGCAGTCTCCTCCGTAAAGTTTCTCTTCTTGCGCCGCTCCTCCCGACGTCTTCTCCCGCTTCGTCTGGATGCCCGCCCCTGTTCTCGCAGTCCGTTGTTTTCATTGGTTTCCTTTGACCACTTCCGGGGTTGCCGCCGCCCCCCTACAGCTCTCTGTAGGGAGAGGAAAAGACGACATGGATCCGGATTGGGTGTTGCTGCTTTGGAAGTCCATTTATGAAGATTATCGGCCCACGGGACCGTATCGGTGAGTACTTCCTCAGATGCACATTGTGGGAATAACATATTGCAAGGTGTAGACAATGATTT